>NC_085844.1:164761409-165095159 GCF_035594765.1 Anolis carolinensis | reverse complement strand
TCGATTTGGCTTGCTTGGCTCCGAACGCCACATGCCCTCTAGTCTCCTCTTCAGTTTTACATTGCTTAATAGCTTCTCTGAGTTTTTTCAGATTTAGAGGAGATGACAACGGGTGGATTTCAAGTTCTGGAACCCTGTTGATTTTCATCTTTACTCTGTTGCAGTTGGTTTCATCATTCTAAATTAGCTGGTGTTACGTCTGCATGTCCACTATCCAGGATTCTCAGCAACTGCCAGGCTCTTCGGCTACTCTTGGACATATCAAGATTCTCAAGTAGCTCTATCCAGCAGTCTTTCTTAGCATTAGCTATGGCTGTAAATAATTTTTGGCTTGCTGCTATAGTCTCATTGCTGTATGTATTCTCTTGAAATAGTCTTGAGATATTCCTGTAGATGATTTAGCGATTCTTCATTTAGGCCTGGTAGGTAGCTTGTGTGACAGCCTCCAGGGATTGAGAACCTTGAGGATCTTTGTACAGCTTCTACAAACAGGTCATAGCTTTCTATTGAAGGTTCTATATCGGAAATAGCTGCTTCCAAGTTCTATGTAAACTTTGTCCAGTTAGCTTTATTGAAATTATATCTTCTGTGGAAAGGGACACTTTTTGGTCATACAGTAGCATATGCTAGGCAGCATATTTGTCTGTGTTGAGTATTAGGTGGAAAGCATAGGTAGATTATGCTTTCATTTACAAAAATTAGATCAGGGTTATAACCATGCTTCCATCTGCCACTATTAAATGATGGTGATAATTTACCATCATGAAGGAGGCTCATTTTACTATTGTTGGCCCACATTAGAACTGCTTAACCATTTTGATTTCTGTAAAATCAATTGAGTGGAGGCATGATGGCAATCAAATTTAGATTCTTGGTGCTGAAATGAAATTGACAGCCCCCAAATTTTCTAAATAGAAAGGGATACTGCAAATAGGATATTACCATTTTGATCCACCTGCATTTGAATGTACACATTCACTAAGTATTATATGCCTCTGTCATTTTGCATTCATTTTTTGTCCTAGTCCACCATCATATTATTGATAAAAGATGTTTTGATTTACTCATTCATCTCATAGTGATGGATTCAACAGGAGTAGCTATGTAAGCCTGTTTCAAAGAAAACAGTTCCTTTGTTATTCATTTCCAATTAAGATGCATCTTGCATGTAGAATTAAAAGATGGCATTACTTTGGTAATGGATAGTTCCCATCTATTTCAACTTGCTATTCTCCTGCACTCAGTCCTTGCATTATGCACAAAGTTAAGATGTGGCTGTGGTTGACATTAGTGGGTAATGAACAGTTACATGGGATGCATTTGACAAGTATCTCTCATGAGAACTAAGCCAAAAGGACACATTCACAGTGAGCCTACTGAACCACTTCAGACTCCATACAAGGTGACATCATCTCCTCTGTAAGGAATCCGCTTCAACATAAGTTAACAACTGTGCTACAGTTTCATACGTCATTAGGCTAATGTTCTGTTTAACTACAGCTATCAATCATTTTGTGATTAAACCGTTTTATGCCTTGCAGCAAATGTGTGAATCTAAGTCCTTACTATTGTATTCTAAGAGGATGGATGTTTCCTGCCTGAAGATGAATCTTTGTAAAAAGCTGGCTGTGAGGGTTACTTAGCAAATCACTTGAACATGTTTTTCACTTTACAGGGACTACTGTGTGCAGGAAAATCTGGAAATGGGTATTGCAAAGAAATTGACATAAAAGAAGCAGTTAACATATTAGCATGAATTTGTTGGGTTACTGCAACTGTATCTTTCCATACCATTTTGAACTAGCATATCACTAAAATCATTCTTATTTTGTTCATTATACAAATGATGAAGTTTGCTAAGCTGAACAGTTGTATTATGAATTGTGCATAATTTCTACAATTTTTTTTACCAATCGTAGAATTTTTATTTTATTATCAACCAAGACATAATGAGAGCAGACACAGATAACTGGAGTTGAATAAGTGTCAATTGATTTAACTTGAAACCTATTCAACTTAATTGAAGCTAGAAAGGGACAAAAAGGAAAAGCAATTTAGTGTGGGATCAGTTGAAGCCAGGTACCACCCCTTGCCTTCCTCTTCAGCCTTCCCTTGGTTAAAAACTCAAGCCCTAAAAGCTACTCCCTGTCTGGTCATTTATTTACTGGAAGACAGACTCTTATCACTCCTCCCAAGTCATGGGAATTTTTTAACTGAGTGCAACCCCCACCCCAGATCATGGGACAAAAAATGGCAGTTCCAGAGTGCTGCCCTTCACCAAAAAGGTGCCAAGGTGTTCTTTATTACCCCACTATTTGTCAAGTGACCATCTATGAAAGGCATAATCTTTTGCCTTGTTAAAGTCCCTAAGATACATTGTGGTGTGTGTGTGTGTGGGGGGGGGGGACAGGAGAAAGGAGAGACCAGTCAAACTTACAGTGTACTGGCAGTGGATAAGTGGCCTTGAAGAAACAAGAATCAAATAAGCTGTAAAGTGGTAGCCAACAGGCCTGTAGCGAGGGGGGGGGGTTAGGGGTTCAACCCCCCCCCCCCGAAATTTTTCAAGTTATAAAAAAAATCTCGTTTACTCATGAATTTTAACTGGTTAACCAAATCCCCATGCTAAGTCTATGAGATGCAAAACATTAAGAGTCCCTCCAGGCACTATCTCAAGCAGATATTGACAGGTTTGTAGCGGGGAGGGGTATGTGCTAGGGGTTCAACCCCCCCCCCTGAAATTTTCAAAACCCCTCCCGAAATTTTTTTCTGGCTACGGCCCTGGTAGCCAAGCCTTAAAAATACCTCCAGCTCTATATTCCACCACACCCCAGGAACCCCTGGCATACTGGCCTCTCCATCTTGGTAACCATCAAAGATAGCACCTCTACAAAGCCCCTTGTGTCACATGGGTTTGTGTCCAAATTTTATTGGCTGGAATTCACAATGAGATTTATCTCTGTGTAAGTAGACTTATGTGAGCAGGAAACAGAACTGAATAATTTCTCAATTTCTATATCCATGTAATGGCTGCTACAATATCACAATGAACAGGAACCCAGTGTGGAATTGTAGCCAGATTTGGACACTGTCCAGAAAATGCCAGAGTACACATATGAATTAGAAGTGGTCATTATGCATCAGAAATGCCTAATATTAACCAACCATGCCTGATGCACATTTGAAACCTCCAAGGAACATCAAAATACTCCTGTCAATGTCCAGATGCTTATCTTTACAATTCAATATTAGGATTTTGTTGCATTGCTATGGATTTGTAAAGTAATGAAATATAGACCATGATGTAGAATCTTTGCCATAATTTGTAATCTACCTTGTCACTAAAAAGATTATCATGTAACATCTTTTCCACTGGAAAAATTTAGGTCATATTTGTTCAGTATTGCAAACATTTTGTATCATTTATTAGCTTATTGGCAAATCTGAATATAGGTCTAATCCCACTTTTTGCCCATTTAATCTGAACAAGTTTCACCCTAATCAAGTGATGCTGGGTTACCAAGCTTCATTGATTCCATGTATCCAATCTAGTTGCAACTAACAATTGGATTTAGGTCCCAATCTTCTGATTCCATAAACTTTAATTTAAATAAAATAGTACTGGGTCACCACTAGGCCTGTGTGATCAATGAAAAAATACTCATTACTAAGTTAGGCGGGGGGGGGGGGAGAGAGAATCTTATTTAAAGTGTGTCAAAAATATCGTTAGGGGTCCATATCATAACTATAATGATATAATGAATTGTTGGTTATTTTTTCATCAAGTAATTGTACAAGGGGGGGGGGGTTCCAGGGCTCCTTTCTCCTCCATTTTTAGAGCTATCAGGATGAAACTTGCTACAACAGTAGAACACATTTTCTCCAAGTTTCAGAAAGGTTTGCACATTTACTGATTTTAGGAAATTTTAACCAACATAAACTTAACAGTACTATTTCACTGAAAGACCCCAGGGGCCACCCAGTCCAACTCCCTTCTGCCAGATAGGAAAAGCACAGCTAAAACACCCCCAACAGACTGATGCCTATCCAGCCTTTGAAAATAATAATAACAACAACAACAACAACAACAACAACAACAACAACAACACAGGGTGTTTGAAAAAGAACTTCCTATTCACCATTTAAATTAAATGGTGAATAGGAAGTTCTTTTTCAAACACCCTGTAATAGAGAACCTACTAGCTACACTTTGGAGTTGCTGCCTCTCAACTTTGCCTTCCTCACAGGATTGATTCAACTCTCAACAATCCCCTTTTATCTCGAAATCCCTTTAGAGAATGAACACAGGTTTTCTCCCACCAAAACTTTCAGGGAGGAGGAGGCAGAGACACAAGGCAGTAAGCAGGATTCTAGGAAATGTAGTTTGGGAAGGCAAGGACCCCTGTGGCAGAGAATTCAAAAGGCCCAGCCCTAAACTACATTTCCCAGAATTCTGCTCACTTTCCATGTTAAATCCTCAATGTGAGTGAGGTCTCTGCCTGCCTCTCTCTGGGCTGTCCATGTGCCAGGGGGACTTCTTCCTTGCCTGGCCATCCAGCCAGGCATCCTTCCCTCTCTGCCCTCTTTGAGGTAAGATCAGGGCTTCTCCCTCTACTCCGGCCTTACCATCCTCCTCAGTGTCCTTTTGGGGAAGAAGCAGCACCTGTGACGTAATCTTGGAGCAATTTATGCGACTAGTGTTTTGAATCTTAAGGTTTTTTTGGTTTTTTTTTGCGTGACCACCCCTTCCATTTCTTAATATCGCTTTGTATGTGTGAATCTTACGAAATAGATATGACAAATGAATTACAAACAAAGTTTTTGCATAGCCTTAGTAACAACCACAAAGTTTTTTTCTTAATTCATATGCCATATTCTTAAACTCATGGGAAGTTTATGGGTACATATTCAGATTTAATGCTTGGAGAGCACTACGTTTGCTTGTTACCTTCTTTCCTATAGTATGTTTTTGTTGTGTGCCTCCAAGTAATTTCTGACTCACAGTGAGTCTAATGTGAACTTATCATAGGGCTTTCATGACAAGATTTGTTCAAAAGGGGTTTGACTTTGTATTCCTTTATGACTGAGATAGTATTGCTTGCCTAAAGTCAACAAATTGGTTTCTCTAACTGAGCAGAGATTTGAACTCTACGTAGTTTCCAGAGTTGTAGTCCGGTCAAATTACCACACCACAATGGCCCTCTTTCCTCTATTTTAGAAAGAGAAAAGGCCAGCGGGTATATGAAAGCTCTAGAAATAAAGGAAGTGGCTCCCATGGTTCTCCATGAAATGAAAATTTCCATGAAATGCGACTTCACTTTACTTCCTGAGATGATTATGCTGTTTCTACAAGTCTTATTGTCCCTGATAGTCCAAATTGCCCCTTCAAATTCTATAATTTTATGATTCTGTGATAGGACACTAAAAGCATGTTTTCTAGCCAATAAGAGGCCTTTCATTTCTTATTACCACCCAAGTCTTCATCTACTACACCTATTTTCTAAAGATTAGACCTCTTTTTCTTAAGGGAGGGAGAATCAGAATATGGCAAGGTGGATGCAAACAAATGGAGATTGTGAAATGCATAAGGTGCCCTATGTCCATCTTGAGACATTGTAGTGTGATTTGAATAGTGATGTTCACATTTTGAGCTCCCACACAGGCAGGTAAAGGCAGAGACACTACCACATATTCAAAAAGGCCTATACATATGCATAGTGTGTGAGAGAGAGATGTTGATAGGTAATGCAGAACCATAGAAACATATGGGCATGGGGAGATAAATTTTGCCACAGAGAAATGCAAAATCTGACAGTTGATAAAGATTATTTACTGCAGTGTCAACTACTAACAAATATAGACAGACAGACTAAAATCATGACTCACAAATGAAAATAGCTTTCTCTCTTTCCACAGGTAGCAAGTCTGAAGCTGTTTTATTATTCTCAGTTCCTTATTACCGTGACGTTTTGAAACCTAGTCCACTCATTTAGCTGAATGAGGGCCCAGTGCTTGTTTGTTTGCTTCTAAACTTCAAAAGCAGTTTTAACTACTCCTAATGAACTATTGTCATTAGGAAACCTTCCTCTTCAAGCTAACAAATAGAAATAATGGGTACTTTCCAATCTATATGGCCATTTCTGGGAAATGCAAAGAAGTAGCCCTTTGCATTCACCCCTGCTCCTATGGTGTGGGTCAGCACAAATCATACATCATTAAATCCAGAGCGAGTGTTTATCAACATACTATACTATCAAGTGTGTGAACTTGTAACAGACACATAAAGTATTTCTGAAAGCATAAGGAACAGAACCTGTCCTCCCCAGGTCACTCTAAATCATGCTCTTTTACATCCAGCACAGACTTCTCTGTAAATTTCCACTGACTTCCATTGACCCATATTAGATTACAAGCATAGGACATTGATACTGATACAGAAATACATGTCCAGAAAATAAATTCATGGAAACAAAAGTCATACAAAAGTGTATATTTGCTTTCAGTATTTAATAATGTTATTAAAATATTAAACAACATGAGGGTATAAAGTTCAGCAAATTAATGATAAAACAAATTGCCACCCCTAGAAGCAGGCAGAAAGCAAGGCGCAGAAAGAGGGCAGGATGAGAAGTCCAAAGGGGTTGAGAATGGCAAGCACGATCTTGAGGGCCATATGCAAACCCATGCCATATTTTGCTCATGCCTGTGTTACTCAGAGAAATTTTCACTTGCCATCTTGCAAAGTTATTGCATCTTTAAAACTTTATTAAGGGTGCATCTACAAACATTGACACAATGTTAAGTGCCATGGTTTGCTGCTATGGATTCTTGGAAGCTGTAGTTTCAGAAGATCTTTAACTATTTCTGTCAAATGGTGCTAGTGTATCACCAAACTATAACTCCCATGTTTCCAAGCTATGCCAGTTAAAGAGAAAGAGAACTAAATATCTGAAGAATAGTATAGTCACATACAAGTATTCTGTAAATGTGTAGAAATCATTGCATAGACAAGCAAAGGTGCTAATTCTAATATAAAGTTCTGGGTACATCACTGTGTTTACATGCTTACTAAATGTACACTTGCTGTATTGCCGTGTATTGGGCTATAGAGATGTCAATTTAGTAAGTAAGAACTTTCTAAATTGATAGAAATGTGGGGGAACTTTCTAAACTGAGTATGTGGAGAAAAGGAGCCAAAATTAGCCCCTTAAGAACTTATTTCTGCCTTGTATAAATGTGGGTAAAGCTGTAAAAGTGGGGGCATCTTCACTGATCACAAAGTGCAAAGGGCTGGCAAATCATCTCTGTGGTGGCTAAATGATACGTGGAGGTAACCCAGGTTAAAATTAACCAAATCTGCTTAATGGGTCTTAAACCACCTTAAACAAAGTAACAGTTTGCTCTGATTTCTCCCAGAATCTGGAGCAAACTGTGAGTTTGGACTCATGTAAAAAGTTGGGGAAGTTCCTATGCTAGTGGGCATGGGCAGCTTGAGGACAGAGAATGGTACTCACTGGCCCACCCCCTTCCCGTGGCAGCCAGAGGACATGACATAACCCATGGCATGTCAGTCACTCATTACTTAGAGGGATGCTGGGCACTGCAATGAGGTGATCAGAGAAGGGAGGAAGGAAAGGAGGGGCAATTTCTTCCCCCTTCCCTCCACTGCCCCTCTTTGCTATCATGTCCTAGCTAACATCACTCCAAGTGAGTGAATGGCATTACTCATGACATGCCCGCTGGCTACCACAATGAGAATAAGAGTGGCTATCCAATTGTGTCAAACTGAGTTTGGTGATGCTGGATGGTCAGGACTCCTTCTTCTCTCTCTAGCTGTTGGAGGTGGGGATCTAAACCATGCCAGTCCTAATACAGTATTTGACATGTTGGATTAGCCCTGGGATAAGTGGTCAGTGTAGAACCACCCACTTAGTCATATTCTTCTCCCATTATTTACTGTTCTGTCAAAGTGATAAGCTTTCTCCCATCTACATTGACATGTAATGCAATTTGAAATGGTATTTTATGGTTAGTATAGACAAGACAGTGTAGACTCCTTTAATGCGGTTCATACACTGCATTATGTGGCTTTGTAGATGGAGCCTTTGTTAAGACAGTAAGTTTTGTGGGGCTTCCTTTTTAATAGATATCTATAGTCTTACACTGCAAAAGAGCTCAAAGTGAGCTGCTTTGTTTCCTGCTAACTAAAAGTCATATGTGTGTGTGTGTGTGTGTGTGTGTGTGTGTGTGTATAATCACTTTAACAAGAACAAATAAGAGAAAGCATAGCACTTAGGGTTTCAGAATAAGGGCACTTCCAGACAGCATCAAAATGCAGGTTTAAAAACTGGAGCAAAAAAATCACTGGACTTGACAGCAAGTCCACACAAAATTTGTCAGTCCTGGGAAATGGTTCCTTGCCACCTTCACACTCTCCTTTGAAGCGGATCAAGATGTGGGGGAGGGGGGGGGCATCAGGAAGAAGTTTTTGTAAAAAAAATTATCTCCGGGATGCGCTGGACCTCATATGTGCACATACGGAGATCTCTCTCTTCACCTCTTCACACAACCTCAGAGGATGCCTGCCATAGATGTGGGTGAAATGCCAGGAGAGAATACTTCTGGAACATGGCCATACAGCCCGAAAAACACACAACAACCTTGTGCTTTCCAGCTGTTAACCTGATTTTTCCCGCACTTTTTCCAAACATTGCTTAGCCACCCCTTCCTCCCTTATATCCCGGTTACTTCTGAGTTTTAATGCACGTGTAGAAGGGCACTAAGACAGAAAGAACTGAGATTCATATTCATTGTCAGCCATCAAGTTTTCTTAAGGTGACCATGGGCAAGTAATTTTCACAGGGTTGTTGTGAAGCTAAAATGGAAATGAATGAAGATTTATATGCTACCTTAGAAGAAAGCATGGCTAGAAAAACAGTTCATAAATGAAATGGCTGGGAGGGAATACTGCAGCAAAGTACATGTGAACATAAACCTGTATATCCAAACTGAAAAAAATGGTGGAAGTCTAATCCATGAATACCACTCAATCTCGATTTAGGGCCAGGTGATTTGGAATCTGAAAGTCTGGAGTGAAATGTGGAGGGAGGGAGTTTTAAAAGAATTATTTTTGATAGTATAATAGACGGTATTGGATAATTCCATTTTTTTCTGGGGATGAACTATTTTCAAGCACTAGCATTTAAACCTGAAGCCTCAAACACAGTTATATACAGCTGCATCCACCCTCACAAGAGATAAGCTGGCAGAACATTACAGATTAACTATGGTGGATCACAACTGCTGTTTGAAAAGAATCCCATCTGGGCATAACATTGGATGTTGCCTTATTCAATGAACCCTGGATAAAAAATATAAACATGAACAGGAATTTTAAGCTGCATTCTTAACTGTGCCAATTCATTGATTCCCTACCACTGTACTGAGCCAAAAAAGGGGGCACACTGTCATGAACAATTCTGACATCAAAAAGCATTTTATATTAGTGATTTGGAGAAAATGCTTTGATAGCAAACTTCTGGAGGATACAGAATGAGTATAGTGCTTTTCTGTATTTGCTTTGCTTTCCCTCAGTAATGTTAGCAAGTTATGAAATCAAATTCCTTATTTAAATTTCAGGAAAGATCACACTAATTATCAGCTGGTCTTGGTATTCCTTTATGAGATGATCAAGAAAGGCAGAACTGTCTGCCTGTATTTCACGTTGACATCATTGTTCATGTGGTACAAGCAGGGTGAGGCAAATGCAGCAACTGGAAAAGAAAAATGGGTGCATAAGCAGAAAAGATAAACCTTAATTTAATGAAATGCCTTGAAAACTGGATAAACATTAATTAATTGTATAAACCTGTTGTCGACCGCGTTTTAGGGGATCGGGCCCTTAAGGAGAGACCCGACCCGGTCCTGAGGGAACGGACCTTGGCGAAGCCAAAAGGAGAATATAAGCCGCAATACAACCTGAAGCCGAAATGAAGAAGGTCCGCCAAAGTTGAAGGAAAATCCGCCAAGGAGTCTTTATTGAGCGATTCAGCTGAAAAGGACTCTAGTAGTGATCATTCAGTCTACTAGGGTACCATATAATCAAAATAAAGCCATATTTATACAAAGTCTCAGTCTGACAGCCCCTTGAATTTCCCGCCCCGCTCCCCCGCCCATCTGATCGCTGATAGGCTAGAAGGTTGAACGAGGCGGGCTTTCGTTTCCCGCCTTGCTCTGTTGGCCCAATAGGGAGCTGCTTTTTGTCCCCACTCGAGCCAATCAGGAAGGAGAAGGCGGGAGTTATTGGAACAATGAAGTGACAGGGCAGGAAAGATCGGATGAATTCCTGCCCGGCCGATTTCTAAAGGGATTAATGACAGCAATCAAGGGTTCCTGTCATGTATACAGATTTTAGATATGCCTTGGGGTGTCAGGGGGGAATTGGTGATGGGTGTTGATGAGCCAAAATTGACAGGCTCCACAGGGCGCCTTCCTGAGGTGTCCTGGAATTTCCTTAGGATGAGATATGACAATGTTTGCCTTGGGGGCGAATCACCTTAGGACAACACTCCGAATTCGGTGACTCAAGCCTTATATTGTC
This sequence comes from Anolis carolinensis, assembly GCF_035594765.1. Taxonomy (NCBI): domain Eukaryota; kingdom Metazoa; phylum Chordata; class Lepidosauria; order Squamata; family Anolidae; genus Anolis; species Anolis carolinensis. The sequence goes on along the minus strand of NC_085844.1, from coordinate 165,084,562 downwards.
CATGCAATCTGAATTAGATTGGGTTAAGCTGTGGCAGATTATCCTTTTGTTTTTGGGAAGGGAAGCCTGGGTCATAGGATCTGGGGTTCATGTTGAGTTCAAAATATTTCCTATTTGATTTCATGATTTGACAATTATATGAAATAAAATGAAAAATAAAATAAAGTTGGAATATAAACCCTGCTGGGAAAAATACATATTTTCCGGGGATCCCAAAGAGTACAAATACATATAGGCAGATAGATAGATTTCGAGGAAATAAGGGAGAATCCATAAAGGTGGGTTACATTGCATAAAGGGGAATCATGAATGATATAAACAATTGAAAACATTTGATAAGAACGAGGTTCACAACATCTGGGGAACCCAATATGGAAGTTCATAAAAAGTGGAGTTTTAGCAGCATGATTTTACAATTCATGAAGTTGTTATCTCTTGCCTCAGAGTGCAGGGATAATCCACAGTAAACTCCAGTAAAAAGTCTCAATCACCTTCTACTATAAATATATGGAATATAGAACATAAAGTCTTGATTTTTGAACTATCTTTTACAAAGTCCTGGGGGGGAGGGTGGTCACCTCGATCACAAACCCTTATGGTCTAGTTTATTTCATATGTAGTGAGAAAAGAAGAAGCTTAAACAAATTTCACATGTTCCCATCTGTCTACAGTCAGCCCAATAGGTTCTATAGCAGTGGTTCTCAACCTGTGGGTCCCCATATGTTTTGGCCTTCAACTCCCATAAATCTTAACAGCTGGTAAACTGGCTGGGATTTCTGGGAGTTGTAGGTAGAGAACCACTGTTCTATAGTATCTATAGATTCTGTATCCATGGATCCAACCATCCATGGCTTGAAAATATGTTTTACTATGCCAATGTATATAATGGGAATAGAACATCCACATATTTTGATATCCAACAGGGTGTGTGTGTGTGTCCTGGAACCAAACCCCAGAGGATACCAAGGGCTCACTTTATGGCCTTAGAACCAAACTAGATAATAGTTTATGGCCTTGATGCTACATGTTCTTGTATCACTCCATCAGCAGGCCTCTGCCCCCTTCTGGCCCATCTATACTGCCATATAATGCATTTGTAGTATAGACTATTGAGCACACAGATTTCCAGATGGAAGGCAGTCATGACAAAATTTTTCTTGATGTGTCTTCCTCTTGGCATATTTCTTCTTTTTGTCCTGTATTTGTTTTTCTTATTAAATCTATAGCTATAGCACCATTCGTTTTAAATATATTGTTAACCATCTAGAACAGGCATGGGCAAATGTTTTAGAGAGGGGGCTGCATGTCAGATTGTGTGGGAGCCCAGGTGGCAGTTGACATGCGGGGGGGGGGGGGGGGGTGAGAAAGCACAAGAAAGAAAAGAAGCGAAGAAGAGAGGCAGAAGAGAAGGGAGGAGAGGGCACGAGGCAGAAAGGAAGGAGCAAGAGAGAGCACACAGCAAAAGAGAAGGAAGATAGAGATTGCGAAGCAGAAGAAAAGGGAGGAAGAGAGAGCATGAGGCAGAAAGGAGGGGAGAGGGAGAGAGTGTGAGGCAGAAGAGAAGGAAAGAAGAGAGAGTGAGAGAGTGTGAGGCAGGAGGGGAGGGAGGGAGAGGGGAGCAAAGGCATGCTCAGCACTTGCTCTGTCCCTGGATTCCTCCTCCACCCCCATTCTCTTCCACTCCGTTGGCCATTCTGCTGCCTGCCATCCATCTCTACCTGCCTTTCCTTGCTGTCACTGCACTGTGAGATGCAGCCCCCTGGGGTTATTTCTCTGGCCCTGGCCCCGGCCCCAGCCTCTTGCCAAGAGAGGAATCTGACATACGGCTGGCTCCGGGGACCGGGACCAGAAGAACAAACTGAAGGGGCTGCCGGCCTGTGAGCCTTGGTTTGCCCATGCTTGAACTAGAGTCTCACTTGATGACGATGATGATCATCAATAAGGCACAAATATGATGATCATACCATACTGTTTATGAGAGAAGGTGGAGAAGGCAATGCCCACTTTCTTTACAGCTTGAATCACAGAGGAGCTCATAACTCCCTAATTCAGAGATCTTGGAGGATGGCTTCTTCAGTGAGCTTCTGGCTGAAGAAGTGCCTGGTAACTTCTCATTCTTGTCAAGCCATCTGCTTGCCGGGGGTAGTAGTGCCATGCTTTAGCAACAGTTACTAAGCTAAGGTTTACATTTCTAAGTCTTTAGCTTGCCTATATGATTTCTTATATCAGTATTCTAGGACTGCATTTCTAATATATACATCAGGTGCATAGTCTGGCATAGAGAAATGGCTTCAGCCGGTCAAATATTCTTTGAACTCAGCATTAGAAAGTAACCCAGAAACTCCACCCATATACATCAGTAAAAACCAGAGATTAATCTCTCCCCCCCCCCCCCCATACCAATGCAGTAGATATTGTCCCTTTTCACTGGGATGCCTGGGCAGAGTTGATTAACTCCCAGTAAGTCCAGAAGTTGTAATGAATCAAAGCTTGGGTGACCTTTCCCAAATTTTAGAAGACAAAGGGATTGGAAAAGCCTGGCCCCCTCCAAATACTGCAGCCTGTGACCTGAAGTTACACTGCCCTACTATAATTTATTTTAATTTTTTACAGTATTATCATTTGGACTTAATTTTGTCAGCAGGACTTGTTGCACAGAAAGCAATTATTTTTGTGCAAGAAGTCTGAAGGGAAGAAAAGCTCTTTGAGCTTCTTTAGTAAATATACCAATCCTGTACACTACAACTGTATAATACATTGTGTGCCTTTGTTTCTAAAGAACAACCGTACATTAGTGGCTTCATTTTAAAACTGGTATGTTTTCATGGCAACTACAGCCCTAACTAGGAGTACCCTGTAAACAGCTGTATTGAATTGTTATGTTAATAGAATTTTAGAAGTAATTAGCTCACAAAAATGTTTTGTTTTGTCTAGTTCTGAGCTGTGTGAAACTCACTAAACAAATTATTGTGAAAAGAATAACTTGTTTATTTTAATAAGATATTGTCATATGAATCTTTTATCAGCTGTCTTACAGTGTTCAGTCATGTACACATGGCAGAACTGAGCATTAAAAAGATTGTATGACAATTCTTATCAAAACACCGTTTTAACATTTTTAATGGATGTTCATTCTGTTTTTCTTAAATATGTACCAAAATTCTAGATTTAGGATGCGCCAATGGCTTATCATGAACAGTATTCTCCTGGAATTAGAGAATACTTTGAAATACAATGGCCTTGGTTCAAATAATTTAGCCATTATTTAATTCCATGGCAATCATATTTAAGTATTATTTCTGTTTATTCAAATATCTTTATCCCACTGAGATTCAGGGAATAAACAAATATAAATAATTTAAACAGGTTGGAAACATATTCAATAATTCAGACAAATAAGGCAAAAAGGCTTTTAATGTGGTAAAAACATATATATTTTTTGCTTTTGACGTGTTAAACATGAAACATTAGTTAAATCTTATATTAGCCCTGAATAATGACACATTTATTTAAATGGGATTAAAGTGTGATTAAAACTGCAATTCTATATGCATTTATGAAATCATTGGCATGTTATTCTGTGTATAGCAGATATGGATTGCCCAGCAACAACTCCCTCTAATTTCCACCAGCAGTACATTCCCACCAGGAGTATTTGGTAGAGATTTAAAAAATAGGTCTTCCAAGGATATATTTGGAGGTATGCGCATATGGTTAGGGAGCCCTAGGACCTTAGCAGATCTCTTCTGCTGCCCACCACAAAGATTTGCATTAGAGGGAGATATATAGTAGAGTCTCACTTATCCAACGTTCTGGATTATCCAACACATTTTTATAGTCAATGTTTTCAATGCATTGTGATATTTTGGTACTAAATTCGTAAATACAGTAATTACTACATAACATTAATGTGTAATGAACTACTTTTTCTGTCAAATTTGTTGTATAACATGATGTTTTGGTGCTTAATTTATAAAATCAAGGCATTTTGATGTTTAATAGGCTTTTTCTTAATCTCTCCTTATTATCCAACATATTTGCTTATCCAACATTCTGCCGGCCCGTTTATGTTGGATAAGTGAGACTCTATTGCATATGTATGTGTGTGTGTGTGTGTGTGTGTGTGTGTGTGTGTGTGTGTATATATATATATAATCAATTCCATCAGATTTTCTGACTTAAAAGATGAGAAGTTTGGAAGTGACAGGCTAGTGTTGTAGAGACAGCCATTAGTCCATTTGTGGTGAGTTTAAGTTTCTGGGTCAATGTAGACAAGTCTTTAGACATCTTTCTGGCAATAACCATATTGTACATAAAAAGAGTATTGCCCTTCATCCTGTGGTCATAATAGGAAAAATCTGTTTAAGTCTTTCCTATTATGACCACAGGATGAAGGGCAATATTCTTTTTTTTATGTACAACATGGTTATTGCCAGAAAGATGTCTAAAGGCTTGTCTACATTGACTCAGAAACCTAAACTCACCACAAGTGGACTACTGGCTGTCTCTACGATACACAGCAGCTTCTGGTGAGTACTGTAGGTTTTTTCACTAAACTCTATCTTTGCCCCGCTTTGGGCAAAATTGGGGGATATTCCAGAAATTGCTGGGAACTTTTGAATATCCTAGGGCTCTTGGGCAGTCTTCATAGTAGGATTGGGTCATATTTGGCCTAATCCACTATTCAGACACTGTCATCATCACCCTTTTCCAGTGCTGATAACCCCCTCCGCCTTTCTGTTCACATGGCATTGTGTTCTGACATCCACCGTGGTGGAGAGGAGCTGAGACAAAGACAGAGGTGGCAGTGACATGGGTCAGTTGACAATTCAGCAAAGTGCATGCAGTCTCAGACCGTCTGCAGCAGATTCAGCACATATCCTGGGCTATCTTGACTGGTGTAGACTTGCGCTTAGTCTTGCCCTTGCAAAGATTTCCATAAGTATTTTATCCTTGAAGAATTAGAGGGGTTTTTTTTGTTTGTTTTTGAAATTGAACTATACTATCAAGAAAAAGATTGACTGCAGGATTTTCCTACAAATAACATGTTTTTGCTTTCTAAAAATCTCAGACAAACCAGTATTTATACAAAAAAAACTTATTTTTGCAAAAATGTGAAGAACACAATAGGGTTCATGTAAAACACACAATTTCCGGCTGCTTTGCACATAATGGGTTTTTTCTTTCCAATAAAATTTATTTTCATATTTTATTTGTTTAAAAAGTAGCAAAGTTTAAAAAATTATACCAACATTCCCATCATCTCACTCAATTCAGAGAAAACAAAAAGAGCAAAAATGTTCTTGTACGTAAGAATGAAATAAACCAATATTTATATCTCTAGTGCCTAACCATGAAAGGTAGGACAATTATTAAATGCTTTGTCCCAGATTTTTGAGAAAATCTTTGCCTTAGAGAAAGATAACTAATTCTGGAAGTATCACTTGTTATATTAAAGACTAAGAACACTCTTATTTGCAAGCGAAGCAAACAGAGTAAGTGCCTTTGAAGTGGTAACAGTAATAGTGGAACCAAAGAAATCGGAAAGTACCCATTGTGTTTTTCAGGGAGAAAAAATGTAAAGATATTTCCTGAAGATGGAGAAAATAGGTTAAACCTCTGGGGAAAAAAGAATCAATGTTTTGAATGATGGATCAGTTGATTTCCCATAATTTTCAACCACCCTTCAGGTTCATATTCTTCAGGCTCATTGCCAACATCATGCTCCTCACAACTAATAGTACTGTGAGGGGAAATTTTGAGAAAACTGGTACAGTATGGTAATTGTATTTTCTCCTTCCTGCATCTAACAAAATATATCAACCCAAGGAATTTTCTGAGACCTCCTTTATGTACGCTTCTGCCAGAAATTACCACAGAGTCACTTTAGAGAACCTAGAAAATATTTAGAGAGGCTATCTCTATAGGAATTTTTTAGATTCTCTGGGGTGATTTTATGGGAATCCTCTAGAGATACAGGAGTCATACTATATTGAAAAGATTATTTATTTATTCAGTTTTGTTGGTGATCTCATAGTTACTGAAGGAAAACATAGATCCCAAAATGATTTTAAGCTTTTGGAAAGGGTGTTCTTTCTGTTCAAAATCTCTGGAATAGCTCATCTATACCAGCATTTTAAAGATGTGCAATTTTTACATATCCAACAGTTCTTTTGGTTTCTATTTGGTTTTGAAAATCCATTTTGCATTTGACACCATATATATCCCACCTCCCTTCTATGTGGATAGAGACATTTGGGAATGTGGCTAAAATGCATGACCATGTCTCCATGATACATGTACCATTCAGTGAGATCATCCAGAGTTGATAGAGTTCGGTATCAAATTTATGCAGATGACACCCACTTTATTAGGTCCTTTCGACCTAAAGCCAAGGATGCTGTCCTGATCTTGAACTGGTGTCTGTCATAAGTGATGAACTGCATGAGGGCTAACAAGTTGAAATTAAATCCAGATACAAGAGAGGTACTCCTGGTCAGTTGGAAGTGGATCAGGGTGCAAGGTTACAATCTGTGTTGGATGGGGTCACACTCCCCCTGAAGACTCAGGTTCGCAGTCTGGGCATGATCCTGAATTCATCGCTGACCCTGGAACCCCAAATATCAGCGTCTGCAAATTAAAACTTGTGCCAGCTAGAGATGCCAGACTTGGCGATGGTAGTCTATGCCTTACCATGTTTCCCTGAAAATAAGACAGTGTCTTATATTAATTTCTGCTCCCAAAGATGTGTTAGGTCTTATTTTCAGAGGATGTCTTATTTTTCCATGAAGAAGAATTCACATCTATTGTTGAACCAAAAAAATGAACATTTATTATATACTGGTCAGTAGTTGTCCTCATAAACCAGCATAACCAGACAAACTGTGAATCCTATCAAGAATTTCTTGTTACTACCACTATTTCCATGTACAACTATCTATGGTACGTACATTTATCAATCCTGCATGCTCTAGTGTTCTGTTCAGCGGGCACGCTTCCAAAAAAAATCTTCATTAGATCTTTTTTTCGGGGGAGACCTTATATTTAGCAATTCAGCAAAACCTCTACTGAACTACTGCAATGCTCTCTATGTGGGGCTGCCTTTGAAGACAGTTTGGAAGCTTTAATTGGTACAAAGATTGGCAGCCAGATTGCTAACCAGAGCTCCGTATAGGGAGCAGACAACTCCCATGTTACAGCAGCTCCACTGGCTGCTGGTCTGCTTCTGGGCTAGATACAAAGTGCTGGCCATTACCTTTAAAGCCCTAAATGGTTTGGGTCCAGGTTATTTGAAGAACCGTATCTCCTCTTATATATGTACTCGGACACTGTGGCCAGCAGAGGAGGCCTTACTCATGGTTCCACCCCCTTCCCAAGTAACAACTGGCGGGGATGAGAGAGAGGGCCTTCTCCGTGATTGCCCCTCACCTCTGGAATGCCCTCCCAAAAGAGACAAAAACAGCCCCTTCCCTCCTCTCCTTCAAAAAGCCCACCTGGGCACTTTAGCATACAGAGAGCAGGAGGACTGGGGAATGACAGTCAGGCAGTTTAATTTGATTAGATATTATCATTGTATTCTGGCCTTGGTGGGTTGGCTGGTATTGTTGAATATTATGGCTATTATAGCTAACTTAAATTTTTAAGTTTCTTGGTAAATTTTTGGGAGTGTGGTAAACTGAGGCTCTTGTTTTTATGGTCAGAAATAGCTTGATGTTTTAAAAGTTAGATATAAATTTATAGTGTAATTTGTGTAATTTTTAGGTTCTATTTAATAATCAGTTGTTTAATGTTGGTTTACTTTGGGATTAGGTGGGTTGTTAATGTATTCATGTTTTCACTTGTGGTGAGGCATTGAATTTTTGCCTCTGTGTTTTTTGTGTGTTGGAATCTGCCCTGAGTCCCCTTGGGGAGATGGGGTGGGATGCAAATAAAGTTTTATTATTGTTATTATTATTCAAATGAACAGCATGAGGGTTGGGAACTCTGAAGATAGTGGGGTGCAGATTCTAATGCAAATTTTAAAGGATCGGAACAGTTCCATTAAATAATGTAATCACCTGGGATAGGCCCTTGAAAATCTGTGTTGAAAGTTGGAATATTTTTTACCATCACACTGACAACACAGCCAGTAAATGCCTGGATTATGGAAGAAAACAAAATTTGTAGTTTCTTCAGATTTCTTCAAAATCTGTGCTATATTTGTAAACTTTGGAAATAAACAGTGTGACAAAGAAGAGTGCATAATGTATTGGTTTTCCACTAGGAAAAGCACCAGGTAATTCATAACGCCTAAAACTGTGGACACATTTAGATGAGAGATTTGGATGTATTCCAAACTATTGTTCAGCAGGCTGCATTGTTGTAAATCTTGCCCCATTCTATGAAAGTTATTGGAGTCAAATATTTATCACCTGATGGTTAGGCAAGGAGGATTAGTATATCCCCAATAACAATCCAGAAATATCTCACTGGATCTTAAAGACAACTGAAAACGTCTGACATTAATTTCAAAATATAAAAATCCCCAGTACTTGCAGCCTTCCTAGAATCCAGTCTAAAGTTCAAAACATACAGTCAGCTTCGTTGTGCTTTGTTTGGGGAATCAAAATTATTCTCAAGAGTCACTCTAATTAGATCCCACTTCTAACACAGCCATCCAATGAAGTCTCTGGTGTTTAGTTAGCATTTGTTTGTTTTTTAAAAAGTGGGATTTTATTTTGAAATAAAAATACAGGCGACAAAAAGGCCGAACACATGTAACAATACAACAAGATCACTAATTATGCAGGAGAAAAAATCAGTGATTATAGTCCTTGGTTTATCATGGGTAAGCTTGTGGAACAATTAGGATAAAACAGCCTAAGGAGAAACTCACTAATTACAGGGAGAATTTAGATATAGAAGTTATACAGTTTCTTCCTTTAGTCTTCAGGGAATTGGAACTCCTAGTCCCTAACCCTATTGTTTCTCCATAATAGGTACTTGTGTTTCTCCTGTAAATTAATCTATGCAAATACAATTAAGTGTCTGGCTGTCTCTTTATTAGGGATGGAAAGAAAGTTTACAGTTATTTATTTCATAACTGGAAAATGGGTTTACAGATATTTGAGAAACATGGCCATACAGTCTTGATTTTTGCATATTTTTGTCTGCTATGTAATCATCCATAGTTTTTTTCCCCTGGAAATTATTATGTGCAGAATATAGTTCTGGATGCAAATGGCAAATAACACTGTGGGGGGAAGCACCATCTTTTAAGATATCCATGACTAAAAAGCTAGTGGTTTCTGCACCAGGTACAAGATGCCAGAATGTTGTGTGTGAGGGGGCAGAGCCAGAAGCTATATAAAGTTTTCATGGGTCTGTTTAAATCATCTGTTCCACAAGCCATCCTTCCTCCTCCAGTGCAGTGTGAGCTTTACTGAATGCCTTAGGCCTGGGTTAGATTTGCCTCCCCCTTTACCTGGACTTTCTTGCCTTTTCCACACGGTATCGGAAAGACATACCTCATCATATAGGCTAATCTGCCCATTGTACACTGCTTGCTCCACCCCCCCTCTTTTGCTATGAAGCCCATTACACAACATACATCTGCTTCCAGCTGGACTCTGTGGCAAGAGGAGAGAAAGCAGCCTACACCGCCACTGCAATAATACAGGGAGCTTCCTATGTTGCCTTTGGAACAATGGGGTGAAGCTGGACAGCAGACACCCCCCCCCTCCTATGGGATGGGACCAGCACTAAGTTGGGCAATTACAAACAAGTTACAATTATAAAATATTCTCCAGGCCACAACAGCACCATTTTTCTTGTCTTTTAGATGCCAAATAAAGGCTGTTTTATTCACCTGAGATTTTAATTATTCAAAAATCTGAGATATTGTGAGTGTTTTTAATCTTGCCATTTTTACTATTGCTGTCATTTGAATACGAAGGTTCTTAAAAAATCACTTTTAAAAAATTCTATTTATTGAAAATTTCAAAACAAACATCATTTTCTACATAGTCACCTTCCATTGCAATGAATTTTTCCAGTAACTTAACAACTTTTTGATGCTATCAGCAAAAAATGTTTTGGTTGACCGTGTAGCCACTAGAATCATAGAATCATAGAATAGGAGAGTTGGAAGAGATCTCATGGCCATCCAGTCCAACCCCCTGCCAAGAAGCAGGAAATCGCATTCAAAGCACCCCTGAGAGATGGCCATCCAGCCTCTGCTTAGCCTCCAAAGAAGGAGCCTCCACCACAGTCCGGGGCAGAGAGTTCCACTGCCGAACAGCTCTCACAGTGAGGAAGTTCTTCCTGATGTTTAGGTGGAATCTCCTTTCCTGTAGTTTGAAGTCATTGTTCCGCGTCCTAGTCTGCAGGGCAGCAGAAAACAAGCTTGCTCCTTCCTCCCTATGTCTTCCCTTCACGTATTTGTACATGGCTATCATGTCTCCTCTCAGCCTTCTCTTCTGCAGGCTAAACATGCCCAGTTCTTTAAGCCGCTTCTCATAGGGCTTGTTCTCCAGACCCTTGATCATTTTAGTTGCCCTCCTCTGGACACTTTCCAGCTTGTCAACATCTCCCTTCAATTGCGGTGCCCAGAATTGGACACAGTATTCCAGGTGTGGTCTGACCAAGGCAGAATAGAGGGGTAGCATGACTTCCCTGGATCTAGATGCTATTCCCCCATTTATGCAGGCCAGAATCCCATTGGCTTTTTTAGCAGCTGCATCACATTGTAGGCTCATGTTTAACTTGTTGTCCATGAGGACTCCAAGATCTTTTTCACACGTACTGCTGTTGAGCCAGACGTCCCCCATTCTGTATCTTTGCATTCCATTTTTTCTGCCAAAGTGCAGTATCTTGCATTTCTCCCTGTTGAACTTCATTTTGTTAGTTTCGGCCCATCTCTCTAGTCTGTCAAGATCATTCTGAATTCTGCTCCAGTCTTCTGGAGTGTTGGTTATTCCTCCCACTTTGGTGTCATCTGCAAACTTGATGATTGTGCCTTCTACCCCTTCATCTAAGTCGTTAATAAAGATGTTGAACAGAACTGGGCCCAGGATGGAACCCTGCGGCACTCCACTCGTGACTTCTTTCCAAGATGAAGAAGATGCATTGGTGAGCACCCTTTGGGTTCATTTGCTTAGCCAATTACAGATCTACCCAACCGTAGTTTTGTCTAGCCTAAATTTTACTAGTTTGTTTGCCAGAAGGTTGTGGGGGACTTTGTCGAAGGCCTTACTGAAATCCAAGTACGCTTCATCCACAGCGTTCCCTGTATCGACCCAACTCATAACTCTATCAAAAAAGAGATCAGATTAGTCTGGCATGACTTGTTTTTGGTAAATCCGTGTTGGCTATTAGCAATGACCGCATTTGTTTCTAAATGTTTGCAGACCACTTTCTTAATGATCTTTTCCAGAATCTTGCCTGGTATCGACGTGAGGCTGATCGGAAGGTAATTGTTTAGGTCATTCTTTTTTCCCTTCTTGAAGATAGGGACCACATTTGCCCTCCTCCAATCTGCTGGGACTTTTCCTGTTCTCCAAGAACTCTTGAAGATAATTGCCAGTGGTTCTGAAATCACTTGAGCTAGTTCCTTCAATACTCTTGGGTGTAGCTGATCTGGCCCTGGGGACTTGAATTCATTTAGAGTGGCTAGGTGTTCCTGGACAACTTGTTTCCCTATTGGGGTTGGATTTCCCCTAATCCTTCATCCATTCCATGTTGCTAAGGTTGAAGATGGCTTTCTTTCTGTGAGAAGACTGAGGCAAAGAAGGCATTAAGTACTTCTGCCGTTTCCTTTTTCACTGATGCACGACTGCTTTCACATCATCATCACATGAAAATCTTTTTCCCCTTAAAGATTCTTTGAGCAGTCCAAAAACGTGGAAATCAGATGGCATTAAATCTGAACTATAAACTTGGTCTTCCATAACCTCCCACTTCACTTGTCTGAGAGTTTCTAATGTGTGGGCTCCAGTGTGGGGGCAGACGTTGTCATGCAACAACACAATTCTCTTTGACAGATTTCCTTTTCTTTTAGAGCTATTGTTCCTCTGTCAGTTGCTTAGGCATGCACCTGGCACATGCTTTACTGAGCTTAAGACTGTCATGAAACAGGGCATAGGCAGATCCAAACCCACATTCAGCTTTCCTATAACCTCTTCAACTGTTATTCTTCTGTTTTCATGAATCAGTTCCAGATTTCTTTCTTGATTCCTTGTGGTTGTAGCTGTAGCTGGATGTTTGGAGTGCTCTTTATCCGTCACACTAGTATGACAATTTTAAACATTTCAATCCACTCATAGACATTATTATATGCATGACACATGCAGAGATGAATTTGTGTTTCTAGCGCACCTTTTGCCCGCAAAAAGCCTATGACAGAACGCTATTCCTCTTTGGTGCAATTAAAAAGTTTCACAGCCATTTTCACCACAATGTGACAACCCTTCTCCTAAACTGTAAGGTCATATGGCTTTCCAGACAGACTAGTCATATGACACAGACATAATAATAAAATAATAAAATAATATTTATATGCCACCCTATATCCCCAAAGGGACATGACCAATTACTATTACTCCCACCAGCTCAGTTACTGACAAAAATATAAAAGTGTGGAAACATTTTGAAAACTCCTTGTATATTTTAATTTTTAGGAGAAAGGTGGAAATTGTGTAACCCTTGAATGTATCAGACTACAACTCCCAGTATCCCAGCTATGCAGACTAAGGCTGCTTGAAGTTGCAATGTAGTTACATCTTGATGACTGCACAATTTCTAATCCTGTTTTAGATTTTATTATTGGCTAATTAATTGCCTATCATCTAATTTGATACATGCTATCCTCTGTCAACTCTGCATTGGCAAATAAGCCAGTGTTTCCATCCTAAATATCTTGGTGTCACCTTAGATCAAACACTAACATATAGGAAACTGCATGAACACCAAGCACAAAGTAGCTGCATGCAACAACATCCTGTGGAAACTGACTGGCAGCACATGGGGTGCAGACCCACAAGTAATAAAAACATCAGCCCTGGCCTTGTCTTACTCAACTGCTGAGTACGCCTGTCCTGTCTGGCAAAAGTCTGCCCATGCAAAGCAGGTGGACATAGCACTAAACGAAACATGCAGAATAATCACAAGATGCCTTAAACCTACACCTGTTGATAAACTCTACAAGTTAGCTGGCATTGCCCCTCCTGACATGTGATGGGAAGTTGCTGCTAACTGTGAGAGAAATAAGGTCGAACATTGTGAAAGCCACCCACTTCATGACTATCAGCCTCCTCCCACCAGACTCAAATCAAGGAAGGGCTTCATGAGAACCACCACTCCTCTTGATGTTCCTCCAGCAACAGCAAGGATGTCCCTCTCGGCAGCTAAACCTGGCAATTCTAACTGGATGGCCCCCCATGAGGGTCTTCCTCCGGGGGCAAACCAAGAATGGGCAACTTGGAAGTCCCTGAACAGACTCAGAGTGGGCAGATCTAAAGACAACTTGGCAAGGTGGCACTATCTGGAGGAATCCTCCACCTTGTGTGACTGTGGAGCAGAACAAACAACTCCGCATATGTATGCTTGCCCACAATGTCCTGCCTCATGTATGGAGGAGTTGTTGTTTAAAGCTACGGACAATGCGGTTGCTGTTGCCCGCTTTTGGTCTAAAACAATTTAGTTGCTTGTGATTTCCTTTTTTTTCATCATTTAAAAAATGTATTTGTTATGCAATGCTTTTGACATAAAATAAATAAATAAAGCCAGTCTTTGTGCTAGTGGATAAATGGACATGAATCAGACTTTTGGAGTGGTAATACATGAAAGACAGCTGCAGAACATTCCAATCTTTCTGGACATTCCATCTGGGACCCACAGAACAGCTTTCAACAACAACAAAAAACAACACAATAATAAAGTAAAATTGAAAATAGAAATAGCAGAATTGAAATATATCAACAAATTCCATTCCATCAATAGTGGGTGGAACAGACAATGGTTTTCTGGAACTCTACCCATATGATAACACTAGTTAACACCTTGGCCCCATGCGGGCTGTCTTGGTCTGTTTATCACATCTCCTTTCTGGTTCCCAGTAAGCATCACACTACAATTTAGAACAGTGGTTCTCAACCTGTGGTGTTTTGGCCTACAGCTCCCAGAAATCTCAGCCAGTTTACCAGCTATTAGGATTTCTGGGAGTTGAAAACATATGGGGACCCACAGATTGAGAACCACTGTTCTAGAAGCAAGATGCCTGATTTTCCACAGTTCTTCATGTAGAAAGACTCTATAAGAACAAAAACATCTTCTCCATGTAAAGAATGTAATGCTGGATGGGTTGAGGCTAAGTACCCCTCTCATATCCCATGTTAAAGAAACTGGGAAACCTTGGTAAATGATAGGAACTGTCTCATCACTATTGTACAGTAGCACAGTATGGATGGGTGGGTAATATGCCATATAGACACACCTGCATATAGGCACATCCACATAATGATATGTCACAACATAATTTTCTTTCATGTCATGTGTTATATAGGTGATACTTAGGATATGGTACAACATTATATAATACTAATACTATAATGTACTGGTAGTGTATTATCTATATTGTGGTATATATAATATATAATAATATAATAATATGATAATTGTATATTGTATATTATATATTGTATATTATATATTGTGTATTATATATTACATATCATGTTACTAGTAATATTGTAGTATAATGTGTTATTATTTTTGATAAAAATGTGGATTTTATCAAAAATAATAACACATTATATTTGGGATTTGGGGGTTGATTATTTTTGTCTTTGTTCAGCTTCTCGTGGCATTGAATGTTTGCCGATATCTGTTGTAAACCGCCCTGAGTCCCCTCGTGGAGATAGGGTGGGATATAAATAAAGTTGTTGTTGTTGTTGTTGTTGTTATTTGTGCTTTGGCAAACAGACTAATGTGATATCTTTCTCTGTTGTTCAAGCACTTCAAACTGCATGAAATTGCTTATCCACATATTTGCTGCAAGCCTGCTAAATGTACTTTGTAACAGCATTAGATATGAACTAATGAATCAATAGAAAGCCATCCATTTAGCACAGTAATTAGTGGCATGCTTTATTTATTTTTTAAGATTGGCTCATAGGCTTTTTAAAAGTCCACATGTCTACCAGCAACTGAGAGAGCATTTCAGCAAAATCAGATGGTTTTAACGCAGGCCGAAATTGCAAAGGGTTTTGTAATGTTTCACTCCTTGGAGTCCATTCATCTCTTCCTTCACGGGGAATTTATGCTGTTAACTCCTATTACCACTAACGGGAGTTATGAGTGTAAATGTGACACATCGCTGGGTGAATGGACTGCCTGCATAAATGAAGCTAATTGTTCAGAGCATTTGGAGCTGGAGATAATAGTAATGTCACATTTTACATTCCAGTCACCGGACCCGTTACTTAGAGATGATGAACACCTGCAATTTCTTCCCACCCTTCTCTAGTTGATAAAAAACAGAAGTACCTAGCATCTCTCAGAACTCCAAAATCAAATGCAGGTCCACAGGCATCTGGTTAATGACAAAAGAAGATGCAGCAAAGTTAGTTACATCCTTTGCCTGTCAGAACTACTATTGTTTACTTTTCCAATTCCCCTATTGTCTATAGAGGTCATAAGACTTGCTTTATACAACTGTTAGTACAGGAATTATAGAAAGATCTCTCTCCACCCCCCCCCCCCCAGCAAAATATGATTGAGGAAAAGGTGCTTTTCAATAATTAACACCATTTTTTTCTCACTCAATGATCCAGACTGGCTTGAAATACAGTGTGACAGATTGGAAACATACCACAGAATCTCATTGAAGGACCTAGACAGGCATCCAGCTTGGAGGATTTTTGAAGAATAGATAAATGAAACCATGGATGCTTCAAAAATCCTCCTTCCTGGAAGTGTTTGTGGGCCTCTCTAGGTCCTCCAGTGAGATTCTATGGTATGTTTGCAGGTATAGTTAAAATGAATTAGAACCAGACATCCTGAGGAGTGAGGTTGAATGGGCCTTAAGAAGCATTGCTAATAACAAGGCAGCAGGAGATGACGGGATCCCAGCTGAGTTGTTTAAAATCTTGGAAGATGATGCTGTCAAGGTACTGCATGCCAGCAAATATGGAAAACACAAGAATGGCCATCAGATTGGAAAAAATCAATTTATATCCCCATACCCAAAAAGGGAATTGCTAAAGAATGCTCAAACTTCCGTACAGTGGCACTTATTTCCCATGCCAGCAAGGTAATGCTCAAGATCCTGCAAGGCAGACTCCAGCAATACATGGAGCGATGTCCAAGCTGGGTTCAGAAAAGTCAGAGGAACAAGAGACCAAATTGCCAATATCCGCAGGATAATGGAGGAAGCCAGGGAGTTTCAGAAAAACATCTACTTCTGCTTTATTGACTATTCTAAAGCCTTCGACTGTGTGGATCATAATAAACTGTGGCTTGTTCTTGGTGGTATGGGGATACCAAGTCACCTTGTCTGTCTCCTGAGAAATCTGTATAAAGACCAAGTAGCCACAGTAAGAACAGATCACGGAACAACAGACTGGGTCAAGATTGGGAAAGGAGTACAGCAGGGCTGTAAACTTTCACCCTACCTATTCAACTTGTACGCAGAACACATCATGCAACATGTGGGGCTTGATGAATCCAAGGCCGGAGTTAAAATTGCTGGAAAAAACATTGACAACCTCAGGTATGCAGATGATACCACTCTGATAGCTGAAAGTGAGGAGGAGCTGAGGAGCCTTCTAACCAAGGTGAAAGAAGAAAGTGCAAAAGCTGGGCTGCAGTTAAATATCAAGAAAACCAAGATTATGGCAACCACACCTATTGACAACTGGCAAATAGAAGGCGAAAGCATGGAGGCAGTGACAGACTTTATATTTCTAGGCGCGAAGATCACTGCAGATGCAGACTGCAACCAGGAAATCAGAAGACGTTTACTTCTTGGGAGGAGAGCAATGGCCAACCTTGACAAAATAGTGAAAAGCAGAGACATCACACTGGCCATGAAGGTCCGCATAGTCAAAGCAATGGTATTTCCCATAGTAACCTATGGATGCGAGAGCTGGACCATAAGGAAGGCTGAGTGAAGGAAGATAGATGCTTTTGAACTCTGGTGCTGGAGGAAAATCCTGAGAGTGCCTTGGACTGCAAGAAGACCCAACCAGTCCATCCTCCAGGAAATAATGCCCGGCTGCTCACTGGAGGGAAGGATATTGGAGGCAAAGTTGAAATATTTTGGCCACATCATGAGAAGACAGGAAAGTTTGGAAAGATCATGATGCTGTGGGAAATGGAAGGAAAAAGGAAGAGAGGCCGAACAAGGGCAAGATGAATGGACGGTATCCTTGAAGTTACTGGCATGAACTTGAAGGAACTGGGGGCGGCGACGAACGACAGGGAGCTCTGGCGCAGACTGGTCCATGAGGTCACGAAGAGTCAGAAATGACTGGTCGAATAAAGAAGAAGAAGATAGTTAAAATGTAAGTTTTGCTATTATCCACGCTTTCAGGTATCCACAGGGAGTCTTAGAACAAGGGTAAGGAGATTGTACTATATGTGGGATATATAATGAAGTTGAGTTCCAATTGCTAGTTGAGATATGCAGATATACTCCCTCCCTATTTCATCCTCCTGGTGTATAATCCAATATCAGTAGCATATACAGTGTAGAAGACATTACTAGGCTTGATCGATCCATGAAAAATTTGATTCTAAACTCGTTTCAAAACTAGAGGGGGCAGTTTTTCGTTTTTGTTGCTATTTACGAATTTTGTCCCCAAAATTTTTTGAAATTAACGAACATTCGTTATTTTCGAAATTAATTCGTTAATGGCGGACACGCATGCGCAATTCCCAAAAACAGCACAGAGGGAGAGGACTTTACAGGACTCTCCCACCCTCATTTTTTGAGTGATCTTCTTCCAACTTGGTACAGTGGTAGAACACATTTAACACTGATAGCTCACCAAAATTTGGAACGTTTCCCTTATCCTCTGATTTTTGGCGAATTTTCATAGCTTTTATAATAAACCATTTTTTAATAATTGCAGAAATCTGTTCCTGGTTTGAAAGTCTTATTTCCTGTTAAATTGGGTTGTCTTTACTGTGAAAGTCATTGTTCTACTTCAGAAACTTTGTTTTTGTGGCTGAAACTTTGTTAAATTGGTGTGTGTGTGATATATACTGTGTATATATATAGTCCCTGCATATGTGTGTGTGTGTTTGTGTGTGTGTGTGTATAGGTAAAGGTAAAGGTATCCCTTGACGTTAAGTTCAGTCATGTCTGACTCTGGGGGTTGGTGCTCATCTCCATTTCTAAGCCCAAGAGCCAGTGTTGTCCATAGACACCTCCAAGGTCATGTGGCCGGCATGACTACATGGAGTGCCATTACCTTCCCGCCAGAGCGGTACCTATTGATCTACTCACATTGGCATGTTTTCAAGCTGCTAGGTTGGCAGAAGCTGGAGCTAACAGCGGGCACTCACTCTGCTCCCGGGATTTGAACTTGGGACCTTTCGGTCTGCAAGTTCAGCAGCTCAGTGCTTTAACACACTTCGCCATCGGGGCTCATGTATATATAATATACATACACATACACACAATGTGGAGAATATGTGGAAAGGTAGATAGATAGATAAGTTGGGAGCCACAGCGAAGGCACCTTCCTGGGAGCAAGGTCTAATAATAATAATAATAATAATAATAATAATAATAATAATAAATCCCTTACAATATCCAAGATGGGTACCATTATTGGCAGAGAAAGCCAAGCTGTAGGAGTTGAAATCCAATCATTTATCCTCCCTATAGAATCAATTTTATATGCATTTTTAGCTACAGAAAAGCTAAAATCAGGACAGTAAAAGAACAACACCCAGAAAATGGGAATTCCAGACAGGAAACAATCAGGGCCAGCTAATACCTCCCAACAAAGGATTCCCCCAGGTAGGAAGCAGCCAGGCTTTGAAGCTGCAAGGCTATTCAATGCTAATCAAGGTGACCAATTGCAACATTCACACTTGCCTCCCACAGACAAGAGTTCTTTCTCCCACCCTGGACCTTCCACAGATATATAAACCCCACTTGCCTAGCTTCGCACAGACGTCAAAACCTCACCGCCGGGCCCCTCTCTGTCTCTCTCGGTCTCGGCTCCATCCGCCGCCTTCCCGCCTCAGAGAGACACCAGGCCTGAGCTGAGGCGAGGCGGCGGCGGCGGCCATTTCCCCCCTCCGTCTTCCTCCTCCTCCTCCTCGGCCTCCTTCCCCCTCGCCCCCTCCCATTGGCTGAGCCCGTGACGCCCCTTTTGCTGAGGGGCAAAAGGAAAGGGCCTGAATGGTTTGGGTGATTTGCAAAAGCTTTTTTTTCCTAACGAAGAAAACGACGACATAACGAAAAACAGCCTCTCGCGATTCGAAACCGCGATATCAGACGTGTGGACAACCAATGCTTCAAAATTGCTTCAAAACAAACGAAAATAACGAATTAATAACGGTTAACGGGGAAAGCGAATTATTTGAGCAAGCCTAGACATTACCTATATACAACTGACATTTCTAATCAAAATGATAAGTCTTAGAATTTTATAAAACTTTTGTTTTTGGACTACCAGCATCCCTATCTAACCTGGCCAGTTGTGAACCCTGGATGTTGGAGCACTAACCAGGGACTTTTCCAAGCTCTGATAGAATTGAGATAGAGCCCTTTTTAAACTGCTGGACAGTTGTTGTCAGTTAGCAAAATCACTCCATTGATCCATCAGGACTGATCCATTTTAAGGTAAGTCTGCGGTAATACCTAAAGGACAAGGTAGTTCAAAAGAAACAAAGGCATCTGATGTTTTAATAACTTTTTGATTTTTTTTTTTTTGGAAAATACTGTACATGTAATGTTTTTCTGAGTCCTGTATATAATGTATACAATGATATGGTATTGTAAATTAAAAACTAAAATAAGGGTGTTATTAAATACTGAATTTTCTTTATGACTTTTGGCCCACTCCGTATAATAAGCAACAGCCTGAAAAAGTGGGTTGATTATGATTTCTCTACCTTCATCTTCCTTACGCTTCTTTGGATATAGATGCAGGGCAATAGAGCAAGTACCTACTCTTCCAGGGATGCAAGTATGGAGACTATTATTGCCTATGAATAGGTGGTGTTCAAGAAAGCCACATGTGAATTCACATGATCAAAAACTATGCACTGGAAACAATAATTTAGCTCATACATTGCACCTGTACTTCAGAAGAATGTAGATTTATATCATTTTTGACATATTGATGTCCTGTATGCAGGGCCGGCCCCTTTATGGAGGCCATGTGAGGCCTCCGCCTCGGGCACAGGTCCGGGGGGGCACCGTCAGGCTGGGCGGGAGGCGGGGCACCGCCCTGACGGTGCCCCGCCTCCCGCCCAGTGCGCCCTGGCCCGTCTGGCCTTTTCTAGCTGGCCAGACTAGCTGGCGGCCTGGAGGGACCTCCACTGCAGTCTGGCCAGCTAGAAAAGGCCAGACGGGCCAGGGCGAATAGCGTGGGAGGCGGGGCCAACTCTGGCCCTGCCTCTTACGCTATTCGCCCTGGCCCCGCCTCCCACGCTGCGTGGGAGGCGGGGCCAGGGCACGCTGGGCGGGGGCAACTCTGGCCCCACCTCCCACACTATTCGCCCTGGCCCCACCTCCCACGCAGCGTGGGAGGCGGGGCCAGGGCACGCTGGGTGGGGCCAGGGTGTGGGAGGCGGGGCTGGTGGCGGGGGTACTTTTCAGCACCCCCGCTTAACATTAAAAATTATCTCCGGCCGGCCCTGCCTGTATGTGTCTGAGTTGAGCATTTTTTTTTCATTTGTCCTTTTCAGAACTTGCAAAAATATGGCATCCTACCTACACTCAGGTGCTAAAGTGGAAGGAGAAAAAGTAAGACAATTCTAGAACACATATTTTATCTTTTAGGAGGATTTATATAATTGATATATTTCCTGGATTCCATATAGCAAATGACTTTTCTAAACAACCATGTATCAGCATAAGTTATGCATTACTAATCACTTTGCTTCAAAGGGGAGAAGAATTGTGGCTCTATGTTAAAATGTTGCTGACATTATTACAAATTGTAAAGAAGGAAACGACAATAACAGATGTTTTTCAAATATGCTGTTTGCCCCAACGGAGATTTTTTTATATGCCTGTGGGTGTCCATTGCACCTTTCTGTGAATCTCACAATTTTATCACCCACCTGAAACTTCTCCATCCACCTAAATACAGGCCATAATGTATGAAATGATACTTTAAATTTACGCTGATGTCAATTTTTAATGGGATGCATTAATTTGTTGTTCATGTTATGTTGTAAATCCTTATAAGAGTTGGGTATTTCTAAGAGGGATGCAAATCTTTCATGAAAGAATTCTAAAAATATTCTTCCCATTGAACAAGATAAGAACAGTTTTTGTTTGTGCTGGTCTTTTGCTAAAGTTATCTGAAGGGTATTTATTTTTACACAAAAGCTTGCTTTTTGCACAAATTAATTTTTGTGCATATTAAACATTGCAACACAAAGCAGAATTCAAACCAGAGCGCAAATTTCAATGTGTTTTGCTATTACTTCTGTTAACAAAACAAAACACTGGTCTCTTGCATTTGCACAGAAAAGCAAAATATCTCAAACAGTTTTTTTTATCAAGGCATCATTTCCTGTTAAGGATGAGAAAGATTGTGAACTGTTCCCACTCCCCTAGTTTCCAAAGCATAAAGAAAAATAGTAGCATTTCAAGATGGCATTGTTCTTGCTCAATCAACTACATTGAAGCTTTGTGAATTTTCTAGTTAAAATCTGATATTACTGTGGTTTCCGTGGCAGTAACCCAAAGGTTTTTGCGCATATCAATATCTTCATACCTGTCATCTCCTTGGTAGTAGCTTTTGTTTTATCCCAGACATTAAAAAACTTTTATCTATGAGGGTTTTTTCTTCTTCTTAGCATAACATGAAATCTCAGCACAGCCTTTTGATGTTTTATAGGTGCAGTGACACTAGGTCAATTGAATAAAACAACAGCAGCCAATTTAGAAGCAATTTTGGAACTAGTTTCTACAGAGACTAAATATTCAACTTAAGTTTATTAGTCATCCTAGATTTATAGAGAGACCTAGAAACCATTTAGTATCCATAATGGTCTAAAAGCAACATCAATCCATTATTGTGAAAATAGTCTTCAGCATGATTTTTATCACACAGGTGACATAAATCTGAAGTCATTACAGCACAAAAGAACTGGCTATTTCCCATTACTGGGAAGGGCAATTCCTTTTCCCGCTTTCCATCTTCCTGGCAGCTTTTTTTTTAAAAAAAAAAAAACGTGCTGCTACTGTTCAGCATGTCCTAATTATAAATAGTTCAATCAGTTATTCTTCCAACCCTGCCACCAGGGTTAGCAAGATATAAACACTTCTGTGATGAAGTGTACAGTTTGGTAGATTAACAAGCAGAGGGCCAACTTGTTAAATGTATATCTCAGGGACCACTCTCTTATTTTTGGCGCAGTGCTTTGCTTCTGAATTCCAGCCAAGGTAATTAATAGCAGGTTTTAGGAACTTGGCATACGTTTAAAAGGAGAGAGAGAGAGAGAGAGAAAGTCCACCACGAACCCATAACATCTACATGGACGGAGGGGAACAGCAATGATAGCGCGAACCCCCCCCCCCTTTTTGGATTCATCTGACCTGCTGCGGGGAGTTCCACAGATCCGGATCACCAGCGGAGCGGGAGAGTGCACGGACCACATCGAATTATTATTGGTTTCTTTTATCACTTTCCCCCCCCCCAACCCTAACATTGTAACTAATCCCCCAATAAAAGTATCCTCTTTTGTCTTGAAACTCTCTCTTCAGTAGCTACTTTGTATCCCTTTCTCTGACTCCTGCATGGAAAAACCTCTCTCCTTCCTTCCGCTAACCTAACCACCATTGAGTGGAATGACAGACGGGACAATCTAACCCATAACTTTATCAAAAACACTCCAAGCAGGCCTATCTTTTATATTTAACACTCTTTGAGGTCCCTGGTTCAAATACAACCAACAGCGCCCGAATGGGTCCAGTTTGAAGCTCCAAATCAGCTGACTGTCAAAAACCCGGTTCCGTTTGTCTCTTTCTCTGCAACAGCCGCTTCTCGGCTCTCACGGCTGGCGGACTGTTTCCAGGGGACTTGGGCTTCTCTCCAAGGCTGCTGGTGGCAGACAGCCATTCCCTGGGAGAGAAATGTAGTTTCCTCAAGGACCAGCTGCGATCCTTGCAATGACAAGAACTCCCAGACGGACTTCTTTCATTCACTCCTTCATCTACATTATTATGACTGACCGGACTTCTCATTCACATACTTGTCTTCAGTTCTGTGGATCGCCGGGCTACCAAGAAAAGAAATCAACCAGAATCCCTTCACTTTGTTATTTCCATGAACCTCCTATTGCCTGAACTGTTTATGAACTTTCCATGAATTGCATGCTTATATGTTTATGAAATATTGGGATCAATTCTTTATTAGCTGATTAACCAAAGGTAATTTGGTCTATGGGTTCCCAGGAAAACCCCCAAACCCACATATTTCCCTGCTATATATAAGATATTACAGAAAAACCTGGGTTCCTTCCTGTCACGACCCCGGCTACAGAGCACCAATAACCATACGCAGAGGCCAGATTCTAACTAATATCTTTATTAAGGAAATATATAAGGTTAATAAAAACAAATGTAAAAGTTAGTTCAGAAGCGGACCTTTCAGGAAAGGTCAAAATTAGTCCAAAAAAGCAATGTCCAATAAGAAATATTATGGTCCAAAGTTGTAATCCAATAACCGAACACTCACTTTGCCAGGCAAAGTGAGGGGAGATGACAAGGTCCTTTAGTCCATAAACTTGAGCAAGGCTAGGAAATAACTTGATACTTGAAACAAGGCTTAAAACGTGGAACAAGGTAACTAGGAACAAGAACAAGGTCCGTGGAATAACTTGGTAAAATCCGTGGAACAAGGCAAGGATTGGTCCTGGGAAACAAGGCAAAGTCCGTAGATAAACAAAGGCTGGGAAGCAAGGCGAAGGCTGGATAGCAAGGCAAGGCTTGAGCAGGAGCGAGGCTTGAATCGGAGCGCGCTGTCCAGACACAACTCGCTCCGTAGGCTGACGAATTGACTCCGCGAAGTTACTACGCGGGTAAAACACCTATATAGAGTCTAACTTTCCCACCGAAGCAGTTCTCTGGGAATCAGAAACGAAAGCTAAACTCTGAGACCAGATGTTAAACTCCTTAAAGATTCTCACGAGAAGCAGTCTTAATTGGCTACATTCTTAGCTGCAATTCTCGCACTCCTGCGCGAAGCTGATTCCAAACTTCTCTGTTGTTTACAAAACTCCCGGCGCAAGAACACGGGAGAAGTAGGCTCTGGGCTTGTTTGACATACTTCTGGGAGACAACTTTCTTGCAGGTGCAAGGTTCCCAGATCTGCCTGGGAAAGATCTGGCTGAGAGGAATCCAGTTCAGACTGGGAAGGTAAAAAACCCAAGTTTTCATCTTCATCAGGAATTACAATGTCCTGAGCAGGACTACAAGGCCCATGGGTCATCACACTATCCCCCTCCTCAAGGCCCCTCCCAAACTGGGGCCCTCTCCCCGAGGCGCGAGGTCGCGGCTTGGCGGGATAGGTCTGATGAAAGCGACGGGTTAGCTCAGGAGCATGGACTGTGGAGGCGTCTTCCCAAGAGCGTTCCTCAGGGCCAAAACCCACCCAGTCAATGAGATATTGTAGGCGGCGGCGGTGAAAGCGAGAATCCAAAATGTCCTCAACCTCGAACTCCTCCTCCCCATTCATCAAAACAGGAGGGGGGGCCGGTTGGTCTGTATCAGGACGCACACCATCCGCCGGAAGGAGCAGGGAACGGTGAAACACTGGGTGGATGCGCATTGAACGCGGAAGTTGGAGTTTGAAAGTCACGGGGTTTAATTGCGCCATCACTGGATAGGGGCCAATGAAACGGGCATCTAACTTCCGGCAAGGGCGGTGGGAGGGCAGAAAGCGAGTGGACAGAAAAACCCGATCTCCTACCTTGATTTCGGGGCCCGGCTGGCGGTGTTTGTCAGCGTGGTGTTTATAGTCCTCCTTGGCTTGGTCCAGTTGCTGGAGCAAAAGTTGTTGCACCGCTGTGAGTTCCTGCAGCCAATCCTCTGCTGCGGGAACTTCTGAAGTTTCAATGACAGGGGGAAAGAAACGTGGATGGAAGCCGTAGTTTGCAAAGAACGGCGTTTCTTTTGTAGAAGCTTGAACTCCATTGTTGTAGGCAAACTCAGACAGTGGTAACAGAGAAGCCCAATTGTCCTGTTGGTAGTTTACATAACAGCGAAGATACTGCTCCAAAGTGGCATTGGTGCGCTCCGTTTGCCCATCTGTTTGGGGATGATGAGCTGAAGATAAGCGAGAGTCTATGCCCAATAGTTTTTGTAGCGCCTTCCAAAAACGAGAGGTGAATTGAGTTCCACGGTCTGTGACTAAACTCTTGGGCAATCCATGTAGTCTGAAAACATGTTGAAGGAATAGATCCGCAGTCTCTTTGGCCGTGGGGAGGCCTTCGCAGGGAATGAAATGGGCTAACTTGGTGAAAAGGTCCACCACCACTAAGATCGTGGTGAATCCACAGGAAGGTGGTAGGTCAGTGATGAAATCCGCAGAAATTATTTCCCATGGGCGAGATGGGGTAGGAAGGGGGTGTAAAAGCCCTGAGGGCTTCTCCCTTCTTATCTTGGAGCGCTGGCATACTGGGCAGGTGTTGACATATTTTTCCACATCCTTGCGGATCTTGGGCCACCAAAAATCCCTTAGGATCAGATGCATGGTTTTAAATAGTCCGAAGTGTCCTGCTGGTTTGCAATCATGACACAGACGAAGCGCTTTTTCCCTGCCCGGTCCGGGTGGGATATAAACATGATTTCTATAGCAAAGCAGCCCATCCTTAAGCGAAAAGGGAAAATGCAGACCTTGGCGAAGTTGGTCCTGCGCCCAGGCATCTGCTTGCTGACTAGCCCTGATTTCTTGAGCACAGAGGGGTCCTGGAGTAGAGGAAGTTGAACCAATGGGAATGGATTTGGTGTTCCCCACTGTGAGCGTGGCAAAGTTCCCGGGTTGTAATAGTTGGGATTCAAAGGTCTCCTTGCGTCCTGCAGCGTATTCCGGTTTACGTGACAGGGCGTCTGCTTGCTTGGTCTGGGCTGGGGTCACATAATGAATCTGGAAGTCGAAACGTTCGAAGAATAAAGCCCAACGTTGCTGCCTCTGATTTAGTTTGCGGGCAGTTCTTAGATGTTCTAGATTACGACGATCAGTGTGGACTTCAATGGGAAATTTGGCCCCTTCTAGCCAATGTCTCCAAGTTTCAAAGGCTGCCTTTATGGCCAGTAGTTCTTTTTCCCAAATGGTGTAATTCCTCTCTGGTGTGGTTAGTTGACGAGAGTAAAAGGCACAGGGATGGAGGTGATCTCCCACCGGTTGTAAGAGTACAGCCCCAATTGCCACATCAGAGGCGTCCGCTTGCACAACAAAAGGGGTTCCAGGATTTGGGTGCTGTAGAATTGGCTGGGAGGTGAATAGTTTCTTTAGTTGCTGGAACCCTTTCTCTGCTTGATCAGTCCAGCGGAAAGGCTGCTTTCCACGGATGCAGCTAGTGATGGGGTCGGACCAGCGGGCAAAATCTGGAATGAACTTGCGGTAATAGTTCGCGAACCCCAAGAAACGCTGCACCTCTTTCTTGTTAGTTGGCGCCCGCCATTCCAATACTGCTGAAACCTTGGCTGGATCCATGGAAAGCCCTAGAGGCGAGATGCGGTAACCAAGGAAATCTACCTCTTGTAGATCAAAGGCGCATTTTTCCAGCTTGGCATAAAGTCCATGATCCCGCAATCGTTGTAACACCATTTTGACGTGGTTCTCATGTTCTGATTGTGATCTAGAAAACACCAAAAAGTCGTCCAGGTAGATTATCAAGAACCTGTCTAGATAGTCCTGAAAAATGTCATTGACAAAATGCTGGAACGTTGCGGGAGCTCCGCATAAACCGAAATTCATAACTCGGGACTCGAATAATCCGAATTTGGTCTGGAAGGCGGTCTTCCACTCGTCCCCTTCCCTGATGCGAACTAAGTTGTAAGCCCCCCGAAGATCCAGCTTGGTGTAAACCTTGGCTCCTCGAAGCCGATCCAGTAGATCCGAGATTAAGGGCAGGGGATAGCTGTTCCGCTTGGTGATATTGTTCAATGCTCTGTAGTCCACCACCAAGCGTAGTTCCCCTGACTTCTTCTTCACAAACATCACTGGGGAGGCGGCTGGGGATTGAGAGGGTCTGATGAATCCCTTGCGAAGGTTTGTCTCTATGAATTCCCTGAGAGCTTCTTGCTCTGGTTCAGTCAGGGAGTAGAGATGCCCTCGCGGGATCGGGGCCCCCTCCACCAAGTCAATGGCACAGTCATAAGGTCTATGTGGGGGTAATTTTTCGGCTTCTTTCTCATTGAATACATCCCAATACTCGGAGTACTTCTTTGGCAAGGTGATGATGGGCTCGGTGTCTGTGGCATGGCAGACCTTGGCTACGAGGCAATGGTTTTGGCAGTACGGTGAAGCAAACTGCAGTTCTCTGTTGGACCAGGAGATGTTAGGGTCGTGGAGAGTCAGCCATGGAATTCCCAAAATCACAGGGAAATGGGGAACCTCGGTAACAAAGAAGGAAATCTCTTCCATATGTTCCCTTATCCACATCCTGGTGGGTTCCGACCACTGACTTACGGGGCCCGTCTTGAGGGGGCGGCCGTCTATGGCTTGCACCACACGGGCATTCTTGAAATCATGATATTGTAATCCCAGAGAGTCGGCATACTCTCTATCAATGAAATTGTTGGTAGCTCCAGAGTCTATCATGGCGTGGATCATGACGGGTCCCCTTTTTGCTGACCATAATGTGACCACGAGAAGGAACAGGACCCCGGTTGGCGGCTCTTGAATGGATTTTTTGACCGGGTTGGCGAGCCTCTCTACACCCGGTCGTTGACTTCCCCCGCCGGCTGTGTGCCAGTCGGCTCAGACGCCTTCGTCTCCGTGGAGGACGCCGCCGCAAGACGGGCGGCAGGCTTCCCTTTGGCTGGGCACTCTCTGGCGAAGTGGCCCCCGTTCCCGCAGTACCAACAGAGGTTTAAGCGTTGACGACGGGCCTTCTCGGCGGCATCTAGTCTGGGACGCACATTGCCCAACTGCATCGGCACCTCCTCGCCTCCTCTGGGGTATGGGGTTGGCGGTGGGGGTCTCCACACTGGACGTGGCTGAACGCTGGCGGGAGCGGGGGGTTTTGCCCCGGCTCTACTGCCCTGGCCTCGAACCCACTGTTTCCTGTTGGCAATCATGACTTCAGCCCGTAAACATTGATCAATGAGTGCCTCGAGGGTCTGGGGAGGATCCACCTTGGAGATTTCTTCCAGCATTTCAATGTTGAGACCCTCCCGGAATTGTCCTCTGAGGGCTACATCGTTCCAGCCGGTGTTGTGGGCCAGCACTCGGAACTCGGCTATATACTGAGACATAGGTCTGTCTCCTTGGAAAAGGCGACGGAGTTTGTGACCGGCTGCCTCCAAATTGTCCTCGATTCCCCAAGTCTCCTTGAGGTGGTCCAAGAAGTGTTGCGCTGATCTTAGGTGTGGAGAGGCTTGGTCGAACAGTGCCGTCGCCCAATTGGCCGCTGGCCCGTCTAGAAGACTGTAAACCCACGCCACTTTGATGTCTTCTTGGGGAAACTCGGCATCACGGGCCTCTAGATAAGCTTGACATTGGCGACGGAAAACATGAACCTTAGAAGCTTCTCCAGTAAACTTGGTAGGCAACGCCATGGCCGGGAGGCGGATTCCGCGCTCCCGCAAGCCCTTTATTTCTCCATCCTGGGCGTTGAGTCTGTCGCGGATGCGATCCACTTCGTCCTTGCTGATGGTGTAGCTCAGTGGCTGCCCACCGGGCACGGTTCCGGTAGACATTCTGGCCGAGGTTAATTGGTGCTTAGGGTGGCGGAGTCAAACTGTCGCGACCCCGGCTACAGAGCACCAATAACCATACGCAGAGGCCAGATTCTAACTAATATCTTTATTAAGGAAATATATAAGGTTAATAAAAACAAATGTAAAAGTTAGTTCAGAAGCGGACCTTTCAGGAAAGGTCAAAATTAGTCCAAAAAAGCAATGTCCAATAAGAAATATTATGGTCCAAAGTTGTAATCCAATAACCGAACACTCACTTTGCCAGGCAAAGTGAGGGGAGATGACAAGGTCCTTTAGTCCATAAACTTGAGCAAGGCTAGGAAATAACTTGATACTTGAAACAAGGCTTAAAACGTGGAACAAGGTAACTAGGAACAAGAACAAGGTCCGTGGAATAACTTGGTAAAATCCGTGGAACAAGGCAAGGATTGGTCCTGGGAAACAAGGCAAAGTCCGTAGATAAACAAAGGCTGGGAAGCAAGGCGAAGGCTGGATAGCAAGGCAAGGCTTGAGCAGGAGCGAGGCTTGAATCGGAGCGCGCTGTCCAGACACAACTCGCTCCGTAGGCTGACGAATTGACTCCGCGAAGTTACTACGCGGGTAAAACACCTATATAGAGTCTAACTTTCCCACCGAAGCAGTTCTCTGGGAATCAGAAACGAAAGCTAAACTCTGAGACCAGATGTTAAACTCCTTAAAGATTCTCACGAGAAGCAGTCTTAATTGGCTACATTCTTAGCTGCAATTCTTGCACTCCTGCGCGAAGCTGATTCCAAACTTCTCTGTTGTTTACAAAACTCCCGGCGCAAGAACACGGGAGAAGTAGGCTCTGGGCTTGTTTGACATACTTCTGGGAGACAACTTTCTTGCAGGTGCAAGGTTCCCAGATCTGCCTGGGAAAGATCTGGCTGAGAGGAATCCAGTTCAGACTGGGAAGGTAAAAAACCCAAGTTTTCATCTTCATCAGGAATTACAATGTCCTGAGCAGGACTACAAGGCCCATGGGTCATCACACTTCCTTTGCTTTAAAACCGGAGGGAATCTGAACCTCCTCCTGGTTCTCAGGAAACTCGCGATATCCCATACCCCCCCCCAGCCTATACTTTCACTCAGAACTCACTCAATTTCGCACCAAAAAATACCCTAATTCATATTTATGTCTAAAATCGCCTAACCTTTAAAAGACAACCAACAGAGATCATTTTTTTCCATTTCTTCTTCAATCATCAGCTGATTGTCAAACCTGCGTTTCTTGCCTAAGCGCCTCCCGCCGTGCGCTATTAGCGCAGGAAAGGAAAAATAAGCTATAAACGCTAATATTTAGTATATTTTTCGGCAATTTTGGGTGGAAATTGATAAGATATGATTTCCTATATTCCCTAGTATATTTCAATCAACGGAGGCACAGTCTGAACTCTAGCTGACCCGGAAATCCCTGCCTTTCCTCACCCTAGATTCCGGGCTTCGCACAAAAGAGGATAAACTGTCACTATGAAATCTTATCTATTTGCATCTGCATGACCCATAGCTAAGAGATTGTCACCTTAGATCGGAGCAGCCCCACGGGTGATTGTATCTCATATGGTAATGTTGACCACAATCCCATCCTGGACCCCTGGGGAGCCAAAGGAAGACTCCCCACTGGTCCTGTTTCTGTAATCTCATAGTGTCAATATAAGCTGACATCTCTGCCATACCTCAAGGTATTCATGAACTGTGTACGTGCATAAAGGACCCTGGACATCCTAAATGACCTTATTCAAAAAACAGCAATAATCTTAAGATTATCCTGGAAGGCTCTAGCCTCGGGCGATCGCTTTGCATAAGATAACTCCAATGATTCATTCACCAAAACCCATTGTCTAGCTGACTCCCGCCTTCCCCAACCTGATTGGCCCTGGCAGAGGCGAGGGTTGCTCCTCATTGGCTCAGGGCACATAGCGGGAAGCCCAACTCCCGCCTAGTGCGGCGTCCTTGCCCAATCAGCAGCCAGATGAGCGGAGGGATGGGGCGGGAAGTTCAAACAGACTTCAAACTTGAAAATGTATAAAATGGCTTTATTTCTCAATGTAAAATTACATCTTGCATGTCGATCTATCGCTGCTGGATGTCCATTCAGCTGAATCGCTAAATAAACACTTTGGCAGTTTTTTCCTTCAACTTGGCAGAGTCTTTTCCTTTCGGTCTCGGGTAAATTTATATTCCGGGTTATTTTCTGCCTCCCTAACGGCTCGCCAAGGCTCGTTCCCTTTCAGATCTCCCTCACAGGGCAGATCTGGGCTAACTGCGGTCTCGATAGCAGCAAGAGAAGATGAACTTATTGAAACACACAACTGGATCAAAAGTCAGTGCAGACTGTGTTCTAATTTAACCAAAGCTACTATAGCCTTCCAGACTTTGATATGATGCATACCACTAGCATTGTAATACAAGAAGAAATTTAGAAAGAAAGAAATAACGGGTGGCAGAGGTGGGGAGAAAAAGAAGTGCCGCAAGAAAGGCACATATTTTATTTCCCTAGCGACCGATTCCCTGGAGAAGAAATTTAAAAGCTTTGCTAATAATGGAAGCTGGAAATCTGCCTAAAAGTGCTCTCCAAAATGAGCTGTTGAGGGTTTTTTTCCCCAATAAAGCAAGTTTGCATTTTCAGTGGCTTCATTAGTTATGTAAAAGTATGATGCTTTCCTTGCCGGCTTTTGTTTTTGTTTCTCTGAAGGTATATAGAAAGGCACCTGAAGCTCTCAGAGGGACTTGAATTCTATGATCAATATTACATGCTGCAAGGCAAGGAAGAAGGCTGAGCAGAATGGAATCAAATACACGTTTTTCTCCAACAGCATTCTATGCAAAGGATAAATCAAAGTCTGATGAGTTGCACTTTGGGGAAAGTAATCACCTTTTGGGAGCACATTGCAAATAAGAGCTTAAATTAATACTAACAAGAGTGAAGAAATTGCTACATCCTGAATGACAACATTCATACTTTATGTCGCTTCCGTTTGGCTATGGTTTTAAAAAATGGAAGAAAGAAAAAAGACAGATGGCTATATTGCCTGCTTTATCAGTAGCAAGATGGCTGTTATGTAAATCTTTCAAATTGCAGCAATCTGTAAATTCTTGTGGCTGGTGCAGTATGAATTGACAATGGTGAACTAGGCCCTGAGAAGTGAGAGTACACACACACACACACTCCCTCATACAAACACATAGTACTAGCTGTGCAAGTTTTCTGGCAATCGTACAACTCAAGTCTAGTGGCTTACATTGCAAGACAAAGTAAAGGGTGCCTCGTCTTTAAGCATTCTACATTTCAAGTGAGATCACTGTATTTCAAATAATACATTAGAAATAATTACATTTATCAAAATGATGAAATGATGTCCCGGATGCATTTCTTCATTATAACATGTTTGAACCCATACTTTCCCCTAGCTACTAGCTGGTTTAAACTAGCCCTAAATTGGGGTTGTTGTATGTTTTCCTGGCTGTATGGACATGTTCCAGAAGTATTCTCTCCTGATGTTTCACCCACAAAAGGATGAAGATGCCTGCAATAGATGTGGGCGAAATGTCAGGAGAGAATACTTCTGGAACATGGCCATACAGCCCAGAAAACATACAACAAACCTGTGATCCTGGCCATGAAAGCCTTCGACAACACATTTCTTAAATTGATTTTAGAAGTACTGCATGTGAATTTTGCCATACCTTTCAATTTTATAAGTTGTTGTTTTCATTTGGAAAGAAAAAAGAGGGGAAGAGGTTCTGAATGGAAATATCCAATATTGCACATGCGAAGAGGTTTACATCAAGCCAGGAAGCAAAATGTATTGGTGAAATACGAATCCCTTCATTTCACTGCATGCATACAATCAGATGATTGAAAAATGCAGCTTGTGAAATATATGAAGCTGAGGAGATTTATGTGAATAATTGCTAATTAAACATTTACAGTGCTTTCTTACAAAATGCTTCTCAGAAATATGAGCCATTGGTGCAAGAGAGCTCAGTTATAGGTTGGTAGGGATGGATTGCAGTCCTGTTTGCATTTTTAACTTGTGGTAGAGCATGTTCCCATCTATACTGACCAGCTAATCTATTTTAACATGGGGTAAAGCCATCTTAACATGGCCAAAGTTGGAAAAAAGTCTTAATTTCCCCCAAGAATTAGGGCTTTACTCCAACATAAGGCTTGTGAGGATACTTGGAGCATTTCCAAATGCAACCGACTGCAAGTGTCCCATTGCCATCCCATGTTTCCTGGACTCGGGTACCTTGGGGATGTAGAATGGCATTCCTTCCCTCTTTGCTGCAGTGGCCTCCAGTCACTGTACTGGTCCTACCTCGTCTCTATTACTTACTGTAACATTGGCCAGGGTGACATGAAGTGTTGGGAAGAAAGACGAGGAGATTTTCCTCCCTTCCCCCAGCAACTTGTTATCCTGGCTGACATAATGGCAAGTGATGGAAACCAGGGAGAACCCATGTCATGGCCAAAGACTTCCAGAACACAGGAAGGGAGAACAGTTTGATTGTCTACTTATCAGTGCTGAACTGTATTCAGCACCACTGAGTAGTGGGAACTCTCTCATGTCTTTGTGGCAGCTGGAGAGTGCCTATGGAAGCAAAACCCAGTGCTGATTTGGCATCCAGCATACTAGATTGATCCTGGGTTTTCGGTCAGTATAGATCCTGCCCTCAGATCCAAGATTAGATGGGAAATGGAACTCTGTCTCAGCCTGTTTCCCCAAACCTACCTTAAAAGCCTGACAGCTGCATCAAGGTATGGAGTTACATGATACAACTATGTTGCACTGTGGTTTGCTGGCAACATTAACCTAAACAGGCCATTCTTCAGTGTCAAATAACTTTTTCAGGTAAAGTGGTTCCTTGGCTTTTAAAGTAGTTTTTTGTGTATCATAGTTCTAAAAGTGAATAGCAAATTTTACAAGGTTGTAAGTCTAGCTTATGACATCTTAAATACTGGATGCTAGCCAATGTTGTTTTTGTTACAGTAGGAACAGCATGGCTACTCTTCGGGAATGTGCCACTGGGAAAACTGCTTTGATTAATATTAATTAATATTAGTGTATTCATTGTACTGTGAAATTTATCAGTACAAATCATAAATTCTAGACAGAAACCCTGTGGAGACAGTTTGTCAGAAGTGAAGAGAAAAATCTACTGTCAGTTTTTAAGAAAAGTATTAGCAGCTCAGAATCCAGGCTATTAAGCCACTTCTCCGCACGTTCCTGCCCTTTTGAACTTTTCTTTTTATGAAGAAAGATGAAGGTCTTAGAAATCTATAAATATCAAATTAATTAATTCTATGAAAATTTGTGTTTATGTTCCTTAAAGAAATTCCCTCTTACTAAACCCAATTCAGCAATGTTAATTCCAAATTATGCTGGACTAAATCAGACTGATTTGTACAAACTCTGCATCAATTCAGATTGGTTACATTCAGTCCTGTTCTGGAATGCACTGTCATAAGTGATTCAACTTGATCTGCAGATCTGGATGTGGAAAATATGGGAAGACTTAGATGCTGGATCTCCAACATGATACTATAAAGAAAATGTCTCTGTAATATCAAGTGGAAAAGAAGTGTGAAGGGTGTGAATGAAGGAGGGTAAGCAGGGAAGCAAGATTTCTTCATTGCTAACTCTAACATGTAATTTAGGTCATGAATCTCATGATTAGACTCCACTCACAGTGCATCTGTGGAAGGATTATGTTACATCATTGCAATGAAATATTAAATTACTCAAGTGCCTCCAAATTTATTTGCTACATTTAGCTATTAATCACCATCTTGGAAGATGCCTGTGCATGAAATTGTTTTATGTGTAGGCGTTGGTGCAGTGTCCAACACACAATCTCCACAGAAAAAGGTTCTAATCCAATGGCATGGATGCCATGATAATTGGTTGCCTATTATTTGTTGCAGTCTTTATCTGGCTTCACAAGTGTTGTAACATTTACCATGTTATCATCCACCTTTCTGCCACTGATGGCTTCCTCAGATCCTTCTTTGTCTGATTCTTCCACTGTGACCTTGACGCCCTGGGTGACCCAGCTGGAAGTATATGATTCCCAACAGCCTTGCTGGAACACTCATCATGATAAGGTGATGATCTGGTGAGGGGGTGACTATTAAAAGCAAAACACAGAAGGAGTTGCAATAAAGTTCTGAGTCGTTGAATGCCATCTGAATGTCATGTTGCTGCATCTTTCTGTCAGCAATTTGTGAAGGGAATCTCACCACTAGAAGAGGTTGAGTGTTCCTTATACAAAATGCTTGAGACCAGATTGTCCTGGATTGTGATTTTTAAAATTTGTTTGAATGCCTATGTTTGCATATATGTACCATAATGAGATATTTTGGAGATGGTACCCAAGTTTCTGCTTTCTTACTGCATTTATATTTAATATACAAATATCCTGAAGGAGCCCCAGTGGCGAAGTGTGTTAAAGCACTGAGCTGCTGAACTTGCAGACCGAAAGGTCCCAGGTTCAAATCCCGGGAGCGAAGTGAGCGCCTGCTGTTGTTCCAGCTTCTGCCAACCTAGCAGTTCAAAAACATGCCAATGTGAGTAGATCAATAGGTACCGCTCCGGCAGGAAGGTAACTACACTCCATGCAGTCATGCCGGCCACATGACCTTGGTGTCTACGGATAACGCCAGCTCTTCGGCTTAGAAATGGAGATGAGCACCAACCCCCAGAGTCAGACATGACTGGAAACCTTCACCTTTACTATCCTGAAGGTAATTTTATACATAATATTTTAAATATTTTTGTGCATGAAATAAAAATGAACTTCCAGAAAACTAGTGGTCACTATCTTACACAATCAAGTGGATAATTTTGGATTTGGGAGTATTTTGGATTTTAAAATTCTTTATAAGGAATGCTCAACTTGCACAGCTGTTAAAATATCCTGCTGCTGCCTTCCTCCCTGTTTTCTACTGCATCATTTTATCTCATCATCTGTACTGCTCAGAGGGAAGCCAAAGTATTATCTTCACAAGTATTATCACTATTATCATTTATCATGACTATCATTATTTATACTTCTCTGGATTTGTTTCTTCTTTAGGTTCCATCCTACCTACCTATTTTATGGAGATACATGAATATATATCATAGCCATTTTGGTTTCACAGTAACTCAATGGGAAAACTGAAAACCCTGATTTTTTTATCTTGATTTAGAGGTAGTGTCCTAATTGGATAGGGATTGGATTAGTTCAAACTGATTCAAGCTGTTAAAGTTGTAATATCTGTTACTGCATCATGATTTAAATTTTTTTCATACAGTTAAAAGGGATCCCAAGATACAAGAATCTACTTTGTATTTTCACTATTTTAAAATCTTCCACAGTATTCTAATCTTTGAGATTTCAGTATTCCTTCTTTTTCAAGGAATATTGCAAAAATATTGACAGGAATTAAGAATGGGAATGGAATTGGTTAACGAGTCTTTAATATATTATTTAAGGAGACACATATACATGATGTTTTCTCTCTCTCTCTCTCTCTCTCTCTTTCTCTCTCTCTCTCTCTCTCTCTCTATATATATATATATATATATCTGTCAACAACTTTTAAATTCACGTTATAATGTTTTCATGCATACAATGAATTTCTGGAAGAGATCCAGTAATTTAAGAAGAGGGTAAGAGAATATTCCCAAGTGAATAGCTAGCCAGGCGTCAATTAGGCATAAGAACTAATGAATAAAGGGGTTAGATAGCTATTTCACCATATTCGATTATAAATAATGAATGCTGGCAGCTTGAATACCACCAGCATCAAAATACTATTTCACAATGGGTTGCATAATGCACCAGTTTCAGGATACTGCAATTTTCATGGCATTCCATGTCAGACCTGTGGGCAGCTGTCCATGGACAAAAATTATTGAATATTGGAAAAACAGCATAATTGGAATAGATCCTCAGTCCATCACCAAGGGATTCAACAGAGACAATGGTTTCCTAGCATACTACACATATTATAACATTAGTTAACACACCAACTTCACAACAACTTTCTTGGCCAGTTTATTACATCACTTTTCTGGTTACCAGCCAGCAACATACCACATTCCAGTAACTCCCTCCATACTCACATTGTTATCCATTCACATTGACTTTAGGCAACATCTTTCCTCCTGCCTTTTCCCACAGTGACCCTCATTAAAACTAAACTTCTAACCTCATCATCATGTCCACAAGGTTTGCATTTCTACTCCAATTCACACATACAGCCTTTTCATTCATAGCTATAAAGGTGTGTTCCTAGACACATTGCCTGCATCTGGAAACACTATGAAGACTGTTGCCTCGAACAGAGAACTGGAGGGCTTAGGTAGTCACTTTGTTTAGAATATATAGAAATACAGTTGGCATCTTTGATAGATATGTGCACTTAAGAAGGAACAAATAGATTCACAACTAAAGATATTCAAAACTTGATGAATGACTGAAAGTGAACTTGTGTAATAAATGTGTGATATACATGTCTGACCCGAAAACCATGTCACATATTCACAAAGTCCTTTTAAAAGACAGCCTTTGGGTATGTGTTACATTGATATTGGGCATAATGGATTTTCTTTTCATACCTAAGTCCCATTAAAATAAGTGGGAATTGTGAAATGACAAAAGTGCCATTGTTCAATGTTCTTTGCATCTGGTTGCATGCTAAAAGTATTACTGATGGATTATGTCAATTACTTCCTTCGTTATATTTTGCACTGAAAATATTTTCCATTGAAAATTGGTGTGAAAAATGTCTCTTTCTTCACATCAGATGAGATGCATCTGAAATCATTCCAAGATCCAAAAATTTAGCACTCTCTTACGCTCAGTGTGTGTGTGTGTGTGTGTGTGTGTGTGTGTGTGTATTCACACTTCTGGACTTCTTTTTCTTGTTAAATAGCTGCTTCTTTTTAGTAATATTTCCATAATAATACAGCCAATGAGATTAGTGTCACTAAGGGCAAATGAACTTAATTCAGAATACAGACAAGGACTATAATCAAAGCAGAACTACTTTCATTTGCAAGCTATGACGTTGTGCATACTGTATGAATCTTTGATATCAATATGTAGAAAGAAAAGCAGAAGAACTGGTGCTGAGACTTTGCAGCTGGGACTCCTTGAGATGCCAAGGAAGAAGCTTACAATGAAATCTTATTCTTAATGAAATATGAAAGGGGGTTCAGGCACCCTCAATGCCTCATAATGGTGGAAAACGAGTTGGATTTCTTGGGAAGAATATCTTTGCAAAAGAAACCTCAAATTCACCTCAGCCCTATTAATGTTCCACTTACATATTAATATCAAGAAATATTTTATGCAAAAAACCTGTAATATTCCTTTCTAACTCTAATTGTAGGGTTCATGCCTACCGTAGGCTGGGAGTACTATTAGACTGTGAGGTTACTACACTAATTATTCTTGTTCTTAAATAGTAGGATAATTACTGGAGCAATATTCTATTCAAAGTGAAAATTAGATACCACCCCCTGGCAGACTTAAATTAGGAACCTTTTTCTCCTCTCTTCTCTGTTTTTCCCCCTCACATCGTTCTACTTTTCTTCTCCTTCAAACAAGCAATTTAGACTTTGAAAGGGGTTGGATTTTAGAGCTTTCTAGTTAATGTGATTTCTTGCTTGCATGACAATCTCGTCATAATTTTTTGCAGGAGACAAAGGATCTATCTTCATAATTTGAAAATTAGTACAGAGGTATATAGAGAAATGTAGATATTAAGAAGTCATTCTTTTGTATTCAACATGATCCTTCTAAAGAGGCCAAAACAGATAGTCCAAAATATAGAGTACTTTTGCTCCTAACAAAGATAACACTTGAGAGTTTGCTTTAAAAAACAACACCACCAAAAACACAATGGATCTCTGAATTTGAGTGACATTTGCAATTGATTATTTTTGTCCATATAGAGATGACATGAATATTTTTGTGATAGAACATTTCAATATGCAACCTTAATTAATAGATTAGAATTTGATTCATATTGATTGGTTTTCATTAAATATATTTTAGAGAGTGATAAGGAAAAACAATAAAACCTTGTTGGTCAGGAATTTTGGATATGACACTTGTTCAATGGTTGACTCATAAAATTATAGAAAAGGAAATTATACTTGTTCAGGCCTGAATGGTGGGGTTATGTGTTTGTAAAATGTTCATTTTTTGTGTTTTGTTTACATTGTAAGTTGTTAATGTATGTAAATAAAAATGTATATATTATAAAAAAAATTAAAAGAAACCAAGGCTTTGGATGCTTAAATCTTCATAATTCAGGCTTGCATCCTTGTGCATTCTTCTATGGAAATGGAGAATTAGTGATGACATGTTTATAATAAATATCATGGACAGGTACAACATTATCCAGTCAGTGGAATGACCATGGTGTCAAAATGAGCTGATACAAATGAAGAAAAAAAATCATATTTTAAAATAATTTTACAAAATGTGCAACTTTCTTTGCATTTGGGACAGAAAGAATGCCAGAGAAAGTGTAAGTGACAAATTTTCCAATCACAAACTTGACCTTCCACTAATTACAAAACTAAGCATAACAGAGATACCAAGTGCCAAGAATTTAAATTTTCCATATTACTGTTGAGCTGCTTTCCAGGTAGGAAAATGACAATGATATTATTTGTGGAGGGAGTATGTAATTTTGGGGGGAGGGTGCCCTGAAAGTTTTAGGTGTATCTTTAAAACTCTCTTTTAAAAAGAAGAAGAAGAAGAAGAAGAAGAAGAAGAAGAAGAAGAAGAAGAAGAAGAAAAAGAAGAAGAAGAAGAAGAAGAAGAAGAAGAAGAAGAAGAAGAAGAAGAAGAAGAAGAAGAAGAAGAAGAAGAAGAAGAAGAAGAAGAAGAAATGGCTATTTCACTGAACCGGAGGAATACACGCACATACATACATACATACATATGTGTGTGTACATATATGTGTGTGTGTGTGAAGAGGGCTGTAGTGAAGAAAATATTTGCGCAGTTGGCTACAGCAAAGAGGAGAATGAGGAAAATGTATCAATAATAGTTAGGATTTCGATGCATAAGGAAATTGAATGTATTTTTAAAAGAAACCTGCTCTGGCAAACATGGCAAAGTAGTGGGGAGGGGGGAAGCTTCCTGCAGCTTGAAAAAGTGCAATGCTTTAAATATTTTGATGTTGGATGTGTAACATTTCTTCTGTACCTGAACATTTTAAACAAACTGTTAGATTTCAAAGCTTTGCCTCTGCTGCACAGTTACTCTGTGTAATGAACCTCTCTGATAGGTGGCCCCCAATGGTGTCTTTAAGAAACATTTTTAGTGAAGTTAAAAACAAATACTTTTCAAAAATAATTGCTCAGCTGTGCTTCTCAGCGTACCCAAAGCCCAGCAGTTTAAACACTGCTTTGTCTTAACTCTCTGGGCTTCTAAATTACTCACAGCACTCATGCAGGAGTTTTGCTTTACATTCTTCGAACAAGGAGGCTGAGTGTATGTCCCTAGAACACAGTATATTGCTGGCATTTGCTCCTCTCATAAATTATTTTTATTATTTGTTGCCATTACCTCAAAATGATAAATTGTGTAAGCAGTGGAAGGAAGCGGAGAGAATGCTGTTTACAACAAGGGATGAATCTGTATTATTGCTTAGCTCTAGGCTCTTCCATATACAAATGCAGCATTTTGTTCTTCACCTACATGTGGCATATGTCAAATAGGAGTCACTGAGTGGTTTGAGAGTTCTTTGTGTGGTCTATAAGAGACCATTTATATTGTATATGACTTTCCCCAACACACACACTGCAAGGCACAGATGTTCTTAATTGTTTATTCAGCAATTAAATATCCCTTTGAACAGAACTGGCCCAATTAGTTTTTCTTTCTTTCTGAGGTAGCCCATGTACAGAAATAAGC
Source organism: Anolis carolinensis (assembly GCF_035594765.1). Classification (NCBI taxonomy): domain Eukaryota; kingdom Metazoa; phylum Chordata; class Lepidosauria; order Squamata; family Anolidae; genus Anolis; species Anolis carolinensis. The sequence goes on along the minus strand of NC_085844.1, from coordinate 165,043,512 downwards.
TGAACTGCCTGTTGAATCTTCAATAGAACAGAAGTCTAGGGGTCTTCCAAAAGTAGGGAATGAACAGAGAACTCAAGAGGAATAATCCAGTGGCTGGGATCAGTGTTCCCCAGCTCCTGCTCCTTTAGACTGTTGCCTCTCTCCACCTAATGGTAGTGTTAACACTGATTTTATATTCACCATACAATGTCAGTGGAGCATTAAGCTCTATAGGACTACTTACCTAGGGATACATTAGGCAGACTGCTTTCTCTTTGGTGGACCTGGAGAGAAAGCAGACTACCCCAAGATACTTCATTGCAGGGCTGTAGCCAAAGTGGCAGGAGGGGGGGGGGGGTGTTAAAAAGTTCAAAACTCCCTGAAATGTATCAGGTTAAAAAAAAAGCCCTGGTTTACTCATAAATTGGTTAACCAGTTAAAATTCACAAATAAATGAGGTTTCAGGAGGGAGGGGGGATTGAACCCTTTCGGAGGGGGTTGAACCCTTAAACCCCCCCTCTGGCTACAGCCCTTCTTCAATGGGAAGGGTTGTCTTACTATTAGCTCCTTCCCAGCTCTGCTTGATGACCTCTGTGTAGCTTTCCACTAGTGCAGTGGTTCTCAACATGTGGTCTCCAGGTATTTTGGCCCATAACTCCCAGAAATCTCAGCCAGTTTACCAGCTGTTAGGATTTCTGGGAGTTGAAGGCCAAAACATCTGGGCACCGGCAGGTTGAGAACCACTGAGGTTCTCAATAAAAAATCATTTGTCCCACCATTTTATATCTATTCCAAGGGAAAATATGACACTTCCCTTCATAGATTGTATATTGCCAATATCCCAAAACAAAGATGTTGCTTTACTGTAATTGAAGTGAGGTGAAGATACTTGTCATGCCCAGCCTAGCAGACTCTAGTTCATCTCTTTTTACAAGATATACTTAACTAACTCATAAGTTCCACTCAGTGCTGACACAAGGCAGACACGCTGTGTGCCATTGCCCCTTGTTTAATCAATCACTTTAATCTTTCAGTGGTGACTCAAAATGAAGAGAAACTGAATAATTTAGAAGAGGCCAGTTCTTAGCAGCAGAATTTATTAAGACAAGGAATTATACTGTTTAAACAAAATAATCTCTAGAGATAGGGAAAGAACTCAATTAGTGTTGGAGCAAAAGATGCCATTTTGAAATAATTCATTTTAGCCATTCAATTTAAACCTAAATACCAATAGATGTATATTCTATTTTCTGGGAGTCCTAATATTTGTCTTTAATAATTAAAAGATGTGAGATTTGGACAGTCACCTTATTTTGATGAGCCAAAAAAGAAGAAAAAAGCATTACATGATGGTGCATTTATGCTGTGGAAATAAAACCATATTCTCCCATTACTTGCTGTGTTATTAATAGTGCTGCCAAACTCATTATAATCTAATTTAAAGACACATCTAGCAGAGGCGCATGAAGGATGATTTGAGTTCAAGGCCTACAGCAAATTGCTTGAATCTTGATCTAATTACCCCTGAACATTCAGTGTTACAAGCTTTTCACATTTGGCAACAACCCTCTCAAAATGAACTTCTGTGGTGTAACAAAAATATTATGATAATAGAGGAGGAAGTGCAGGTGTTTGTCCCTAAAAGTGCTACTTCACCATTTTCTTTTTAAAAACAATATTATTATTATTATTATTATTATCATCATAATGCATATATATATCCTCCACACACATATCCCAAAAGTAAACATTGATTTCACAACACACCAAGCACATCAATATTTCTCTACAGACTTTTCAATATGTGCCTGTGAATACTGTCAGACGTGTTTTCAACATTCTGAAGTTTTCAATTTTTAATCAGAAAAGTGTGTCCAGACATGACTATTCTCTATCCAGATGATGAAGGGGGGGGGGGGGGGGGGTTCAATACAAAACAGTATTTTTTTTTCAATAGTGCTTCAGGTGCTAGGGAAACCCTGAGATGACACTGTCCTTTTCTTATATTGCTCAGTGTTATGAACTTCAGATATAATACTTTCTAAGACAGTGGGCATCTTTCACTGAAAACCTGAGTTGATGCAGCATGGCTATTGAGGAAGGGCATAACCCCCCCCCCCCCAACACACACACACACACACACAAACTTCTTCCTCTGCTGGCCCTCTCCTCCTCTTTGTTCCCAAACAGAGCTCTGGCTCCTGTTAGCACTTGTCTCAGAGTGTTCCTCTCCCACTGGCCCAGCCAAAGGAAGACAAGAGTGCCCACATCCTTCCTTCCCTTTCCTTGCTTCGTCACAAAGAACCAGTGATGATGGAGCTATCCTAGTCTCCTTCTTTCAACCCATCCACCCCATTCCTGCCACCTGGGCCTGCAAATGGGGTCTGGAAGCAGCTGTTCCTCAATCCCATGCAAGGAAAGATCCATTCCTTCCTTCCCACCCTTCCCTTTGTCCAGCATTAGCTCCTTCCTTTTTTACCTGCCCTTGACAAGGCTACTGCCAGAGCCCCATTTGCAGTCTTCTTGTAACCCAGCCCCCTGCCACCTGCGTCTGCAAGGAAGGAAGGGAGTGAGTGAGAATGCCACGGTTGGATCCTCCCTTCCTTGACTGTTCTTGAAGCTGCCACTGCCACCAGAGCCCTACTTTCAGGCCCATGTGGCAGGGAAATGGATTGCAAGGAGGAGATTGCAAATGGGACTCTGGCAGCAGCCTACTCAAGAGCACATGATGAAGGAAGCATCTAACACTGGGCAAAAGGAGGAAGCAGGAATGGTGGCACTGAATCCTTCATTACTTACTTGTTTTGAGGTAAGGAAGGAAGCCCCATTTGCATGCTAGATTTCATGGAAGACGGGGCAGTTGAAGTCAGCAGGTCAGTGAAGGTGGGGGCTGAGGGAAACTCCATCACTTCCATCACGAGGAAGCAAGGGAAGAAAAGGAAGCACATGGCTGGGACAGTAGAAGAGTTCTCAGAGCCCATTCTCCCAGACTGGGTCTTGAAGCCAGAGTACTAACAGGAGTCTGGGAGTCTGGGAGTTTACTACTATCAAGAGCCAGTCTACTATTACTTAATCTCATGACATGTGCACAGCATTGAGTAAGGATTCCCCACCTAGTAAAATAAATGCAAGCTCAAAAATCACATTAATTATTTTCATTAAGTCTCATTATGATGTTTTGTCTTTATTTCACAAAATAAATATATATATATGTAAATATTAGCATGATGATAAATTCTACTTATTTAAAAACCGATTTTATTTCTTTATGTGCGGGTGGTGAGGAGAAGGGTGGATTGATGTTGATGGTCCATGATGCATCCAATTTTTGTCTCAGTGGTCTTTGATCTCTTAAAGGTTGGGAACCATTTTCAAAGGCATCACCATTAAATGTGCAAAATAACTTGTGAACACACACGGCTCTGTACCTAGCATTACTTCAGAAAGTATATTGGCACCATTTCTGTGGATGAACTTCATACCCTGGAAGCCTTCAGAAGCAGTTATTCGCCTGTTTAAAAGTCACAAATCCCTCTATATCAGTGGTTCCCAAACTTTGGCCCTCCATGTGTTTTGGACTTCAGCTCCCACAATTCCTAACAGCTGACAAGCTGACTAGGATTTCTGGGAGTTGAAATCTAAAACAACTGGAGAACCAAAGTTTGGGAACTATTGCTCCATAATAACATAATAATATAATACATTTTTCAAAACCAGAAGTGCTCTTTTTCCATATTCTCCCCTTGCCCACTTTTTTAGCTTGTTGAATAATTATTATTCTTGTCCCCCTGCAAATTTTAGAAACAGAATATTGACCTTGAGATAAACTGATGTTCGTTTTACATATGTTTTTGATAATTATGGGCATACTACTGTGTGTGCACATATACATACACACCAAGGAGAGAAAAAGATTATTGTGTTTAGCTTTCTGGAAATGCCTCTTTGAATTAAGAAATAAAGTGAAGTGAAGTGAAGAATTGATGATTTTGCACATGTAACCATGTTTACAATAAATGTGTGTATGTATTTCATACTGCCTCCAGCATTACAAATTCAGGAATAATGTATTTATCACAAAATCAGCTCCTTCATGCATAACCATGTATCTAAACATTAAACATTAAACATTGGGCCCCTGGTGGTACAGTGTGTTAAAGCACTGAGCTGCTGAACTTGCAGACCGAAAGGTCCCAGGTTCAAATCCCGGGAGCAGAATGAGCGCCTGCTGTTAGTCCCAGCTCCTGCCAACCTAGCAGTTCGAAAACATGCCAATGTGAGTGGATCAATATGTACCGCTCCGGCGGGAAGGTAACGGCGCTCCATGCAGACTTGCCGGCCACATGACCTCAGAGGTGTCTACGGACAACACTGGTTCTTTGGCTTAGAAATGGAGATGAGCACCAACCCCCAGAGTCGGTCACTACTGGACTTAACGTCAGGGGAAAACCTTTACCTTTACTAAACATTAAAAGACTAGAAAGTTCCAGATTTTGTTCCTGTTCTTTCTGATTTTATTTTAGAGATCCAAAAATATTTGTTTATCTCTGCCATCTCCCAGTATTTTTATACTATTTCCCCAGGGTGGTTTATTTTAAATTAGTGTAAAATCTAAAAGAACAGGGATAGAATTGGGGACTTCTCAATTAGTCTGGATATGACACCCTAAGATACCCAGTGTCAACCATTCTATACTTTTTGGATTTCAGTGGTTTCAAAATTGTTTGTAACATGCTGGGGAATTGCAACAGAGACATCCAGAATTCTTAAACATTTATCTGATGTTCATGCTTCCTCCTAACATTGTTGTATGCACCAGTCCTTTTCACTATGCGTGCATCGACGTCGCTGCCTCTCCTTAAGAAAGAGGCAAGCACCAAAGTTGGCGGCTGACCTTGGCGAAACAGTCGGTGAGCTTCTGTCCTCTTCCCCAAACCCCAAGAAGACTCGGCGCAGGCGTGCAGGCCATCCTAACCGGAGACGGAAATGCCGCCTTCATAGACGTCGGACTTCTAGTGAGAAGCCAGAACATACTATTTTACTAGCAGAGGGAGCTACTAGCGCCTTGCAGAATGCTGGTTTGGCAGCGACTGTAAAAGAGAGAGTGCCCTCCCAGTCTGCTGGAGTTAAGAACTCACCCCAACACGCTCAAGGGACCCTGGACCTGATGTCCCTTGGACCATCCCCCTACCCACAATGCCGGCCGGGTGTTCTGATCTTTACACCTGCTCCTCATCACCCTGAGGGCTTCCCTTATGACCACTTATTAACTGGCCATGCTCCATCCCCTTTTCAGGGGGCCAGTCAAACACTGGGCACCTAGCTTTTGCTGTAGAACCCCCAAGAGAAGTAGGTCTGTGTATGAGAATTCCTATGATCTTGGGGAGGGGGAGGTATGACGGTAGGCGCAGGCCAAAGTCTAGAGGGAGGCTGAGTCGACGGGAGACTCGGCCCCCCTCTGACCTGCGGCCTATCCCCAAGTGCACCTGTGACAAGCTACCAGTTTCCTCCCCTCCTACTCTGGTGTTGGTAGACGCTAGGTCCATAAGGAATAAAACTGCTACCATCAGGGATTTTCTTACTGACCAGGGAGCTGACCTAGTGTGTATCACAGAAACTTGGATCCAAGAGGGGGACGAGATCCTACTCCGGGAAATAACATCTCCAGGTTATGTAATCACCAACCAGATGCGAACTGGGAAGCGGGGGGCTGGGGTGGCTATGCTCTCCCGAGAAAGCTTCTCTCTTAGGGCAGCTCCTGTACCGAACATCTCTGGCATCGAAAGTGTTGGTCTGGTGTGGGATTCTCCTGAGAGTATAGCCTTCCTGCTGGTGTACCGTGCGCCCAGCGCACCAGCAGATAGCCTACCCCAGCTGCTTGAGACGGTGTCGGAGTGGTCCCTAAGGTTTCCCAGACTCATTGTCTTGGGAGATTTCAACATCCACGCTGATGCGGACTCTTGTTCATTAGCGGCTACAGACCTAGTGTCCACCATGGAGACACTAGGACTCTCGCTTTGTAGTACTGGGCCTACGCATCAGGCAGGACACACACTAGATCTGATCTTCAGCTCAGGAATTCAAGTGACCCAAGTCTCTACTATAGAGGTTCCATGGTCGGATCACTGTGCCCTAAGAGTCCGGTTGGAGCATGCCTTCCCACCCGACAAGGGCGCCGAGCTGATCTGGGCTCGCCCAAGGAATCTTATGGAACCCAGTAGGTTCCGGAATGCTCTGAGAGATCTGGAGCCAGTCACCGACTCAATCGATGCACAGGTGGACTCATGGAACACCAGGCTATCCAATGCACTCAATGAGATTGCCCCTAGACGCCCTCTCCAACCCCACCGAAACCAGTCTCCGTGGTTCACCGAGGAACTTCGACCGATGAAGTGAGAAAAGAGATGGCTAGAGAGCGTGTGGTGAGAACTCCGTGACGGAGTATCGAGATCAGCCTATAGGGCTTTCATGGAGTCCTATGAACATGCTATCATTGAAGTAAAGCGAGCATATTACGCCTCTCTGAAAGCGTCTGCCAGCTCACGCCCAGCAAAATTGTTTAAAATTATTCGATCTTTAACGACGGTCCCTATCGTCCCAAAAAGTGATAATCAGGCCCTTTCAGCCAAGGCTTTTCAGAGCTATTTTACTGACAAGATCTCGCTACTACGTCGGGACCTCCCTGCCACAATCGACACAGTGAGAGAACTTGGGATGCCATGGCCACTCACTGGGCCCACCCTCGACTGGTTCATCCCGCTGGACGCAGAGGCTCTCGATAAGCTCATAGCTGCCGCTAGACCGACCACTTGCTCCCTCGATCCGTGTCCCTCTTGGTTGGTGAAATCCTGCCTGGAGGGATTACGTGACCCGCTGCTGAAGATAATAAACAGCTCCCTTGAGGAAGGAGTCTTTCCAGAGGGATCAAAAGAGGCGGTGGTCTCTCCTCTGCTGAAAAAACCGGATTTAGATTGTTCGGTTCCCTCCAGCTACCGCCCAGTTTCGAATCTTTCATTTCTGGGCAAGGTGATTGAGAGGGCAGTAGCGGTGCAGCTGCAGCAGTTCCTAGACGACACAGCTGGACTGAATCCTTTCCAGTCTGGCTTCCGTGCGGTGCATGGGACAGAGACTGTATTGGTTTTCATCACGGATCATTTCCGATGCCAGCTTGACCAGGGCGGGTCGGCGCTGCTTGTGTTATTGGATCTCACAGCAGCATTTGACACAGTCGATCACAATCTTCTGACCCACCACCTTGCCGTTGCTGGAGTTAGGGGGACAGCTTTAAATTGGCTGGCCTCCTTTCTTCACAACCGTGGAGAGGGGAGGCCTGGTCTCTGAGAGGTCCCCTCTACATTGTGGGGTTCCTCAGGGGGCCATTCTCTCCCCTCTGTTGTTTAACATCTATATGCGACCACTTGCTCAGCTGGTCCGAGATTTCGGGCTCGAGTGTTATCAATATGCTGACGACACTCAGCTTGTGTTAAAGATGGAAGGCCGACCAGAGTCTGTACCCGACAGTTTTAATCGGTGCCTCGAGGCCATTATTGGATGGTTGCGTTCCAGTAGGTTGAGGGTGAATCCAGCAAAGACGGAGATCCTATGGCTGGGCCGACCGGGCAGTGGGGATATCCAGTTGCCAACCCTAGATGGTGAAGTGCTACGACCGTCTTTACTGGTAAAGAGTCTGGGAGTCCTCTTGGACCCTTCAATGACGATGGAGGCCCTGGTCTCCGCCGCTAGCAAAACTGCCTTTTTTCATCTTCGGCAGGCTAGACGGCTAGCCCCCTATCTGTCCAGGGACAACCTGGCGATGGTGATCCAGGCTACAGTCATCTCGAGACTGGATTACTGTAACACCCTTTACATTGGCCTTCCTGTGTCGGTGATCCAGAAGCTCAAATTGGTACAAAATGCAGCTGCCCGGCTCCTTGCGGGAGTCCCAATAAGATGCCACATAACACCAATCTTACAGCAGCTGCACTGGTTACCAATTGAGCACCGGATCACTTTCAAAGTGATGGTGCTTACCTTCAAGGCCTTACATGGTCTAGGGCCGATGTACCTGAGGGACTGCCTCACCCCCTACAAACCCCAGAGATCCCTCCGTTCTGAGGGTCAAGACCTGTTGGAAGTCCCCAGTTTTAAGACCTTGCGTCTAACAACAACCAGATGCAGAGCCTTTTCAGGAGTGGCGCCATCTCTCTGGAACACCTTGCCACCTGAAGTTCGTGCCTTGCGGGACTTGTCGGCCTTCCGCAGGGCATGTAAGACACATCTGTTTCGACAGGCTTTTGAGTTCTGTTGTTGATGTTTTAAAAGGTGCGTTTAGGATGTTTTTAAGATGTTTTTTAAAGATGTTTTTAAAGATGTTTTTTAAATTGTTGATTTTAGCTGGTTCTTGTAGGCCACTCCGAGCCCTAGGGGAGTGGCGGCATATAAGTTTGAAAAATAAATAAATAAATAAATAATAGTTGAAGGTGCATTGTTATCAAAGATGAGATGTGACTGTAAATGTCTAGTTGGATTGGATGCTTTTAGTCATTGGGAGAAAAGGTTTCCATTATGTAGGTTAAAAAGGTAAGGGAAAGGTTTTCCCCTGACGTTAAGTCCAGTCGTGACCAACTCTGGGGATTGGTGCTCATCTCCATTTCCAACCCGAAGAGCCAGCGTTGTCCATAGACACCTCCAAGGTCATGTGGCCAGCATGACTGCATGGAGCGCTGTCACCTTGCCGCCGGAGCAGTACCTATTGATCTACTCACATTTGCATGTTTTTGAACTGCTAGGTTGGCAGGAGCTGGGGCTAACAGCGGGCGCTCATTCCGCTCCTGGGATTTGAACTTGGGACCTTTCGGTCTGCTAGTTCAGCAGCTCAGCACTTTAACACACTGCGCCACCACCAGGGGCCCATTATGTACCTTTGGCTAAATAAATAAAATATGTGCCTTTGAAAAATTGTATACAAATTAGCGGTGTATTGGAAAACCTTGTATGAAAAACATGTATGAATGTCCATGTGGGTACTAAAACACAGCCTGATTAAAAAACAAACAAAGGATATGATTGCTCTAGGAAAAAAAAATTAAACTGGTAATTTTTCACAACCCTTTTGTAGTGTGTACAATATTGCACCACCACACATAGCAACCTTGAGGGTTTTTTTTAAAAAAAAAAATTTCTGAGTTGGTTGGAAGTAATTAGATTGAGGGAAGGGGTGGGAGAGGCAGATTTTGAAAATTGGTTAGTTGAAGAGCGGATCAATGATTATTCATGCCTAAAGTTCAAGCACGCTTTAAAGCTGCAATTGAACTTTTTAACCTCCACCAAATGCTGTACTTGCCTTTGAGCCATGGCAGAAGATAAATTTGCACATTTTACTAGGCATGTGAATAATAATCATTCTAGGACCCAATATGTACTACAATATTGCTCTTAATTAATGAGACAATTAGACTTTGATTATGGCACTACACCACCATTATCATTTTTTCACCACTTCTGAAGCACTTCTACAAAGCCTGCATCTTTTGCCTGGAAGTTGCTGAATTTCACACCGACTTAATATAGGAAGAGTTGAGAGTTGGGGAATCATTTGTAAAACAGCTTGAACCAGAGGAGCATTCATAATGGGCTTGCCTTATAGTATCAGGAATTCTGGTAATATTAGCATTGAATTATTTTAGAATTAAATTTAAGCTTCACCAAATCATAAAGATTATTGATTCCACTGTAAAATAAAACAAAATAAATTCAAAACATTTACATTATAGAATAACTTCTAGGGAGAAATGTGCTAAAGGAGGTTGGGTAGCCAGTTAATTACCTTAATGGTCCTATCCAGAATATTCTACAAGTCCCACTGATTTCATTGGGGTTTGTTCCTAAGTCAATGTGATGGAATTGAAGTACAAATTATTAATGAAACAAGGACCAATATATTTGGGTTAGACTATTGCAATTTTGAAATACAGTGCTGTTCAGAAAATTGTCAAATAGAGAGTTTCCGTAGCTCATCAGAGGAATAGGGGACTCAACAGAGTTTGCTAACAGATCCTCTGCAGCATATAGTCAAAAGTCCTGTCTTTCATCCAAATATCACCATACCATGTGTGTATTTGTGTGTCTATATGTGTGGTGATCCTTTGTTGGACAGAAAGACTTATATTTTAGAATATGTATGCAACACTAGGTTTCATATAGACAGTTGCTCTATATTTGCATGACATAAGAACTAAAAGACAGTAAAAGAAACAGATTTGTTTTTATTTATTAAATTTATATCCCCCATTTCTCCCAAAATAAGATTCAAGGTGGCCTACAGTAATTTTAAAAAGTTGCAGCAAAAACATAATTACAAAATCTAGAAATGAATTAAATATCACAATGATTAAAATATGATTAAAGGCAGTCAAAAACACTTAAAACATAAATTAAATCATAGTTGCAAAGAGCACATCACTTACACATACACTACAGTTCCATAATTAAGATTCACACTTCAGACATTTGCCTAAATAGAACATTTTCACCTGATGGCAGAAATAAAGCAGGGAGGGTGGTCTCCCATGAGAGGGAGCTCTAGAGCCTCCCTCTGGGTATAACTACACTCACCATATAATCCACTTTGGAGCTAACTTCAAACTGTGGCAGCTACAAAATGCATGCTGCCAAAGTGTGCCACAGTGCAAATTAAGTCTTTTAAAATGCATTGAGAGAAGTTGAGGGAACGTCTGAGTCAACTGTCACTTTCCCTCCCCCCTCCCACCTGCACCTCTTATGCCTCCTGAGTGTTGGTTTGAGGACATCTTCCATTGTAAGTAATCACCTTCCTGGCTTCAAACTTGTTCCAGACATGTCAATCTAAATCCGCACAGAGAAACCAGTTTATCTCAAACAGGTTCCAAACCAAACTTAGTGTAGTTTTGCCGACTAAAGTTCACATCTACACTGATCACTTTCTCCTGAAAGCTTTTAGAAAGCCTTCCCTGCATATTTTAAAACACACATTAGTATATATGTGGTGATACAGTCTTTCAAATCCACTGTACAAAATCTTTATAGGACTTTGTATCTCACCTTGAATGTTACCTCCAAACATTCTGATAGCTAATACATCTGTTTCAACAGGCAAGCCACACAATCTCTGTATTCAGTGCTGGTCAACAGCCTGGCTGCAACATTTGGGACATATTGAAGTTCTAAAGGCATGGCTTGGACTACCAAAATGCAAAGGCCATGTACATAACATTATGGTAGTCCAAACAAAATTTAATCAAGGTTTATGTTACTGTATACTATCTAGATCTGCCCATTTATTTATTTATTTAGACAAAGCCACAGAGGGTATACTCGATTCTAGCCACAGGGGGAGCTGCTGCTTCATCATCCACTGTGAAACTGAGTCCTTGATGGAGTACTTCCTCATCTTTTGGCATTCATGCTACTGGACATTTTTATGGTGACATAAATTAGTTAAATTAGCCTCCCCGCATAAGTGGTCCCTGAATTTCCTATTTGCCGGATGCAGCTGTCTTTTGGGTTGTTGAGGTAAACAACTAGCTGGGGCTATTTAATGGTCAGGCACTCAATCTGATCCGGGCTTCAAACTCATGACCTCTTGGTCAGCAGTGATTTATTGCAGCTGGCTATTAACCAGCTGTGCCACAGTCCAACCCCTTAATAGAAAATACTTCTTCTCAACAGAAAACTCTATTCCAGAAGACTTCAATGGGAAATAGTGGCTTCCTGTTTGAGTCAGAAATACCATTGTTCTAACAGAAATATTTTTTCCTGTGCAAATGTTGGCATGATAGGACTATTTACCCACTGCAATATCCTGTGATGGAGTTATGAAATAGTATGGTGTGGTAGGAAACTAGTGCTCACTTCCTTTGTAGACTCTCAGTTGGCCAGAGGAAGCTGAAGCCACATACAGCATTTCTACCACTGAAGTTTAGTTTATCTGATTCTGTATACAGCATGGATTGAAACTGTGGATGTGCTTGTTCTCATCTTTTTATTCAAAAGTGGGATAAAAGTTTTCCTGTGTGATGACTAATTCTAAAAGTTATCTTAGGATTGTCAGAAGATGATCTTTTCCCTTTTCTCCTGATTTTTAATATTGTTATACTGTCTTATTTCTTCAATAAAAATTAATAAAAAAAATTAAGATGATCAGAGCTCTATAAATTCATGCCCTCCACCTCCCAAAAAGCTAATGTTTCCAGCAGCTAAACCATAGTATTTCTAGACTTGTAATGCTTTGTATTTCAAAGCAAATCAAATACAATGGAGGCATGGTTTGCCTTCATACTTCATCACTGTTTCCTCAAGTTATTATTACAGAAACAAAAAGATGACACACATGTATGTGCTTGAAAGACAGAACACACTACACTTCACAGGAGTGAACATTTTTAACAACAAATGATTGAAAGTGAGTGTGTGTATTTGTGTGTGTCAAGCATAGTTTCTCCTAAGAGTCTTCCAACAGAAAGAAATACGTTTACTTTAAATAACAATGTATGTGCTACGTAATTGACTTACAGTTGTCTCTTTTCTGAGGTCTCCACAAGCTACTGTCAGAAGGAAATTAACTAACAAAATTTTGCAAAATGTAGATAATATAGGATATACCTTCTGTAAATGAAAGACACTATATATATTAATGTATACATTGATCTCATGTATGAGTTGAGGGCAGGCTTTGGGGGCAAAATTAGGGATGTTGATATGACCATCAATAAATTGAGGATCATTCCATGTAGCAGGGAAAGCACCAGTGCCAACTTGGGAGGCCAGCCATCTCGGGCTGTCATCACCATTCCCCTCCCCAGACCTCCAAATTGTTGTGTTTTTTTTGGGGGGGGGGCATCTTCTGGTAACTGACAAACCAGTGGGCCATGTATGTGTGCTATGTGTCTGCAGGAGGAATTACTAGTTATTCAACAATGACCTTAAAATGACATATAATGTGGCCTTTTTTTCACCAGAGTATGTCAGCAAGAGGATTCCAGCCTACCTAGCCCAATTCTGGTTAGAATAGCATGGGAAACTTTTCCGTCTTTCCATCTTTCTTTCTCTCTCTCTCTCTCTCTCTCTCTCTCTCTCTCTCTTCCTTCCTTCCTCCCTCCCTCCCTCCCTTCCCACCCACCCTCCTTCCTTCCTTCCTTCCCTCCCTCCCTCCCTCCCTCCCACCCACCCACCTACCCTTCTTTCTTTCTTTCTTTCTTTCTTTCTTTCTTTCTTTCTTTCTTTCTACTTTTCTTCCATTATGGGGCATAAGCGAGCTCTCAATATGAATTAAAACATTTTTTTAAAAAAAATCAGTGTATAATAAAAAGCATTAAACATAATTACATAAGCTATCCTATTAAAACACAAATAATTGAAAGTTAGGTTTATAATAGGCAATTCTGAAGAAAAATTACAAGTTTTGTATCCATTACTTGCTGCTATTTGCTTAAGCTGGAAAAATGTCCTATGTTAACAATCATGAATTGAAATCCTACTGTTATACCTGACATGGATAAAACCATTAAACGATTTACTTGTGTGTTGACTATTATTCAGTAATTCAGTCAATGATTTAACAGGATTCCAGCCTCTGTTGTTTGCACGTACTTTGAAGTTATAATTAGTTATGATCTTATTTCTTTGCGATAGGTGTATGTGCAAGGATGGCTGCTTTGCAAATATTACATAAGAAATGGTTGGTCTTTATAAAGGGTTCTCAAACTTTTTAAGTCAAAGACCAGTTCATTGTCCCTCAGACTGTTGAGAAGCTGGACTATAGTTTGAAAAAACATGAAAGAATTCCTATGCACACTGCAGATATCTAATTTGTAGTGCAAAAAATTGAAAGAAACATACAATACAGTAGAGTCTCACTTATTCAAGCTCAATGGGCTGGCAGAAGCTTGGATAAGCGAATATCTTGTATAAGAAGGAGGGATTAAGGAAAAGCCTATTAAACATCAAATTAGGTTATGATTTTACAAATTAAGTACCAAAAATCATGTTTTACAACAAATTTGACAGAAAAAGCAGTTCAATACGCAGTAATGTTATGTTGTAATTACTGTATTTACGAATTTAGCACCAAACTATCACGATATATTGAAAACATTGACTACAAAAATGGCTTGGATAATCCAGAAACTTGGATAAGCGAGGCTTGGATAAGTAAGACTCTACTGTACTTAAAATGAAGAACAATTTTAACTAACATAAACTTCCCAGTATTTTAATGGGAAGTGTGGGCCTGCTTTTGGCTGATGAGATAATTGAGCTAATTAGGATTGTTGTTGTGTGTCTTCAAGTCATTTCAGACTTAGGGAAACCCAAAGTCTAAAGTTTAGGGTGGGGGCCAAATAAATGATCTTGGAGGGCCATATACCCCCTATGGGTCTTGTTTGGGGACTCCTAGTCTATATGCTTCAATTATGTGAAGTACGTAGCTGAGTCAACAAGTAATAGATTCAGCAATCTATTACACATTGAGTCTAAGACCAGTTTCAAGTGAAATTGACTTCCTGTCAATGGCCAATATCCAAGCATATTTTTGTCATTATCTGGGGCTGGAGGCAGCTTTGTTATTCCTATTTTTCCATGGGTGCCGAGTGTTTCTTCATCGGATGGGGAGTTTTGCGTCATTCACTGTCTTTCCTATCCCATGGGTGGATTGATGAATTCCTGATGAATTTTGCATGGTCCATTATACTTTTTAATATATTGCTGTAAGGAAAGTTAGGGCACGTGGGCCAGCAGCTAAGTTGGCGAAGTGTGACATCGTCTGCTTTTCACCTTCTTCGAGTGCACCTGCTGGATTTTGAACTGTTAGGTTTTCAGTTCAACGGGTTGTATTATATGGATTGGGCTCTCCTGATGGGCTGCTCAGTTCCATGTGCAGTATTTGAATCATTCAGCACCTTTCTGGAATAGGCCCTCAAAAGAAAGTCAGGACTCTTAAGAGTTGTACATTATTTGGATAACTTCTTATTCATGGGAAGGCATGGGTCTGGGGAGTGTGAAACTTTGCCTCAGTCCTTTCAGGAATTGACTGAGCAATTGAGTATGCCTTTAGCCCCAGAAATAACCTAAACTAACATTTTTAGGGATTGAACTTTATACAATTCAGCAATGCTCCAGATTACCCCCTGAGAAAGTTTCAAATTTAATAAATAGGATCCAGCTCTTTGTCACCAGAAACAAGGCCACTCTACATGAATTTCTAGAAATATTGGTCACTTAAATTTTGCATGCATAGTAGTGGCCCCCAAGCATGCCTTTTTGCGCAGACTCTGTGATGCTATTTCAGGGGTTAGGTTACCACATCATCATTTGCAGATTACCCGTGAGATTAAGGTGGATTTGGCAATCTGGCTAAAAATTTTATTGCAGTTTAATGGGGTCTTTTTTTTTTGGAAGCAGGACCTATTATTGAAGGATGCCCTTCAAATAGCGTCAGATGCCTCTGGAGCCATTGGGTTCGGGGTTTACTTTAATGGGCACTGGTGTGCCAAGCTATGGCCCAAGATTTGGCATATTAGAGGGATCACCTCTGACTTAACATTCCTGGAATTCTTTCCTATATTGGTAGCTGTGACACTATGGGCAGAACAATTTTCGAATTCCGCCTTTCATTTTTGGTATGATAACCAGGCCACATGACTGTTGAGTGGTGACAAACAGAAATTCTGAAAAGCTGTTAGTTTGGAAGCTAGTAGATGCATGTTATAATTCTGTACACCACAGTATTCATCAAGCCATTATATGAACCTCTTACAAATATAATATCTGAAATTCTTTTCCTTCAAAGATATTTGCCCTCAGCCCAGATTGGAAATAATTTCTCATGTACCTTTAGTAGCAAAAGGTATGAATTTATTACAAATTTTTAAAATGTCACATTCTTTAGGTGTGAAAATGAGAGCCACATGGTAGATGCTTAAAAGTGTATTTACAACATGGCAGCTGACCGAAACCCCTATAGAGAAATAATTGTTTACAGCCTCCAGCTAGTATTTACAGGCTTCAGAGGTTACAGAGGGGTTAGTATGTGAAAGAAGCCTACAGCATAATGTCACTTCTCCGGTTGCTAGTTAGTCATTTCTTTGTCAGAATCTTCTCCCTCAATCAGCACAGGTCCCCAATCCCAACCTCTTTTGTTTGTGTCACCAATTTGACCATTTATTTATTTGCAGTATTTATATTCTGCCCTTCTCACCCCAAAGGGGACTCAGGGTGGATCACAATTTACATATATATGGCAAACATTCAATGCCATTAGATAAACAACACAGAGACAGACAGTCGTTGTCGTCTCACTCGTTCAGTCGTTTTCGACTCTTCGTGACCTCATGGACCAGTCCACGCCAGAGCTCCCTGTCGGCCGTTGCCGCCCCCAGTTCCTTCAAGGTCGAGCCAGTCACTTCAAGGATACCGTCCATCCATCTCGCCCTTGGTCGGCCTCTCTTCCTTTTTCCTTCCATTTTCCCCAGCATCAGACAGACACAGAGGCTATTTAACTTCCCAGCTTCTGGCTTTGTGAGGGTATGCTCGATTCCAGCCACAGGAGGAGCTTCTCCTTCGTCATCCACTGTGACGACGAGTCCTTTTTGATGGAGTACTTCCTCATCCAGTTGTAAATCAGTTAAATTAGCCTCCCCATATAAGCGGTCCCTAAATTTTCCTACTTGACAGTTGCAACTATCTTTCGGGTTGCTTAGGTCTACAACGAGCAGGGCTATTTTTTTATTTTAATTGTTGGGTGCTCACTCCAACACGGGCTGGGCTTGAACTCATGACCTCTTGGTCATAGTGATTTATTGCAGCTGGCTACTAACCAGCCTGTGCCACAGCCCGGCCCATAAGAATATACTTATTTATTGGTGCCATATATAGGTTTTTCTTGGTACCAGTCCACATAATTCCATTCACTTCAAACCCGTGCTGGAATGAAATTTTCCTGGGATTTAGCAACCTTCCCCTGAGTTCACTCAGTTATCTGTTCCTTCCCGTGAAATGGGAATTTGATGGGAAAACAAGCAGGAATTTAACCATATACCTATATTTACTTGAATCTTATGCACCATCAAATGTAATGCACACCTCAGTTTTGAAGGTATGTATAACAAAAATGGATTTGCTTCTTGAATGTAATGCGAGGTGGTGGTGGTCATGAAAAGGCTGGTAGGCCTTTTCCACCTGGCTATCCAACCAACCTTTGCATGGCCACCATCAGCTTCCCACCAGCCTTTTCATGGCCACCACTCCCTTTCCCTCCTCCAGCTGTTATCTTGTGCCCAAAAGTGTAAATGGATTGAGGTGTAAAATTCTACACCATCTAATCTAATGTGCACCTCAATTTTAATGATGTAATTTAGCCAAAAAAGGTTAGTGTTAGACTTGAGTAAATATGGTATATCTTATATGACAGACATGAGTGATAAAATAAATGGACACTTGGGTAGTAAATTACTGAGAGCAATGACTCCTTTATTAACAACATGAGACAGATGCAACTACATGCATCTGTAAAGTAACTCTTTGTCTATAATGTGATACTTTTAAAAATAGTCTTCACCAGTAATGATGCATTCTTGCCACTTTTAAACTTTTTGAAGCTGTGTATCAAATCCACTTTGCAAAAATGCCTTTTGGCAATCCCTGGTCAACTGTCTGTTATGATCTTCCACTTTGCCTGCACTATTGATATGCCATCCTCAATGGCTGAATCAGGGTTGTAAGATGGCTATGACACCACAATTTGTGCAAGAACCTGTGAAGTTGCCGAAGACGTGTGGGGTTGTGCATCATTGTAGTGCAACAGGATTGCATTCAGTTGTTTCTATGGTGTTTTCTTGAATTTTCTGCAGTGGTGCAGTGTAGTGCTCGCTGTCCATTATTCTCCCACACTTGAGGAAATCAAGCAAATTCACTCCTTGTCATCTCAGAAGACATTCAACATAATCTGTACTGTTGTTAAATATCTTTGTTTAGGGGTGGTGGATGCTGCCACTTCATGGACTGATAATAGTATGCCTAGGTCTCATTGCCAGTGCAAGCAGTGCATTAGGAATGGCAGATTGATGATGTAGGCAAAGTGGTAGACACTATCAGACACTTGACCAGGAAAGGTCTGAAAAAGTTTTCCAACATGGATTTGTTTCACATTGTTAATAAAGGAGTTGTGTCATGACAGGCATTACTTTTAGTACAGTCCTTGTAGATGGCTACATGGAGTTTCTATCCCAGCAAGGATGGATTCTATATCTAGAATGGCATCATCTTCATCCTAAAACAGGGTATGCAAAGAAAAGGTAGGACTAGAGGTTGAATTCACATGAACTTTGCCTCTGTTGAAAAGTTGGGGAAAAGAGGCATACTTCCCTTCCTGTTTCATATGTTTCAGATTAAGCATATTATTACTCTTTTTACAGGAAAGAACTGAGGAGGAGCTGTGATTTAACTCTCATCCTGTTGGGTTTTGGGTAAGTTAGGAGAAAGTATTTTCTCCCCTTCAAAATAAGGTGACATTAACGGGTTTGACAGCTTTTCTCCTCAACTCATGTGTTACAGAATCATAGAATCCTAGAGTTGGATTAGACCTCGTGGGCCATTCAGTCCAACCTCCTTCCAAGAAGCAGTTAGGAAAGAAGGGAGACAGATCTTCCAGTGCACTATTGCAAAACTTTCTGCTAAGTATTTCCATTCTTTGAATATTCATAAAGTTGGGCTTCTTAGATGTTTTTTCTTCAAAAATTGGGATGACACATATTTTTGGTATATTGATTGACTTTTCAAGACAATTAATTAATCTCTCCACAAACACACCACACACAGCATGAAATCTCAGGGAAATGTACAAGGAAAAGCGGTTCAAGCAGATTAGAACAATGAAACTATGCTTTGGAAGTACATCTGCAGATAATACTATGAAGATAATTAGTCTGATCATGAGTTCCTGAACCTTATTAGATGCTCGTGGAAATAGGGTCATACCACACAGACCTGATTTGACGTCAAAGCCAGCATGTTGCCCAGGTGATATCATTTGCTCATACAACAAGGCTGTCTGCAAAGTTTATTTGTATGTACAGAAAGTCCATCATGGAAACTGAATGGACTTCTGTATGCAAACAATAGATATGGGAGCATCTAAGCAGGACTTTACAGATAGGTAAATTACATCTACACCTTTATATCAATATCTAAATTTAGCTACAGAGAACTAGATACAATTTATCTATATGCATATATCTGGGGGAAAATGTAAATATCTGTATCTACTATAGTTAAATTTATATAGAGATAGATATATTGAGGAATGATTCTTTCCTTCTAAGGACACTTTTGGACTATACTTTTGCTGTGTTTTGGAATGTTTCTGAAATCTGCAGGGGATCTAGACACTAATGGTTTCAATTTACATCCCATCCTCTGTTTTCCCTTTGTTTCGTGTATCTTTTTTTCTTACCATAAAAAATTTGTAGAGAAAAAGAACAACCCCTTAAAAAGCGCAAAACAAAACAGCTGAACAATGCCTTTCCATTTTGAGCAGTAGTAGCCCCCATTTTAGAAGTACTCTTGAGTTACAAAAGCTTATTGCAGTTAATAGGAAATTATGTGCAAGGATAATTAATTAGTAATACAGCAGACCCAGCTATCACACACACATGACAAGTGTGTATAATATCAGACATGATATCTGTTCTAATTTACTGTGTATTTCTGAGAAAAAACTTTCAGATTCTATTTCATAGACATAATGAACAGAGTTGTTAAATCCTGTTTGCAAAGCTCCTATAATGAAAATGTCCATCCAAATTTGCATAAACACATTGCAAATATATTCCCATCTCCATATGCTAATCTCCATATGCTATTTCTCTGAGTCCCTGGCATGCACAAATCAATCACGTTTTGTACCCAGCAAACTCTTTTTTTAATATGGTACTGGTGATAAATTTCTTGTACATGGATCCTCATATTATTTTCTGCACTTCAATAAGTAAGAGTATTAGAATCTGTGTCCTCTGACTTTGTAAGATGAAGTTCTAGATATGACTACAGAACATATCACATGAGAAATAGGGGCTGTATTATGCAAAAATTTACCTAAGTCTTCTAGAGTAAAATGTGGAGTGTACAATATAGTATGTGTGAGAGCTTGGTTCCAAAAATATGAATGCTCAAGTCCCAGTTAATGAAATGGCATAGGGCAGCAGCATAGTTGGAGGTAAGGTTTGGTTACCACCAAGGGTGCTGTCAGGTGCATATACTTCAGTCTTCCCTGCCTCTAGAAAGCAAGCTATTTCATCCATTTCCTATCTCTCTGAAAGTCTGTGATAAGGAAGAGCAGTAGCAGCAGCTGCCAGCCCACTCTCATATTCATCTCTTTCTGTAAGTTTTGAGTTTGCCTCTCTCTGTAACCTCTTCAGTCTTGCAAATGTGTTGTGTAAAATACAATATTATAAATTGTGTAAGTAAGTGTAGATGGATCCATGGTGTAGATGGATCCACGGTGGTGCAATTGGTTAAACCCTTGTGCCAACTGGACTGCTGTCTTGAAGGTTGGGTTGCTGACCTGAAGGTTACCGGTTCGAATCCGCAGGATGGGGTGAGCTACCATTTGTCAGTTCTAGCTTGCCATCTGCAAGGATGTTGCCCAGGGGACACCCGGATGTTTTACTATCCTGTGGAAGGCTTCTCCCATGTTCCTGCATGGGAAGCTGGAGTTGACAAATGGGAGTTCACCCCATACCCTGGATTTGAACTGCCAACCTTTCAGTCATCAGTCCTGCCAGCACAAAGTTTTAACCCATTGCACCATGAGAAAAAAAAAACTCCAGCTTGTGGGGACATGAGAGAAGTCTCCCAGCTAACACATCCGGGCATCCCATGGGCAATGTCTCTGTAGATAGCCAATTATCTCACATCAGAAGACATTTGCAGTATGTTCTCAAGTCACTTTTGACACAGAAAAAAGGAATTGTGTACAGTGTAGTAGTTTGAATTCACAATGTGTTGAATCCACACATTGAGTTCATGGATATAGAAAATCTTTGTCTACTGTTTTTCCAGTGGTTTCAGAAAATCAAGTGGAATTGCATTCTTGCACTTCAATTAATGTATTTCTCCTTCTTCATTGCATAAAGTAGGGATAGACAAAGTGTAACCATAACCTGTGTGTGTCCTGAGTCCCACTTACATGACCTCTCCTCCCAGCTCATCTAAAACCTTTCAATTTAATTATTTTTCTGTGTCAATCTTTCAGCAATTTTGTGCCTGAAAACAAGCCAAATCAATTTAAATCCAGCTGTTGTTAGATTTCTGGAAAAGGATTAAGGAAAATTAATTTATTAATGTGATTTAAATCAACTAACACAAATGTTAGTTTGTGCATTGCTTTTGACAATAAATAAATAAATAAATAAATAAATAAATAACACAAATCTAATTTTAAAATGCATACTTTAAAAATAATAACATGCAAACTTATTTTTTTACAATAAATTTGTGGACAGAAGATATATTCCTCTTTTAGCCTCACAGAGAAAGGAACACTTTTTGTGTCATGATATTTGATCGAACACATGGCTAATTCACTGTTATATCATATGCAAATGTATGCAGATTGATGCCATTTGTCAATAAAAATACTTTGACTAGATGATGAGCAGTGCAATACAATAGACATTTAGTCTGAAGTAGGTTCCATGTTATTCAAGATGGCTTATTTCCAAGTAAACAAGTTTAAAGTTGCAACATAATAATTCCTTAATTGTGTACTAACAGTACTACTGGTGAGTTCCTTGGGCAATTTTGCCCATTTCTAATAGAAGTTATGGGTAACTGTATTGGGCCTTGAGGACAATAATCTGGGGACCAGACTGCCCAAATGGTTGTTAAAGAAAGCAGAAAACCAGAAGTGATCATAAGTCCCAGCTTCTAAAAACAAAGAACTGTGGTTCCAGCCTATTGAATCATGAATTTCTGGGAGTCCCAGAGAAGAAAAACACCCTCTTTTATGGAATAAAAAAAGGCAAACTGGAAAATGTCAAAGCATGTAAAATAACCTTAGGAGACACAAGCAGTCCCTAGGCCTCACCTTGATCACCTCTGTCTAATAGGAATAGGCAAGTTTGTGTTAGTATTCATTCATAAATCGATTCCATTCCATTTCCATATCTGTCAGGGATGGAATCATGTACATATATTTCCATATGTATTTCTCTCTTTCAGTTACATTCCATTGTATTACACTGCACTTTTATTCAATTGTATCAAAAAATTCAGAGAAGTGCACAATGTGAAGGATAAGTGTATTCCAGACTGCCTATTAGTCTGGGGAGTGAGAATTAAGTCAGCTTGCTTAATAATGCACACCACATTCTCTCCTATCTCTACTGTAATGAGTGCAGCAGCTTGTCATCTCCCTTCACTTGGAAGTATCATTCTACATTTTATAGCCACCCCATGAGGGCATCAGTGCCGTTCCAGCTTTCCGATTAAGGCAGGGGGCTGTCCAGCAATGCCATAAACCAGAGTTTAGCATTTTCAGGAAACAGAAGCTATTCAGATTATAACTACACTTGAAGTAGCTCTTTGCAGGATGCTGCATACAACTGTTTGGAAACAAAAGCTAGGGTTTGCTGTTATAGTTTGCTTGTTCCAGGGATGCATTTCTATTTTTGATCTGGACCACTTTTGCATACTTTACCTACAATTCAGTTCATTTTCTATAATGATTTTCAAAAATAAAAACTTGTATATGTAATCTCAGAGACTTTGGCTGCCACCCTGTTAAAGTGTGTAAGCTAGACTGGTACATTTGTAACTGTTTGGTATAGTAGATCCTTGGTATCTGCTGGAGAACCCTCCAGGAACCCCCACAAATTTTAAATCCCATAGATTAGTGGTGGCAAACCTATGGCACATGTGCCAGAAGGGGCACATAGCATCCTCTCCCTTTATATGTGTGCCATTGGCTGCCCTCCACTTGCCATCCTGCCACTGCTCACCTGTTTTCTCACTCACCCGTTTACCTGGCCCTGTTTACTTGCTCAGTCACTCCACACTTGCTTGCCTGCTTGCTTGCTTCCTCACACACTTGCCCTACTCCTACTTGCTCACTCACCCCACCACTCCCCCCCCCTGGGCTTGTGCCCCTGCTCCCCCCTCCCCCTCCCCCCCCATGATTACCCATACCTCCTCATCCCTCTGGTTTGGGTACTCTGTCTCAAAAAGTTTTGCCATCACTGCCATAGATACTCAAGTCCCACAAGTAAATGGTACCCCTTATATAAAATGGAAAAATCAAGATTTGATTTTTGAATTCTTTATTTTGGACCGGGCTTTGGCGCAGGCTGGAAAGCAAGCCAGCTGCAACAAATCAACAAATCACTCTGACCAAGAGGTCATGAGTTCGAGGCCAGCCCAGTGCCTGCGTCTTGTCTCTGTCTCTGCTTTGTCATGGCATTGAATGTTTGCCTCTATGTGTGTAATGTGATCTGCCCTGAGTCCCCTTCGGGGTGAGAAGGGCGGAATATAAATGCTGTAAATAAATAAATAAATACATAAATACATAAATTTTGGAGGAGGGGGGATATTTTCAAGCTATGCATAGTTGAATCCATACATGCAGAATCTATGATTATAGAAGTCCATGTTTATTATTGTGTTATTGTTATAATTGCAAATGTGTCCTCAAAACCTTGTATCTTAACAGCTAGCAGCCACACTGAATGATTGAGTTCTAGTCTGTTGTTTACAGGGGTGCTACAAGTTGATGTTTCCAGGCCCCTTCCACTACTAA
Source organism: Anolis carolinensis (assembly GCF_035594765.1). NCBI lineage: Eukaryota > Metazoa > Chordata > Lepidosauria > Squamata > Anolidae > Anolis > Anolis carolinensis. The sequence continues at coordinate 165,019,709 of NC_085844.1, read as the reverse complement.
TCTGCACAATCTGTCTTTTCATAAGGTCCTTCAAGATATTCTTGCAGTCAAGTAAATGAAACATGAAAAACACAAAGATACTTTACACAAAGAGTATCCATAAAGTCCTCACCATATAGAAAAAAGTAACAAGTGGGGTTCAATAAGATTCAGTTCTAGGTTCAATATTTTCAATATATTTGTAAATGACTTGTATGAAGAAACAGAATGACAGAATGTATGTGTTGGGGAGGGGTAATGGCTAATATCTGAAAAATCAGGACTTAAGCTGGAGAATGAGGGAGGTGGGGTGAGAGTATAACACATTCATTATATTTTAACTGTATTTTAACCTAGCACACAGTACTGTTTAACTGGTTTTTTTTTTTTTAATTTTTGTATTCACTTTGATCCAATTGTGTGGTTGTTAGCTGCCTTGAATTCCCTGGGGAAGAAAAGTTGGTTATAAATAAATAAAATAAAGAGAAGGAGGGGGAGTAAGAAAACAAAGAATGTCTAAATAGGTAACTTTAGTCAGCAAAAATTAACTGTACAATAGAGGATGGGTGACACAGGAATTGAAAATGGTATGCGTGAAGTGGATCTAGTATTAATATCGGGAAGGAATAGTGCCATGTTTTTGTCAGATCCCACTGAAATGAATGTTTCTTTTTTGGTGCACCACAATTGATGATAGTCGGCAAACTGATATGTGTGTAAAGCAGGGTAACTATGAGCCAATTCAGTCCTATGAGGAATTGTTGTCTGAGAAAGGGACATCAGAAGGTGATATAAAAGCCATTTCCACATATTGGAAGATCTGCCACATAAAACATGGAGCAGATGGTTTTTCTACTGTGCCTGAGAATAGAATTTTTTTTTGAAATTATATGAAAGCTCTTCAGACTAAGCTGTAAGAAGAGCTTTCGAAATGTGAAACAGACTACCTTGGGAGGAGGCAGCCTCTTCTTCATTGAAGACACTGGATGTCTGTCTGCTAGAGGTACTTTAGCTGTGGATTTCTGCTATGGCAGGGGTTGGACCACATCCTAGATAACTCTTGGATTTTTTTCAACACTACAGTATTATCTAACTTTATAATTCTGTGATATCTGTTTTGAACTGGAGAATCTAGAGTCATGGTGGACATCAGTCTTACAATTTCTCTTGATAAAGACTATTGTCCAAGAATAAGGTATTAGGTGTTTTGTCCAGGTAATAATAATAATAACAATAATAAGTTTATTTATATCCCACCTCCATCTCCCCCGAAGGGGACTCGGGGCGGCTTACAGAAAAATCAAAATACAAGCAATATCTTCCCCTGGAAAATACACAGCAAGGTCTTCCTATGGTAATAAGGTTCCATGTGATTTATGCCCCATCAGCTGGCAAGCCCTAAAACCACCAGTTATCTGCATGATCTAAGTAGTAGTTTGGGTTGAAATTAACACTGGTACATTATTCCATATATCAACATTTCAGGTTACAGCATTGTTGGTCTGATTTGTTATTCTGCAAGAAAACCACAACTATAGTTTTCATCTACTTCTATGAGGTTTTTGATTTGGGTCAATCAAATATATTTTCCCACTGGTTTAGGATAAACTGCTTGCAACCTACTAGCCTAGAATGTATTCATAAGATATTTCAATAGGATCCCGTCCCCCGTCCCCCCCGGAACTTTAGGTTTGGAAGACTAATTCATGTTTTGTAAATGTGAAGACACATCTATAGCACATTGTCTATATTCATAGTACATCATTGCCTATTTGCTTTGCTATTGTAGAGGGTTAGGCTTGAAAAAGCAACTGCCATTTAGAGTTAAATCTTGCACCATTTGAATTAAATTGTAAGAAGCGCCAAGTAGATGGCTCGTTGGATATAGCATACATCTTGAAAAGAGGAAATTGAAGTCCACCTATTCTGCCATTATTTGTGGTGTGAAGAAAAGACAGCAATTGTCTTTCTGAAGAAAAGACAATCATTTTCTTGCCTTTTTTTTCAGTGGGAGTAGGCTCATCTTTGCATCCTACTTATTCTCCTACATTAAACTATGCATATAATCAAATCATCCATTTTACTGTTTTCACCTCTCCCTCTGTACGTACATACCCTCTTTGCTTCTTATTCAGAAGCAGGAAAAATATATGTAAATGTATTCAAGCTATCAATTGCTGGTGACCTTGCAATTGTGAGAAGCAGTATGGTTTTTCATTTGTCAGGCTTTTCAACGGCACTAACTGCTGCCTGGTGAAGATACAGCTGAAATCTCCGCTTAAAGTTCTCCAATTGCAGTCCATATGTCCAAGCATTTGTAATGGAAATGGAAGTTTAATTTCATCCATCATAACATTGAACATCTTCCTTCCCTTTGTATTCTACTTTTGTAGATGCTTTATTTCATATTTCAGCAAGTGCTCTAATGTCATGTAAAGCTCAAGAAACAGGTTAAAGCCATTGTGTGAGCAGCAGCAATTGGGAACGCCATGTCTCTCACTGACTCCAGTTGAACAAAAATATGGAGATATAAATATATAGACACATGAATTCTATCAGTTTACAGCAGCTGTACACTGTTATAACACCACCCTGTTTTATGTCTGTGCTTTAGCAAAAAAAAAGTTAGATCTGCCTTGTGAATAGTTGTACATGCAAACAATTATGCTCATTTATATCAGGTGTTGTGAACCTAACTGCCACTGTTCAGGTGACATTTCATAACATTGCAGCTACAGTGTCTGACTTGGCTGATTGTTCTACTGAAATTGTTTTTTTTTTCAGCCTGGCACTTTATTTTGCAAAATTTCATGGAAATTAATTCCAAAACCCAAGCCCTTCAGAGCAAAGAGTGTAAATGAGAAGAAAATTGTAGCTGCATGAAAAACAATTGGGACTATCCATTTTAACTAATAAAACTTCACATTCTTACTGCATGTTTGAAGAATTATAATGGTAAAATCACATTTTCCTTTCTCAGATAACTGAGGCTGAGATTATATTAGCACATATCTGGGAGTGTATAATGACTTACTTTTGAGTAAACATGTAAAAGTTTGCATTTAATGCAATTATTTAAAACCTGTATATGGAAGGAAACTGTAAGTATGACAGATCTATTCTATTAAGAGTCATTTAAAGAGATATAATAAACACCAGGGACTGGGCTGGAATCTCTTAATTAGTGTCTTATTGTGAACTGACCTAATTAGCATTTACTGAATTAAAACATACCTATTCTTTCAGTTTTGATTTTTTCCAAATATTGCAATGCAATTCTGTAACAACAAATGTTTTAGATGTGCATATCTGGAGAAATTATACAGAAAGACATATATGTATTACTGTACACGTGAACATGGAACGTGGATTGAACTGAACTTCTGTATGGATTTTCATATAGATTTTCATGCAGGCTTAGGAAAATAAAGGAAATTATAAGAACATCTCAGAAGAGATTTGTGCTTAAAACAATGTAAATGGTACCAAAATTGAAATAAGAGAAATCACTTATTTTACTACCTTCTAAATTGCATGATATTTGATGCACTATATTTTATGGATAATGGAATACAGTCTTTCAATATCCACTTTGCCTGTCTATACCCATCTATTAGCTAGCCTAGTGATGTCTGCTTTTGATAAACTATTTAGTCCATATTTCTCTTCATCTTTTTATAGGAGTAAGTCCTACTGAACTCAAACAAACTAACTTCAGATTTGGAGGGGTATCTTGCTGTTAACACATTACTTCAGTAAATCACATAATTTTGTAGTGGAGCTGTGCATATGCTGAATTAGATTTTTTTTCCCATTCTTAAATATATGAAGATATATATATTTAATTTTAGTACCAAGCCTGAGGAAGGAAGAGGACACAGCAAACTGAATATGTGACAAAAGTGTATATGCATCACAGCAAAAGACAGCTTGTGTATATTGTTAAAAATGGGAATGTCTTTCATTTAGATCAAACTCTCTTTCACTTAAATAAGACTCTCATTTTTGCATGGTTTCTTAGCTGTGGGATTAAATTTTCAGGTGGATAATGCCTTCATAGCTACAAGAGAAAAATATCTTGATGACATGGTAATAAAAGACCTCCCATAAGATCAGCAATATTGTGCACTTTACCTGTTAACCATAGTTATAAGAGATTGGTTTTTACATGGCTCTCCATCCTCACAAGTGTCCTTTTGAATTTCGCCCTGCTTATTCAGAAGATGCCTTACTGTGCACAATTATCCCTTGTTGAATGAGAGGAAGGGTGAAGAGACAGAAAACAGTTAAGGAATGGAAATGAAAAAGTGAACACTGATAAAATATAACAGTTATAGGTTAATTGAGATTCAGTTTTAATAGTTTATATGTCTGAACAATTACATTTATATTATTGCTCCCTAGAGTTTAGGATGTGAGAGCCAACAGGACCATTGAGATCTCATTGAGATATTATACTGGGGTGAGATTTCAGAGAATAACTATGATTTTTTGAAAAAATAAGACCTAAGGACTTTCCCCCCTCTTCACAAAACCTAATACGGATTGAGAATGATTGGTAGATACTATATTCTTAACAGATCCCAATTCGATGGTTTAGAAAATGACCTTCTTTGGTTCAAACAGATTCAAGTCAGTTTGCTTTGAGTCCTGACTGCTAGTGAAAGATTTGGACATTCAAAACATTATACCTCCCATCAGGGCCGTAGCCAGAAAAAAATTTCGGGAGGGGTTTTGAAAATTTCAGGGGGGGGGGTTAACCCCTAGCACACACCCCTCCCCGCTACAAACCTGTCAATATCTGCTTGAGATAGTGCCTGGAGGGGCTCTTAATGTTTTGTGTCTCATAGACTTAGCATGGGGATTTGGCTAACCAGTTAAAATTCATGAGTAAACCAGGTTTTTTTTTATAACCTGAAAAATTTCGGGGGGGGGGGGGGGTTGAACCCCTAAAACCGCCCCCTCGCTACAGGCCTGTCTCCCATTGACTGTCACATTGCTGTTGTGTGTCTTTAAGTCATTTCCAACCAAACCAAAATTGAACCTATCACAAGCAATTTCTTCATACAGGCACTGGACTATCCCTCCCTCTGGAGCTGAAAGAGTGTGACTTACCCAAGGTCACCCAGTGGTTTTCCATGGCTGAGGTGGTGGTTTGAGCCCTGTTCTGCAGAGTCATCATCAAATTCTTAAACAACTGTAATTGGATTTTTAAAAAAATAAATTCAGAATTGAATGGAATCTCCAGGCACTGTAGATGTGTGTTTATAAAAGGATTAAATAAATATATCTGCCTTTCATATGTTTATGTCTTAGGACCTCATCACATGCAATCCCTCCCCCACTCCCAATTTTAAACACTTCTAAAACAGTTCCCTGATGAAGCATTGTGTTGTTGTTTATTCGTTCAGTCACTTCCAACTCTTCATGAACTCATGGACTAGCCCACACCAGAGCTCCCTGTCAGGCCGTTGCCACCCCCAGCTCCTTCAAGGTCAAGCCAGTCACTTCAAGTATACCATCCATCCATCTTGCCCTTGATCAGCCCCTCTTCCTTTTTCCTTCCATTTTCCCCAGCCTCATTCTGTTCTCCAAGCTTTCCTGTCTTCTCCTGATGTGGCCAAAGTACTTCATCTTTGCCTCCAATATCCTTCCCTCCAATGAGCAGTTGGGCATTATTTCCTGCCCATCAAACAACGCATCATCAACTGACACAGACAGGCTTCCGCCTGTTATCTGTGATGCTCTATTAGAGAATTGCTTTAGAAGTGTTAAGAAAGACAATTTCTCCCCATCTTCTCCCCCCCCCCCCCCCGGCCCCATTTCTTAACACTGCCGACCAAGGGCAAGATGGATGGATATGATTCATGTGGAAATGGGTGAAAGTGGGGAAAAACACATGGGATGGGATCAGTCAAATTTGCCCATGTTGAATTGCTCCAGTGCCGTGGAGTAATGGGCATTTCTATGGGCAATCTCCTACCAAGCATTGCCATTTCTCCCAAAATATTACTTTATAAACCTGGCATAGTAATATTTTAATTAATGCATAGGAAGGCTATTCTCTTGTCTTTATGCTAAATCACAAAATTGGAGGAGGGCAAATGTGGTCCCTATCTTCAAGAAGGGAAAAAAGGACGACCCAAACAATTACCGTCCGGTTAGCCTCACGTTGATACCAGGCAAGATTCTGGAAATATCATTAAGGAAGTGGTCTGCAAACACTTACGAGTTGGGTCGATACAGGGAACGCTGTGGATGTAGCCTATCTGGATTTCAGTAAGGCCTTCGACAAGGTCCCCCATGACCTTCTGGCAAACAAGCTAGTCAAATGTGGGCTAGGCAAAACTATGGTTAAGTGAATCTGTAATTGGTTAAGTGAACAAACCCAAAGGGTGCTCAGCAATGCATCTTCTTCATCTTGGAATGAAGTCACGAGTGGAGTGCTGCAGGGTTCTGTCCTGGGTCTGGTTCTGTTCAACATCTTTATTAACGACTTAAACGAAGGGTTAGAAGGCACGATCATCAACTTTGCAGACGACACCAAACTGGGAGGGATAGCTAACACTTCAGAAGACAGGAGTAGAATTCAAAACGATCTTAACAGATTAGAGAGATGGGCCAAAACTAACAAAATGAAGTTTAACAGGGACAAATGCAAGATACTTCACTTAGAAAAAATGAAATGCAAGATACAGAATGGGGGATGATGCCTGGCTAGACAGCAGTACATGTGGACAACAAGTTAAACATGAACCAGCAATGTGATGTGGCTGCTAAGAAAGCCAACGGGATTTTGACCTGCATCAATAGGGGTATAGCGTCTAGATCCAGGGAAGTCATGCTCCCCTTCTATTCTGCCTTGGTCAGGCCATACTTGGAATACTGTGTCCAATTCTGGGCACTGCAGTTGAAGGGAGATGTTGACAAGCTGGAAAGCGTCCAGAGGAGGGTGACTAAAACGATCAAGGGTCTGGAGGACAAGCCCTATGAGGAGCAGCTTAAAGAACTGGGTATGTTTAGCCTGCAGAAGAGAAGGCTGAGAGGAGACATGATAGCCATGTACAAATATGTGAGGGGAAGTCATAGGGAGAAGGGAGCAAGCTTGTTTGTTGCTGCCCTGCAGACTAGGATGCGGAACAATGGCTTCAAACTACAGGAAAGGAGATTCCACCTGAACATCAGGAAGAACTTCCTCACTGTGAGAGCTGTTCAGCAGTGGAACTCTCTCCCCCAGACAGTGGTGGAGGCTCCTTCTTTTAAGCAGAGGCTAGATGGCCACCTGTCGGGGGTGTTTGAATGAGATTTTCCTGCTTCTTGCAGGAGGTTGGACTGGATGGTCTGCGAGGTCTCTTCCAACTCTACAATTCTATGATTCTATGATACATTCACATTCTTGTGGCATCATGTCAGATTATACTGCACTTTTTTCAAAACATATCTGTACAAAAATTGCACGTGGTATGTACAGGGAACAACATGCTCTTCCAAGGAATGATTTTTTAACACATAAACTAATGTTTCTGCTGAAGAAATGTGGGAGAATTTGAAATATGTAGTACTAGTTTATTATTAATGCTTAGACCATAGATCATCTATATATATAAATGAGTAATGGTGTCCTCCCCTCCCACTAAACAACAAAAGTACAAGCCCCAGAACCTAGAGATTTGTCGGCACAATCCACCATCCTTGCCCCTAGGTTCTGACAACAAAAAGAAAAGAAAAATAAAGTCCTAATTAGAGGGAGAGGAATAATTGTTTTTAGCCAATTGTTGCCAGTTAGAAGGCTAAGCTCCGCCCACTTGGTCTCCTAGCAACCAACTCAGCCCAGGGGACAGGCAGAATTAGGCCTCACTTAGGCCTCTTCCACACTGCCTATAAAATACAGATTATCTGATTTGAACTGGATTATATGGCAGTGTAGACTCAAGGCCCACACAGCTATATAACCTATTTATAAACTTATATTATCTGCTTTGAACTGGATTATCTTGAGTCCACACTGCCATATAATCCACTTCAGTGTGCATTTTATTCAGCTGTGTAGAAGAAGCCTCATATAGTCCAGTTCTAAGCAGATAATATAAGATTATAAATATACAGCAGAGTCTCACTTATCCAACATAAACACCAGCAGAACATTGGATAACTGAATATGTTGGATAATAAGAAGGGATTCAGGAAAAGCCTATTAAACATCACATTCCCTCACGACTCTATCTGCTGCCAAACTGCCATCCATGTCTATGCCAGGCATCCTCAGAGATTATGAGATCTGTTTGAAAACAGACAAGTGGGGTGTTTATTTATATCTCATCAGTGATATCCAGGATGGGACAACTCTTATCTGTCTGAGGCGATTGTTAATGTTCCACTTGGCCACCTTTGATTACCATTGAATGCCCTTGCACCTTCAAGGCCTGCCTACTTCCTGTTTCGGAGAGGAATCCTTTGTTGGGAGATGTTAGCTGGCCCTCAGTACATCATGTTTGGAATTCCCTGATTGCTCAGTGCTGTTCTTTAGTTAACTGTCCTGATTTCACAGATTTTTTTAAATATTGGGAGCCACATTTTGTTCATTTTAGGCAGGCAGGAATCATCCAGGCTTTGAAGATACAAGGCTATTCAGTGCCAATTCCAACATTCACACTTGCCTAAAGCAGACAACAGTGCTTTCTTCCACCCTGGTCACTCCACAGATATATCAACCCCACTTCCTTTCGTTACAACACATTTCACAACCTCTGAGGATGCCTGCCATACATCAGAAGAGAATACATTTGGAACATGACCAGGCAGACCACAGAACTCAGAGCAGCCCAATACAAAGAGAAACAAAAATAATAAAACAAATACAAAAAACAAATAAAAAAACAAAATAAAGTAATACAATTAAAAAAAAAATAAAAACAATATAATCAAATAATAAAATATAATACCTACAAATAATAAAATAAAATAATAAAAACACAAATAATAATAAAAGAATAAAAAATAAAATTAATACAAATAATACAATAAAAATAATAAAAACATTTAAAAAATTAAAAACACTAAAAAATTAATACAATAAAATACTATAATAACAGAAAATAACTAAAAATAATACAAGAAAATAATAAAATATAATAAATAAAAAAGATAAGTTAGAATAAAATTAATTAAAAAATACAAATAACGTCAAATAAAAATTCCACAACAATTTTTAACCAATACCACCACCATTTTGCCACAGCAACGCGTGTCCGGGCACAGCTAGTTTGCATATAAAATAAATAAGTTATATATTATATTTTATATGTAATATTACTAATAATATTACAATATATTGATATAGTACAATAGAGTAACTTATTGCCAGTATTGTACTATGCTAATAATATAATATTGTATGTAAATTTAATTTGTAAGCCGCTCTGAGTCCCCTTCGGGGTGAGAATGTATATAAATGTAGTAAATAAATAAATAAGTACAATATCCAAGTAACATGCAGAATGCAACAGGAAGGAAGTGGACTTAATCTATGAAAGTTTATAGATTAGGTTCTCTCAGGCCATTCTACATTGTCATATAAAATCCAGACTATCTGCTTTGATAGTCTTTGAGTCATATAACCCAGTTCTTCTTTTTCTTCAGCATTTGTCCCACTTAATGGCACCATTTCACCCAGTTGTGCGCCTGATCAGGATGTATGCCAGCAGTCTTCAGATTGTTGTGCAATGTCCAGATAGCGTTGCTTTGGTACTCCCTTTGCCCTCTTGCTAAGCACTTCTAAATCAAGAGCAGTCTTGAGAATGGACTCGCCTTCACCTTGGAGAGTATTACCATACTATTTGAGGTGTGATTCTCATAGTTTGTCAGCAATTGGAGCAATGTCAAAGAGTAGCCGGATGCATATGTGGTCAAGCAAAGAGTGTGATGCCAGCTATAAATTGTTCAAAGCAGATAATATGGATCATCTGCTTTGATAATCTGGATTATATGGCAGTGTAGTAGGGACCTCAGTCTCTAAGGTGCTATAAGATTTTTTTGCATACTGATATTCCAGACTAACATGGCTATGGCTTTGACTAAATAAGAATATAATGTAGTTATCCAGGGGTTGTGTCCAGTGCTCTTTTTCTGCTGATGAAGGAATTTTGGTCTAATGAAGAAAATATTAATGTATTTTCACCAATTCACCCTCCTAAAAGTCCCCTAGATCAGTAAAATATATTTCAGAAAGTTGTGGTACTTTTGAAAGCTAGCATGGCTTTATCCTTTCTGTTCTAATGATGGATATGTCCCTGGCTAAGAGAAAATGCTCCAAGCAGGTGGACATTAATGCTATCAGAATACTCTATGATATGCAAATATTTAGTTTGTATAAATATGTATTTCTCTCTTTTTATGTACATATCACAAATATTTAGACTATCTTATGATTTATGCAAGAAATTAAAAAAGTTGGTGGCATGCTACAATCAAAAACAAAAAAAGCAAAGGCTTTTTCACTGATTTTTAATTTACACTTTCAATTCTTATTCTTCCAGTGTTTTCCATAGAATCCAGTGAACTGAAGCAAAGTCATTCACCCTATTAAACAACAGTTTGCTTCCTAACAGGGAGTGATAAGTGATTTCTTTGCCTTTGATCAATCCTAAGCAATGCATTCAGAAGCATTCATGAATCTTAGCATTCAGCTAAGCATTAAACTGCTTTTTTTTTAAAACAAAAACAAAAACAAAAAACCAATAATGAGGTGTTCTGGTTCTTAATATTGTAAGGTATACCTTGCTTATGACAAGGAATAACACTTTTGTTAGTAGGTTGTGTGAATTTAATGGAGGTGAGTGGAATTGTTATTAAGTGTTATGCCTGATATTGTTCATATTGCTTTATGGTTATGCAAAGCCAAAAAGGCTGACTTTCCTCTTTAGATTAATAACATCTCACCATTAGAAGAGGGAAAGCAGGAAGAAAACAGAGTTCACTTGGAAAGAAAGCACAGAACTTTGGGAAATGTAGTTTGGGGAGGCAAGGAGCCCTATGACAGAGAATGCAAAAGGCGTTTCCCAGAATTCTGCTTGCATCAGAAAGCTCCAATCAGGATAGGGGAGAGATTTGTCCCTCTGTAGCAGCATCAGTCAGAGTTCCAATGAATTGCTGAATCTTCAAAGAGGAGGACTGATGGATACTTCTAGTAAGTAAATCTTTGTGCTGGGCTGGGAAGAAATCCCTAAATGAATGGCCCTTAGGGGTCCCCCTTCCAACTTAATAAGAGAGTTTAAAGGCTGGATGGCAATCTGTCAAAAAAGTATTGATGCTGCCCTTTTGCCCAGAAGAAGGGAGTTGGACTAGATGGCCCTTGGAGGTCCCCCACAACTCTAGGATTCTATGAAAATGTAAAATTGGTTAATATTGGTTAATATGAGAGACATTTCATGAAATAGCCATTGTGGCTTTTTTTAAAAAATTGTCAAAACTTTCAGAAAATCCCTAAAATCAGTAGATGTATGAATATGTATTGGGGAAATGATCCCCTGTTATCTTGTGTCATTGTATAGAAAATGGAGATAGCTCTAGTAGTTTATTTTAAGAAAAGTTGATTATAAAACTTTGAAAATTCCCAAAACTGTGGATAAGTGAAATGTTCTGAAACATGATGGGCTAAAAATGGTAAATGTGTTCTACCATTGTAGCAAGTTTCACCCTCAAAATCTGTAAAAATGAGGGAGAAAGGAGCCCCTGAATTTTCCCCAATTATAGTAATGATGCTCAATTACTATAATGAAAAAGTAACAAAAGTTTCTTACTCTTGTTATAGTAACAACATTTTCACTAAGTATACTTTAGAAATATTTTAGAAATGAAACGCCAGCACCCCTTAATTTTGTAATGACTTTTGAAACCATTTTTTGTCGATCGCACATGCCTAATAACTAAGATCAGAGTAGAAGAATCTAAAAGACAATAATCTATTTTTAAAACTAAAACTAAAGACAGTGTATAAAGTCATTCAATAAATAAATTAACAATGTTGTAGGAAAAAAGTAATGCAAATTTATATTCTGCTAATAGATATCTGAGAGTAATGTTTAGCTTTTGGTAGAAGACATTTTAAAATCATGCCATCATTTAGTTCAGTATGATCCCCATATTCACGGGACATGCATTCCCGGAAAAAAAGGAAACTGTGGATAAACGTGAACTATATTGAAATGAAGGACTTCTGCTGGAAGATGCCATAGAGTCACCCTGGAGGATCTAGAAAATTTCTCTAGAGGTATCCTCTCTAGGAATTTGCTGGGTCCTTCAAGGCAACTCTATAGTAACCTCCGACAGAAGCATATCACAGAATCATCTGGGGGACACCGACATTTCCTAAAGAAGACGTATGTAGTTGGATGTGGGTACCAGTTCAACAGTTATGGGAGTATTATTGTATGCATTGTTTGTGAACTGTTACACTGAACAGAACATGTCATTCAAATCATACATTGTGTTTTCAAAGATGCTTTATCTTCAATCCTGTAACTCAAAAATGGGATGCAATTTGTATGTCCAAGCAAATGTTTCCATACTGAAGTTATTGTTTGCTTTTAATTTTCTCATGCCTACCACAGTTTTGTGGCATTTTCACAATGACTTCCTAAGATATGGAATTATCTTACTCAAAAGGTTAAAAAGAGTTATTTGTTATCCTGCATAGATCAATGATAGCACTCGAGTCTACTCATAGTGGGCTTTTCTGAAGAGCACCTAGGCTTCAGAAAATTTCAAATGTCTGGATAGGTTTTGAAAAGCAATTCATTATTCTTTCAAAAAGGGCTGTGCTAATATGCTTCCTTTGCATCTTCTCCTTGTGCAAAAGCAATACAAAATATATTTAATCGCCTATATTTTATAAAGATAAAAAACTTGTACTAGATAAATGAAGTTTTGAATTATGCACTTGCCTTCTTGGGAAGCAGTTGTCTCCTAGTGGAGACAGTAGACTATACTGCCCATGCCCTTTTTAATTCTGTAACTCATAGAGTAGCCAGGAATATATATATATATATATATTTACAATATCACATTTAAAGTAGAAATAAAAGTAACCAGCAGCAAATAATTATCAAATTTGAAGATGACACCAAAATAGGAGGGATAGTTAATACTCCAGAGGACAGGATCAAAATCCAAAATGACCTTAATAGATTAGAGAGATGGGCCAAAACTAACAAAATGAATTTCAACAATGAGAAATGTAAAATGTTCTACTGAAGCAGAAAAATGAAATGCAAAGATACAGGATGGGTGACTCCGGCTCAACAAAAGTACATGAGAAAAAGATCTTGGAATCTTAATAGACAACAAGTTGAACATGAGTCAACAATGTGATGCAGCAGATTAAAAAGCCAATGGGATTTTGGGCTGCATCAAAAGGAGTATAGTGTCTAGATCAGGGGTCCCCAAACTTTTTAAACAGGGGGCCAGTTCACAATTCTTCGGACCATTGGAGGGCTGGACTATAGTTGGCCACCAAGCATAAATAATAATAATAATAACAACAACAACAACAACAACAACAACAATAATAATAACAGCAATAATAATAATAATAATAAAGAGGGTTGGAAGAGACTCCTTGGGCCATTGAGTCCAATTCCCTTCTGCCTTTGTGCACCGAAAACACCCTTGACAGATGGCCACCCAGCCTCAATGTTAATAATAATAATAATAATAATAATAATAATAATAATAATAATAATAAAGAAGGTTGGAAGAGACCCCTTGGGCCATTGAGTCCAACCCCCTTCTGCCTCTAGCACCAAAAGCACAAGCAAAGCACCCCTGACAGATGACCACCCATCCTCAATGTTAACAATAATAATAATAACAGCAATAATAATAATAATAAAGAGGGTTGGAAGAGACTCCTTGGGCCATTGAGTCCAATTCCCTTCTGCCTTTGTGCACCGAAAACACCCTTGACAGATGGCCACCCAGCCTCAATGTTAATAATAATAATAATAATAATAATAATAATAATAATAATAATAAAGAAGGTTGGAAGAGACCCCTTGGGCCATTGAGTCCAACCCCCTTCTGCCTCTAGCACCAAAAGCACAAGCAAAGCACCCCTGACAGATGACCACCCATCCTCAATGTTAACAATAATAATAATAATAGTAATAATAATAATAATAATAATAATAATAATAATAATAATAATAATAATAATAATAAGGGTTGTAAGAGAAGAGACCCTTTGGGTCATTTAGCCCAACCCCCTTATGCCCTTGTGCCTTGGGGGCCAGATAAATGGCTTCGATGGGCCGCATCTGGCCCCTGGGCCTTAGTTTGGGGACCCCTGGTCTAGATCAAGGGAAGTTATGAGGGCAGTGCCATGAGGCAATAAGAGGAAACCTATTCTGCTGACCAGAGCCAGCAGTTAGTTGGTTTAAACCAGGGGTCCCCAAATTAAGGCCCGGTGGCCGGATGCGGCCCTCCAAGGTCATTTACCTGGCCCCCTCTCTTAGTTTTAGACTTCGCCTTGCCCAAAGTCTGAAATGACTTGAAGGCACACAATACCAACAATCCTACTTAACTTGACTATCTCATTGACCAGAAGCAGGCCCAGACTTCCCACTGAAATCCTGATAGGTTTATGTTGGTTAAAATTGTTTTTATTTTTAAATATTGTATTGTTCTTTCATTTACTAATACCGTGCTATGGTAATATTTGAATATATTGTGTATACATATAATATTGATAGTAATATTTTAATGTGGGCCCCTGGTGGTGGCGCAGTGTGTTAAAGCGCTGAGCTGCTGAACTTGCAGACCGAAAGGTCCCAGGTTCAAATCCCGGGAGCGGAATGAGCGCCCGCTGTTAGCCCCAGCTCCTGCTAACCTAGCAGTTCAAAAACATGCAAATGTAAGTAGATAAATAGGTACCGCTCTGGTGGGAAGGTAATGGCGCTCCATGCAGTCATGCCGGCCACATGACCTTGGAGGTGTCTACGGACAACGCCGGCTCTTCGGCTTAGAAATGGAGATGAGCACCAACCCCCAGAGTCAGTCACGACTGGACTTAACGTCATGGGAAAACCTTAACCTTAACTTAATATTTTAATGTAATACAATATAATACTAATAATTATATGATATAATAATATTAATTGTATATTATATATTAAATGTAACATTACTAATAATATTATGGAATAGTGGTATAAGACGATATAGTAATATATAATGCTAATATTGTGCTATGCCCATAATATTATATATTTAATGTACATACAACTTGTAAGCCGCTCTGAGTCCACTTCAGGGTGAGAGAGGGTGGGGTATAAATGTAGCAAATAAATAAGTTGTTGTTGTTGGGGTTTGTTTGTTTTTTGCACTACAAATAAGACATGTGCAGTGTGCATAGGAATTTGTTCGTATTTTTTTCAAATGATAATTCGGCCCCTCAACAGCCTGAGGGACCATGAACCGGCCCTCCACTTAAAAAGTTTGAGGACCCCTGGTTTAAACAGCTGATTTTAAAGTAGATTAACTGATTTTAATGTTTAATGTTTTTAATGTTTGTGTATATTTATAATTATCTTATGTCCCGGCATGGAATGCTTGCCGTATATACGTTGTGCTCTGCCCTGAGTCCCCTTCGGGGTGAGAAGGGCAGAATATAAATGTTTTAAATAAATAAATAAATGCTGTCCCTCTATTCTTCTTTAATCAGATCTGACGTGGAATACTATGTCCAATTCTGGGCACCACAATTCAAGGGTGATATTAACTAGCTGGATCCTGTCCAGAGAAAGAAGACAAAAATGTTCAAAGGTCTGGAGACAATGACCTATGAGGAGCATCTTCAACAGCTGGGTATGTTTCATTTGCAGAAAAGAAGTTTGAGAGGAGACATTATAGTCATGTTTAAAGATTTGAAAGAATGTCATAAGGAAAAGGAAGCAGGCTTGTTTTCTCTTGACCTGGATGCTAGGACTCAGAGCAATGGGTTCAAAGTGCAGGAAAGGAAATTCTACCTCAACATTATGAAAAACAGTAGAACTCTGCCTCGGAGTGTGGTGGAAGCTCCTTCCTTGGAAGCTTTTAAACAGAGGCTGGATGGTCACCTTTTCCTGCATGGCAGGGGGTGTGGCTAGAGGGCCCATGTGATCTCTTCCAACTCTATGATTCTATGACCCTATGAATTAATAGAGGCAAATAATGTTGACATCTGTAATGACATCAGGGTAGCTAAAATTTGTTATCTGATACAAGTCACATTAAAATGAACAGGAAACATGACCTCCAGCATAGAGAATGTACTTGAAATGGTTAAATAAACAAACAATAAAGCAGACTGGAGACAGCATCCTATGATCCAAGGCAGAAAAACCTATATAAAATCAATCTCCCTTTGTGCAGGCTTTTAATATAGCATTTTGTAATAAGCACAGCATTTAACTTCTCAACTTCCGATAGTAATCACCATTCCAAAACTCCACAAGATCAATAATCAGATTGATTATGTGATATAAAATTACATATAGTTATAAACACAAATGTTTGCTCTTGTGTTATAGTCCACAGAGCTACATTGTTTTACACTGTATCAGCGTTAACACTGTGGCATGGCCTATCAAGTGTGACATTGCATTATTATATATTGACAGAAAATATCAATATAGATGATGTTAGACAGAGTAAAGAGAGGGTTTCAATGTGGTACATTTGTAGTTTATAATAACGTCATTGATTTATAGTTCAATGACATGGTTTTCAAAAGATCACAGCTAATTGGCTCAGATCCGCTTGGAGCTGAGGAGCAGGCAGTGTATATGCATTGTCAGTGATAGATCTTTGGAAAAATAAATAAATAAATAACACTATCCAGCTGATCTGCAGCTAAATACTTCTGATTCATTGTATAAATTTAGAGATATTTTCTTATTTGATTTCACATTTTGTACTGTTTGCATTTGCTGCATTCTAGTATCTATGGTCCCTTCCAATGTTTCTGTATACCCATCAATTTAAAGAGCCATTCCTACTGTATGCATGATATGACATATTTATTCAAAAGCAAAAGGTTTCAGTCTATTGAAATTATTCACTATTTTCTTTACACTTTATCTTTGTTTTTCTTTTCCTTTCCTTTCCTTTCCTTTCCTTTCCTTTCCTTTCCTTTCCTTTCCTTTCCTTTCCTTTCCTTTCCTTTCCTTTCCTTTCCTTTCCTTTCCTTCCCTTCCCTTCCCTTCCCTTCCCTTCCCTTCCCTTTCTTTCTTTCTTTCTTTCTTTCTTTCTTTCTTTCTTTCTTTCTTTTTTGTGTGTGGAGAAAACTGAAATTTAATGTAAGGGATTTCTTTACTACTGCTCTTCTAAAACTATTCAGAGCAGCTAAGTTGCTAAAGTTAAAGATAATGAAGGTAGTAGGTAGTAGTAGGTTATGTAAACAAAGAACAGGCTAGTGATGTAAAAATATTTTTGAGATCTGTTTTTCTTGATGAATCAAGTAGGGATGGAAAGAATATGAAGGGCTTAGGAAAGGAGGCTTGAAGAAGATAGTCCTCAAATGTCAGGAAGCCCTGACTGTTAGGACTTTGGAGGACCCCCAGAAAGTCCAAGAGAATGAATGCTTCAATGTGTACTGTTTATGAGAATAACAACCCTTGTATGGTCCTCACTCAGCCTTGCTTAATACAAGGCAAAGGGGAGGCAAGAAAAGGTGAGTGAACATTATCATTACCATTATTAATAGTAGTATTACTCTGTTTTTCTCTCTTGATCAACACTAAGGACCTTGTCACATTGACCAAATCAAGCATCCTAGGATGTGTTCAGCCAGCTTCAAAGATGGAGTGCCATGCTTGCCATCACATGATATCATATGATTTCCAGCAGATGCCCTGCCCTCAGTCAGGGTGGAAGTATCCTTGGACACCTCTCTCCAAAGATGGGAACAAGCACTGTCACACTAGAGTGCTTGCTGGTGAAACAGCACAGGGGGCTCCCCGTGTGATAATGTTACAAGGTCCCTCTACACTACTTAGATGGTCCGCCCCGGGAGACTTATGGATCCGGATGGATTCTTGATGTCTCTTGGGGAACTTCCTGTCATGTCAGCTGACGATGCTGTTGAGACCCTGGTCGATCTCTATAACACCGAGATGGCCAGGGCTTTTGACACAATTGCCCCCGAACATCCCCTCTCACTCCGCAGAGCCAGGTCGGCTCCTTGGTTCACTAGAGTGCAAGTGGTGGAAGACTCGGAGCCTCACTGACCAAACACGGGCTAGAGCCTCCAGTAAGGCCTACTCCGTGGCGTTGCAGGCAGCCAGAAAAGATTTCTCGACTACCCGCATCGCGTCTGCAACAAATAGGCCAGCAGAGTTGTTCTGGGTTGTCTGGGAGCTCCTTCATCCCCATGAGGTGGAGGAGCCCCTTGACAACTCGGTCGCTCGATGCAGTGAGTTCACGCATCATTTTGCAGATAAAGTCGCTCGATTACGCTCTGACTTGGACGCCAACTTTGATACAGTTCCAGGTGAGGTACCTAGAGCATCTGTCAAATCAACTTTGATGGATTCATTTCAACTTGTTTGGCCTGATGACGTGGGCAAGATTCTTGGAGTGATGAGACCAACCACATGCACTCTAGACCCTTGCCCTACCTGTCTCATAGAGCTTGCCGGGGGGGTTGGTCGATTGGTTTTTGAGGATTATCAATGCCTCACTGGAACAAGCACAATTTCCATCTAGCCTGAAGCAGGCAACTATTAGACCAATTCTAAAAAGGCATCCCTTGAGTCCTCTATTCTGTCAAACTATTGACCAATTTCAAACCTCCCATTTTAGGTCCCTTTTATTATGGTATTTTAACTGATGATGTTATTTTTATATTGCTACTGCAGTCCCCCCCCCCCCCCCACCAATGAAGTCGACTGAATTCTACTTGGTGGTTGATTGATATTATTAACTCTTGTTTTATTGTCTTACTGTGTTTCATTTTTTTGTATATTGTTCAATGTATTTATGCTGTTGTTTTTGTAAATTGTGCTAGTCGGGCCTTGCCCCATGTGAGCCGCCCTGAGTCCCTGCAGGGAGATGGTGGCAGGGTATGAATAAAGTTATTATTATTATTATTATTATTATTATTATTATTATTATTATTATTATTATTGCTTTATATGGTCAGTAGCCTCATCTACCCTCCCATATATGATCTATCCTGACCATACAATGCAATTTCAAAGTACAAAATATAGATATTAAAATATAATTAAACAAATAATTATTGAAATAAGTCAGTTAAAATCACATAAAACAAATAAGTAACAATTGTTAAAAATAATTAAAACACCATGCCAAACCCCCTGGCTCATTATGTGATAAGGCACCTTATCCATCAGTCCTATCTTCAAAATTGATTTGCACCAGTACGCCCACACATGTCCAGAAATTGATTGGTATCTCAGTTTCATTGGTTGTTGGTTCAATGGCTGCCTTATATTGTTATAATGTTGTTGTTTTTATTCTGTTTTATGATATTATTTTATGTACGTCAGTGTGTTATTTTAATTATGTTGATCAAGGTTGTCCCCATGTAAGCCTCCCTGAGTCCCTTTGGGAAGATGGAGGTGGGGTACAAAATAACGTTATTACTACTACTACTACTACTACTACTACTACTACTACTATTAGGCCACAAGGCCCCTCTACATTGCTTAAAACTGCTTTATGTGGTCAGTAGCCTCATTTACACTCCCATATATGACTACCCTGACTATACAATGCAGTTTCAAACTACAAAATAAAGATATTAAAATAGAATTAAACATACAATGATTAAGACAAGTCAGTTAAATTCACATAAAACAAATAAGTAACTACTGTTAAAAATAATTAAAACAGCATGCTAAAACACCTGACTCATTCTTTAAAACTATCTACTTCAAATACTTGTCTGAATAAAAAGACTGAAAGATTCTTTGTGTATACCTTCCCAAGCACTTCATCTGGATAATAGTTCCTGGTACCTACATCTCCCCCAATTACACTTTACACTACATACACTTTCTTTGGCCCAGTTCTCTTTTAGGAGCCTACCTAGGATTTTATCTAAGTATTAGGCTTGTCCGATCGATGGAAAAAATGTTTCAATTCTCATTTCTAAAGTAGGGGGTGCCGGCTCTTCGATTTAGAAATTATTTCTAAATGTTTCACCCAAAATTTTCGGATATTTCCGAAAATTCGTAATGTTTCTAAAATGTTTCCAAAATGGCGGACGCGCATGCACAATCGCCAAAAAACAGGAAACCGGGGGGGACTTTTCTGGGGGTCTCCCGCCCTCATTTCTTGAGCTATTCGCATCAAATTTGGTACAGTGGGAGAACACATTCCACACTCTTTGCTCAACAAATTGCAGAATGTTTCCTGTCTCCTATGATTTTTGGCAAATTTTTATAACTTTTTATAATACACTATTTTTCAATATTTGAAGAAACCTGTTCCTGGTTTGAAAGTCTTATTTCCTGTTCAATTGGGTTCTTATCACTGTAAAAGTCCCTCTTCTACTTGTGTAGACTTTGGATTAGAAATGCAGCACACGCCAAGCAATGCCTTGACAGGATTGGCAACGTCCTTTGGAAACTATAAATTGCTGTGGACCCTCTATTGAATCAAATCAATGTCTGACTTTGTGATTGCAGAAATAAAACTCAGCCCAAGGCTTGGGAATAGAAATGGAGCGTGAGGGAAGCAATGCCTTGGCAGGTGCCCCACGTCCTTTGGAAACTATTTCTTCCAATGTACCCTTTAGGTTTGAAAACAATGTGTGTCTTTGTGATTGCTGCAATAACACTCAGCCCGGGGGCTTGGGATTACAAATGGAGCGGGAGGGAAGCAATGCACTTGCAGGAACGCAGACGTCCTTTGGAAAAAAAAGTTCCCTAAAGCCAGCCACAGCAAGGACTCTGCCCCAAGCCCCCAGCCAATTTCCCCCCCAAAAAAACACAATATCGAACCAGCAACAACAGAAACACTCTACCCCCAGTTAGCCCTCTCTCCCCCAAACAAGCAAGCAGCAGCTTTCCAGCGCGCGCGAACCACCCTCTCTCCTCAGTATCCCAACCCAGAATGGCTTGGGTCGGCTGCGGTTGGGGATTTTCATAGAGATCCTCCACGTGGACACAGAGGACGCTAGCCCCCACCTTTGGCAGCCATCGTGGAAGACTCTGATTGGCCAGGGAGCGGCCATGTTAGGCTGCGCTAGGCTCCCATTCATGTTAGGTTGCAGAAACAAAAAAATAAATAAATAATAATTTAAAAAATATATTAAAAAAAAATTTGGAAGGAAAAAAATTAACGAAAATTTTAAGAAACAATTAGAGAATGGGCCAATGATGGTTCGAATTACATTGCCAGTTGCCCCCAGGGAAAACGTTTCAATACTCGTTTTGAAAAACGAGAACAATCTGAAATAATTACGAAACGAGAAACATAACGAATATTTGGACAACCCTACTAAGTATGTTAACTGTATATGTGACCTTATATGTTTTATTGATTTGTTTTTATATTGTTTGGGGTTTTATATTGTCTGTTTCCACCTGTTTCCATGTAAGCTGCCCTGAATCCCTTCGGGGAGATGGGGTGGGATATAAAAATAAAGTTGTTATTATTATTATTATTATTATTATTATTATTATTATTATTATTATTATTATTATTATAATGTCCTCAAAAACTGTACAGTATTCAAAGATGTTTCCGTAGCAAAAATGGCTTAAATGAACCATTATCTCCTAAAAGAACAAACAATTCAAATAAAGCACATATCCAGAGTCAGTGTGCCTTAACATGTCAGCATAGCCTACTAATAAAGCAATGTTGATGACTGAAATGCTGCTTACTTCCTGCATGACAACAAAATGACCAGAGCTTGAATCCAATTGGTTAATCAAACAGTAGAATAATTGGACAAGATGTAGATAAATGCCACTAATTCAGTGGGGCTCCTCTAGTTCGAACAAAAATAGAATTGAGGCCATGATATTTTTTTCTTGTTGAGATCTATGTAAAAAGGATTTCTACTTCTCTTCCTTTTTTGTTAAGTAATGCACAGAATCTAACACAGAATGGACAGCATTGTTGATTGAAATTTTAATGAAGTCTTTGCTTTCCAATTCACCAAAAACAGATGTGACTGTGTCTTTTAAAACAAAACAAAAAATATCAAGTGACATGAAAATTTAACAGAATTAGACATTATAGAAAATAAGTTATGACTGGAATTCTGTGGTCTTTCTGTGATATCATGATGAAAGGCTCCACATTGTATTATTAATTCCAGACTGAAACAAATAACTCTCCATATGTATAAAATGTTATTGATTTCAGAGAGTGTCTGTATTTAAAGTTTTGTTGGTGTTGCACTATTGGGTGGAGGGATGTCAATGCATTGTTACTGAACTCTTCAACTAGCAATGAGACTTTTTTGAATGAATGAGATTTAACTGTATATTGACTCATCATTCAGCAATTGATTAAATGTATCTATTCTTATTGTGACTAAACAGTAAATTCAAGCAAATATTGTATGATAAAAATGTAAATGTTTTGGGTTAGGATCCCAAGGCTTACATGATATCCACCAAGAAGGTATCAACACATTTGACCTTTTTCTTTTACTTCTTAACAACTGACATCTCCTATAATATTGGTATTGTATGAGATGTCAGCTGTTAAAATACAGCATTGGTAATTTGTAAGATTTGAGGGGCAAAGGTGAGAAAGCCAGTACAGCCTCAATGAATGTGGGGTTCTCTACCAACAAAATGCAATTATACATTTTTTAATGGAACCCTATGAAATAAATCATGTAATTGCTGAGAGAATTAGAAAACATAATTCCCTTTCAAGTTGAAGATGCAGACAACTTATCTGGTTGCAGTAAAAAGAAGCAGTCTATGACTGTAATCTAAATGGTTTCTTTATTGCTATGGAAGTCAATTTGGCTATGAAGCACATCAGTGTTCATTTCATCACATTTCTCCATCTTCAGCTTGAGTAATCATCCCATGGCATCCACAATTCAGATCAATTTGTGAGATATTGTTTTCTTTTCTTGCAAAGGAATGCTTAATTTTTCAAAAACAAACAAACCATACTTTGTAGGCATTTTGCATGCATCTTTTCCATTGACTTGATTGTTTTTCATATATTACTTCATTGTTAATGTCTTTAACCATTTATATTTTACATTATACATATGTTTAGTGCATTTTATTGCATTGTTGAAGGCTTTTACATCCAGAATCACTGGAGTTATGTGTGGTTTCTCCTCACGTTTCGCCTGCATCTATGGCTGGCATCTTCAGATCCTCCAGATCCTCTGAAGATGTAGGCAAAACATTAGGAGAAAATGCTACTAGAACATGGTTATACAGCCCAGATACCACCCAACACTCCATTTTTAAATTCCTCCAGTAAGGATTGCAAACACTGAAGCAGTCAGGATTTTGGAAGTAAGCTGTGTTTTGTCTTGGAACAAGTCTCAAGAAGTATGAAATTGATGCTTCCATTAAGCATTAAAAATTAGCAAATGTATTGTTTTCACTTGGTGAAGAGGCCTTACCAGGAAAGGAGAAACTTGTAATTTAGTATCTGAGTACATGTTAGTATAAAGACAAATAACAAAAACTAGGGAGGGTGATGTAATTGTTTGCTGGCATCTTTAAAGCATAGTGTAGACTAGATTTTGTACAATAAAAATGGAATCTACACCTAATTAGTTATATTGATAAAGTTAAGTTAATGTATATTGGTGTTTGTATCTTGCTCAGTTTCCAAATACAAAGATATTGTGTAATTGTGAACTCGTCCTCATGGTGCTGTGAAGAAAGCTAATGGCCAAATGGCATTCAAAAGATATTGTACCCCTTTTTTAATTTGTGGGGAAAGGTCAAAGGTTTTAATGAGCTGTTGAGAATGTGCCTAGCTTCTCTGAAGCAGCATTATTATTCACATGAAATAGGTCATCTTGTAGTAGCCAACAAATTGTCAGGTAACACTTTATAATTTGTTGAAATTGAATGATTAATTTATAATTCTCAGCAAGCTTACCTTCTGTACCTTTAGCCTTTTCTTAAGCTTGGCCGGGCTTGGCTTTTTTTTCCTTCCCTTTCAATTCAAATAATAAATAGCCACTCTTAGTCCCCTCATTTCTAAATTGTCAAACAAGGAGGGGCAAAGACCTTCTAATACACACTTCTCTAATGGCAAACCTACTGCTGTTGCTATGGTGAAAGGCAATCCCAAAATGTTGAGCCTTGGAACTGTTTACAGGAGGAGGAATCATTTTTTAAAAACAGAAACCCTGTAAATCACCAGGCAAAGATATTACAAATCATTATAAATTAGTATCCTTGGATGAAAAGATTCTGGTCATAGGTTTATGGCAAAAAGGCCAGCAACTCATAAGATAGCACAGGCATGATGACAAAGGGGAGAGAAGCAAACACACACACACACACACACACACGTATCGAGAGTTAAAAACCCCAAGATACCGCAGGATTAGGCTTTAGTATATACCAAGCTATATGTATTAGAAAATCTTTGAATATTGATTTGGTGGTGTACTATAAGGGTGAGAATCATGTGAACTACTGTGGAGTTTAAAATCGTGGGGGGAGGCCCTGCTCTCGATCAGACCTCCTTTGCAAGCATGACTGGTGGGAACAAGAGACAGAGCCTTCTCAGTGGTGGCCTCCTAGCAGTGAAACTCCCTCCCTAGTGATATCAGATCAGCCCCCTCACTCCTAGCCTTTAGAAAGAGAGTAAAAACATGGCTGTGGGAGCAGGCCTTTGAAAAATAGCGCAGTGCAATAATTTTATCTAGAAATTATGCAATGGATTATAGAACGACTTTAGATCTTAGTCTTTGGATGACGTGTCTCATATTGGAATGTATTTTAATTATGTTTTTATGTCTGTTTTAATTTAAATAATTTTATTAATGTCTATGTTTTATGCCCAAGGCACTGCACAGGTGTCAGTTGTAAGCTGCCTTGAATTCCCCTCAAGGTAGAGAAAGGTGGGATATAAATATTGTAAATAAAAAAAAATAATGTTGTTGAACTGCAACTACAAAAAGGTGCAGGCCAGCACAATTGGAGTGTAGTTGTTAGCTGGGACCACAGATAAGAGGATCTGTTCCTGGTGAGCATATGCTAAACCAGATAGGCCAGAACAAAGAAACCAACTCACCAGGTTGAAGGTAAGGCATAGAAGCCTCAAGTATAGCAATTTGCTTCAAAATGGACAAGCATAAACATACAGAGAAATATAAGACATCTTATACAGTTCTGACATCTATGACTTCTCGCTCCCTGACTAAGCTGACTAGGATCCATGCTGAGATTGACTGGAAGGGAGAATGGCAGCTGGGGATTGGTCAGAGTGATGGCCCAATCAGCTGCAAAGACATCCCCTGGGAGGACACAGTCCAGGGAAAACAAATGGTACAGATATGTTGATAGGGTTCTGATAAGCTCAAATGTCCAATTCTGTGCCAAACAAAGATAGAAACTTCAGAAAATAAAGTTGTGAGGCAGAGCTCCTGGAGCAAAGGGTGCACATACTCTGAGCCTCTGTTTCTGTGGGCAGCAATTTCTCAGCTTCAAGTGAACCATATAACTAGACCAACATCTTTGGGTTTATCTGGGCTGGCACAGGAAGTCACCTATCTCTGCATACACATAAACAATGGATTTGGGTATTTATCTGGCCTGGCAAATGGCCAGAAGGATTTGCCTAACCTTCCTGTTCTCAAGGGATTATTTCAGCACGGTTATGGAGAAGTGACTGTCGATATATATAAATGAGTTCTGACATTGCGGTGACACACTAAACAACACAATCACACACAGCCTAATCTCAAAAATAGGCAACACAACCCAAAATCCCCGCCTTGAGGCAAAGACAACAACATTCAACAAAAACAACAATGACAGGGCCAAAAACAGCCCAAAAACTACAACAGCCCATCTGCACCTGACACAGAATCCTATAAATCCTTCCCACACGTGCGCATATACCCCTTGCCCACGTGCTCAACTTCTCCCTCCGCCAGCACCACCGCCATCTTCCAAAAAAAACATTTCACAAACGATTCTTCTCTATGGCTCCGGCCACTGGGTGTCTCTGCAGCCGAAGTGGAGGCCGCCCACGCTCTAGCCGGCTTCAAATCCAAAGCGTCGCCTCCCCACTGGCAGGAAGGAAGGCAAGCTGGTGGGAACGCTCTAGACCAGACGCGTTCTCTAGCATGGCTAACGTTGGAGACAACAAACATGACGGTGGGAGGCGGAGGCAGTGGCGGGAGCACTAACTACTGGGAAGGTCAGGAGACTTCCAGGGTTGTAATTGGGGGCTACAGGGCCCCATTTTTGGGGGCAAACCGAGGGCAACAGGCCACGCTCCAAGGGGGCAAGTGCGGAGCAGGGTGCCTATCCAAAGACAGCGCCAACCGACATGACATTACCACCCGACCCCCTCAAAAGGCCCAAAAATACCCCAAACTGGCACCAGGAAGCCTTCACATTACCACCAAACCCCTCACACAGCCCCCAAACCCCCCAAATGGGCTCTAGGAACCCTTATATTCCTCCTTACCCCTTACAAAGCCCATAAACATCTCCCAAGGCATGCTGAAAGGCCTTCCATTGGCACCAAACCCCTCACAGAGGCCCCAAAACTCCCAAAACAGGGCCCAAACGAACATGGCATTGGCACTAAACCCCTTCAGAAAAGACCTAAATTCCTCTAAACAGGTGCCAAAACCCCTTTCATTGTCACTAGACCCCTTCAAAACTAAACCCTAAAACTTTCAACAGCAGCAGCAGCAGCAGCAACAACAACAACAACAACAATATGGTAAATAATAATAATAATAAACTCCCCCTTGCTGTACAGAAAGGTGGAATATAAATATCATAAATAATATAATATAACCTCACTACAAAAATGTTGACTTCTAAAAGGCACATTGCGTTCTAAAATCCAGAACATTTGATAAGCGAAAATTTTACCTAATTGCAACATTCATACTTATCACCAACACTCACACACACACAAAAACCAAATATTCTATATTCACAACATTTACGAAATAATATCCCCTCAAAACGCAATGTGTTAAACCGCTGACCTACTGAACTACTGGACTAAAATGTCACAGATTTGAATTGGGGGACCGCACACAACCCCCACTGTTAACCTCAACTTCTACCAACCCTAAACTTCAAAAACATACAAATAACACTACATGAATAGGTACTCCTCCGCCGACAAGGTAACGGCCCTCCATACAATCATACCACATGACCTTAGAGGAGTCTACGGACAATGCCGGCTCTTCGACTTAAAAATACACATAACCACCAACCCCCAGAGTCAGACACGACTCCACTTAATGTCAAGGCAAAACCTTTACCCTTTATCATAACTACCACCAATACCTCAATACTTTATTTCCCATACCACCATACTTTGCCACAGCAACGCATGGCCGGGCACAGCTAGTTTTATATATAAGAAATAGAAACAGTACAGAAAGATACAAGTTACACAATAAGTCATGAAAAACAGATACAATTTATTAAAGGGTTAGATATGATAGATTTTAGGGGTTTACAGTTGCTGGTGGTTCGGTCTCAATCTTCTGATGCTTTGAACTTGCTCAAAGTCCTTCCTTTACAAGTAATGGGGGAATGAGATCTCTCAGTTGAAGGAAAATGACTGAACAATTCCAATTTAAAATATTGTAGTCACATGTCCATTGGCATTGAGAAGGTGTTAGAATGTTGAAAAAGCCAGTGAATATTCTAGTTAATTTAGAAATACATTTCAACAAGCTTTGTTTCTGGAAATGTTTCTCCTTGGGTGAAAAATTATGTTAATAATGATCTACATACAAGATTTCATTAACAGGTTTCTTTTTCTTGTTTTGCCCCAGCTCTGCTCTGCAGAATCTCCAAGGCCTCTAGAGAAGATTTATGGAATGGGTGAATGGGAAAGGTGGGGGAATTACATGGGAATAGGAATCCATTCTCTCAGATGACTTGGTTTTGCTGGCAGATGGACACCAATTAATGTTGTTTTATGACCTTGCAGTTTATTTGAATAGTCAGAGAAAGATGGTGGGAATAAGGGTGCTGGATTAATGGGATACTTGTTTACAGGTTATCAGCATTTCTCACCTGACAGGATATAGGATAGCACTATTTAATTTTTTAGGTAAGGTGCTGATGATTCATTGAGTAAATGGCTTTATTTAGAAGAGTAAGATTATTTTAAATAACAGATATTTTAGAGAAAGGAATAAGGGGTATCTAGACTATATTACTGAAATTAGTTCTAAAAGTGTATTTGATATCAAGCAGTAGAACAAAGCTCTCCTGCAACAGTGTTGAATTCATTCCAATCACAGCTTGTGAAGTCCACTGCACTAATGCTGGTAGACAGCTGAGAGATCTGAATGAACAAAGAAAATACAAAAGCTGTGGAATGAATGTCTGGAATGTATATCTCTTGATAGTCATCAGTGTTGCTTTCTAAAAATTACTGTGGCTTTGTAATCAGTGAAAAAGATAAATGGTCTGTGGAAAGACAAGAAAAATATACAGCTAGGATCTTGCTATCAACATACACAAATGTAAGTCAAATGTACCTTTGTATCTTTAGGGTCAATGTAGATGGCAGGATTGAGCTTCATCATCTGAGCTGACCCCCTTGCACATTCATCCTACCCCCCATCCCCGATTCTTACCACCCCACAGTGACAATAGGATGATGAGTCATCTGGCGGCTGACTGTGCTTCAGCAATTATTTACAAAATGAAAAAGTCACCTTCCTGGATCTCCTGAGGATCTTCTAGGTGAGCCTGAAAGGTGATTTCATCTGGCTGATTCTAGCTGCTGAACCACAACCAACCATTGCCTGGGGGCTACACTACCCCATACTCTCATCACTGAGCAGCCTTATATTGTTCTGTATTGTTCTATCACAGTAATTATTTCATATTACAGTAGAATCTCACTTATCTAACATTCGCTTATCCAATGTTCTGGATTATCTAACTCAGTCTGCCTTTTAGTAGTCATTGTTTTTGTAGTCAGTGTTTTAAATACATTGTGATATTTTGGTGGTAAATTTGTAAATACAGTAATTATTACATAGCATTACTGCACATGGAACTACTTTTTCTGTCAAATTTGTTGTATAACATGATGTTTTGGTGCTTAATTTGTATAATGATGACCTAATTTGATGTTTAATCGGGTTTTCCTGAATCCCTTCTTATTATCCAACATATTCACTTATCCAACGTTCTGCTGGCCTGTTTATGTTGGATAAGTGAGACTCTACTATATATTGATAATGTTATATTATCTGTGTAGTACTGGATTATATGAGGCCCCTTCTTCACAGCTGTATAAAATGCACACTGAAGTGGCTTATATGGCAGTGTGGAGTCAAGATAATCCAGTTCAAAGCAGATAATATAAGATTCTAAATGGGTTATATAGCTGTGTGGAAGGGCCTTGAGTCTACACTGCCATATAATCCAGTGCAAATTAGATAATCTGTGGAAGAGGCCTAAGTGAAGCCTAACTGCCTGTCCCCTGGGCTGAGTCGGTTGCTAGGAGACCAAGTGGGCGGAGTTTAGCCTTCTAACTGGCAGCAATTGGATAAAAACAATTATTCCTTTCCCTCTAATTAGGACTTTATTTTTCTTTTCTTTTTGTTGTATCAACCTAGAGCCATGGATGATGGGTTGTGTTGTCAAATTTTGAGGCTGGGGAGCCTGTAGTTTTGTTGTTTTGTCTGCTGCCCTGATGCCATCACTCTTTTATATATATATAGATTGGTCTAATGAAGGGAAGTACTGTACAAGTTTGCAAAAGGGGATGATTGCAAAGGGGTGAAAATTACACTGATTCCTCCCTCCCTGTCCTCCTCCCTCATTCTCTTTTTCATTCCCCTTTTGCTTTTGTTTTTCTCTTTCCTTCCTTGTTTGCTTGCTTCCTTCTTTTCCTCCCTCTCCCTTTCCCTTTTTCTGTCTCCTTGTCTTCATCTCTCCCTCCTTTCCCTTCCCTTCCCTCCCTTTCTTCCATAGCAGAGTTTTATAATTACACTGGACTACTGAAGGGAAGCACAGGCTTGCAAACAGAGATCGTTGCAAAGGTTTATAATTACGCTGGTTCCTCCCTTCCTGTCTTTCTCCCTCATTCCCTTCTTCCTTGCCCTTTTGCTTTCATTTCTCTCTCATTCCTTCCTTCCCTCCAACCTCTTTCCCTTGCTCTCTTTCTCCCTCCCTCTCTGTCTTATTCCCTCATTCCCTTCCTTTTCTTTCTCTCTCTCTCTCTCTCCCCCCTCCCTCCCCCCTCTCTCCTTCCTTCCTTCCTTCCTTCCTTCCTTCCTTCCTTCCTTCCTTCCTTCCTTCCTTCCTTCCTTCCTTCCTCCCACAACAGGGCTTCCCTGATTTTTTTTAAAAAGCAATACGGAGAGGGAGGGAAAAAAGATTCTCCCTGTGATGGTTTGAACACAGGAAACAACAGGGGAAAAACTGAAGAAGCAAACACCTGTGATGGGAAGACATTACTTGAAACAGGATTACAGTAGAGTCTCACTTATCCAACGTTCTGGATTATTCAACGCATTTTTGTAGTCAATGTTTTAAATGCATTTTGTTATTTTGGTGCTAAATTCATAAATACAGTAATTACTACATAGCATTAATGTGTTATGAACTACTTTTTCTGTCAAATTTGTTGTATAACATGATGTTTTGGTGCTTAATTTGTAAAATCATAACCTATTTTGATGTTTAATAGGCTTTTTCTTAATCTCTCCTTATTATCCAACATATTCGCTTGTCCAACGTTCTGCTGGCCCATTTATGTTGGATAAGTGAGACTCTACTGTATTGGTGTTCAAAAGGTATGATTCTCTTCGCTAGACAGACTATCCCTCACATCTCTCAAGGTCCATAGTCACAGTGATCTTGGCCACATTCTTTTGATGTCATTTGTATATCTGGTCTGGGAAAAACAGGATTAAGGCATACATTGTAGGCATTTTCAAATATGAATGGGATTTGCCTTAGAAGTTGGAGAAGATGTTGTTCTAGATGCCAGAACTAGAACCTATGATTTGAAATATCAGAAAACAGAAACATTAAGAAAAAACTGATCAACAGTGGAACACACTGATACATCACACTGAAGTGTGTAGAGAATAATACTCTACATATATTGACTCAGGCAGCTCATCCTTTCTGGTTAAGCTTGGGAGACACTGCTGCAGCAATGTACTGGCTGGTAGGAGGGGATGGCTATGTAGAGGTAAAGCAATGCGGGAAAGTGGGATGACTTCATTTCTCATCCCTGGCTGCTATTACAATTGTGATGGGTGCTGCTGTTCATTCATCTTTTCCATTCCTCCCCAAACCAGCAAATGGCTAAAGCTAAGTTCTTAAGGGTTTTATAGCTACCCTGGAGGGAATGCTTTGGATGCTGCACAAGGAGCAAGGGAGGAGCACTCTTTAAAACCATACATATGGCCACATAACTCCAAGCTACATGCCTGTATCTTACCAAAAGGATTCCAGCTACTGCCTTGAGAGATGATGGGCACTCATTGAATAAAAGTATATAAACAGAGACTAGGCAGTTATTGGTCAGGGATATAGTGTACTATGGATCCTGTTTTGAGCAGACAGTTGGTTTAGATTATTTTAATGCACATTTCAGTCTTAAAATTGTGTGAACATGAATCTATATTTCAACAGTGATAGACTATACTGTTTTCTCATCCTAAGGCTCTGCTTTATTTTATTTTCAAAAGAAAATTGCTTGAATTATCACATAAAATGGTTTTAAAAGCTCTTCAATTAAGCACGTAGTTAAGCAGACATCAACAGAGTTTAACTTTAGGTGCAGTGCTGTGCATAAAATTATTCAAGCATCTCAATAAAGAATGAGAACCCATGAAGTATGAAATCGGACCAAAGTTTCTTCTTGAACAAATATCATTTTTTTTCATAAGATACAATTGTTTAACAAATGACATTTAGTAATGTATGTAATTGCTGAGTTTACTGCTCATTACATCCTTCAAAAAAACACAAGAAAAATAGTAATAGGTCTTTGATTTTCTTAAATAAGAAAATAATTTTCATTATAAAGGTTAAAACAAAATAAGTGATCTTTCTTCTAAATTAATAGTTTAGCTCCTGCTTCTGTGTGATATTTAAATTCTGAAGATTAGCATTTCAATTACATTTGGGTAGACTTTTCAAAAGCTGACTTAAAAGGTGAACTATTAATTTTATTCTGAAAAATGAATTCCCCACACCCCAGCCTATGTATTTCCACATAATGCTTTACTGAAATCTCTTGAAATCTCCTGAGATAAGTGGTGTCAGATGTAAATTTTTTATTTGTGCACCATTTTATGCCATGTAATACAGTTCAACCTTTTGGTCTGTAGAGATATCCAGAGCAGCTGAATGACAATAACTTTTCTTCACTCGTTTGTAGAGATCTTCAAACAGACCTGGAAGGGATTTCAGTTGCTGCTGAATATTGTGATTCAGTTCCTAAGAGGTGAAACTGGTGACTAGATAATGTTTTGTGATGTTCTACTGATACCACTAGAGATCTAGAAGCAAGCATTAACTCTAAGCTATATTTCCCTAAACAGTTCAAGCCTTATTTATGTAACTGGCACAAATAAGGTAGAGTATGGGTCACCATATGCCAGCCTCATTTCATGCTTTATCTTGTGTATGAAACGTAGTCCTCATTGCCTAACCACTGCATATTGAATGAAACTTAACTTTTACTGACATTCACTTGAATGTATGCAAACCCCTTTGTGAAACTGGAAACCATAACAAGGTTGTGTTCTTGGCTACATGGAAACATCTACAACCATATAAATTAATGAGAAGAAAAGTTTGCAGCATACTTCTTAATTGGGATTCCAGAGATGAAGATATATCTTAATACCTTGCAACAGTGTTCATTGGCATTAATCAAACCTAATACCTGGACAAAGTTTTGTTTTCGTGAGTGTTTTTGTCCCACAGTATGATCAGTGTCCAGGAGGGACTGTCTAACATTTGTATTTGAACACAGGTAAATCAACTATGATTATTTGGATACTTCAGATCATGATTCATATCTTATTTCTAGCCTATTTTTCTTTCAACACATGGATGAACTTTATATTGTTGCTAGAATGTAGATAGTCTTATTCACATGGTATATACTGTTCCTGGATATATATAGTGTGACATGATGCCTATCGCATTTCAAATATAGGAAAAACTGAGACCAAATGTATTTTGTGTCGTTGTACTATTTGCCCTACTTTGCAGAGGGCAGTCCATTATTTGTAGAAACATCAGAAGACAATTCTCTGTTTGAAGATATACCCAGTTGGAAGGTTTATCCTGGATAAAGTGTACAGTAAAGAATGCTAAGAAGGGAGAGTCAGAATCCTTTAAGTTGTCTGTCAACACCACCAAGAAGGCAGACTGAACATACACATATGTTACTGCAATTCCTGTAATTGTGAGATGCATTGTGTTTTTATTTATTCATAATAATAACTTCTAGATTTCTAGATATGAACTGGGATATGTATTACAATACAAATCTTTATCTTTATCCTTTTTCCTTATCCTCCTCTCCTTCCCGTTCCCCATCTCCTTTTTTTGCTGGAGTGATTTCTTTGATAATGTGCAAGTTGACAATCCATCCACACACATTTAAAGACTGATCCATATTGGTATACCTAAGCCTCTAACTTTTCAATAGACAATCAGGCCTGCTGACCCTTAAGGGAAAAGAAAGGTTATCACTTAGTTGTGCATAATGGTATCTGGAATTGCAGAGTCATTTAGGCTAGCAATGCTGATACGTTCTTATGTAGTTTATAAGCTATTACAGGTTAAAGCCAAATTACCACTCCCAAGTAGATGCACTGAATGAATGGAACATTAAGTAATTTAACAGTTCCGTTAATTCCCACTGATTTCATGGCCAACTTTAGGACCACCAATTCTATTTAGCTTTAAAATTGCAGTGGTTCTGATAGATAACATAAAATGCCATTCTGACACATACTTTCTATGCACAATTGGCTCACTCTACCACATTGGTGTTGTAGCTCAGCCTGAGCCTGAGCTTGGGCCCATTCAGCCAGTAATTGTCCCTGCACCTGATTTGCCAGAGGACCCTGGGTTTGGGCCTGAGATGCAGCCAGAGTCTGTTCCAGTGGATTCTGGGACCAGAGACAGAATGGTTGCAAGCAGGAGTTTTGAACCACATTCCTCTCTGCCATCAAGGCCACTTTACCAGGTGTCAGATGGACATTTTAGTTTAGAGGAGGATAATGAGTTTGACAGGAGGGGAATGATAACTCATTGAAGGAGGGAATGCGAATGTTTACGGAGAAGTAAACAACTGCTTTTGAACCACTCTAATGAGTAGTTTTCTCATGAGAGAGTTTTCTCATGAAAGAAAGACCTTGGATTTTCCTTAAATGCCTGGTTCTTCTCTGCTATAGTAGCGGTGGCAACATTGCAATTCAAGAGAAAAAGATCTTTGCTCTGTGTCCTGTATAATCTTGCAGCTGTGGATTTTGCTTCAAGTTCCAGTCTTGTTTTGCCTTTGGATCCAGTTGTATGTTCCAGTAACTTTGCTGTTTGGATTTCTATTACCTTGGATTACTTTGGAGTTTGATCCTGCAATCTAGTCTTGTTTCCTGTGGTTCCAGTTTGTCTCATGTCTTGGATTTGAACCATGTTTGGACTATTCTTGATGCCTTTCATAGGACTGAGTTCGATATCTGGTTTGGACTTTGTTTTTGAGTGACTTTCTTAGACTCTTGCTTTAAGATTTTCAAGTACATTGATCTTGTGGATTTAAACCCATTTTATTGACTCTGAACTTTATTTGCTTGTGCTTGCTTATAACCTTCAATAAACAGCTTGTTTGCTTATATTCTGGGGCTCCAGTGTGGTTTTGAGGTGCCTGCCCAGCCTAGGAGTGCAACAATTAGTGACTCAACCTTTGTAGGATTGGGGTGCCTCAAAAGTCCAGGGGGAGAAGCCTCATCCCTGCTGCCACTCTATCATAATAATCACTGCCCTTCCACTTTTCCAATTTTTCATATCAACTTTTTCCATTTTTCTTACTTTTATCCTCCACTCCTATCACATTTGTCTTTCTCTTTGTATCTCCCTCCCTTGCTTTTTAAAGCTTGCTTGTTTTGTCCACAGAAAGCTGTGCTGCACTGTGGACAGCACTGATATCCATGCAACCCATGAAAATTCAAGTGTACTTCTCCTAGAGAGCAACAGAAATGGAGACATTCCAGGCAGTAGGGAGGAGTGTCATAAATAATACTAATAATAATAAAATACTTTTTATTTCTTACCTGTCTTTCCCCAAGGTTTAAGATGGTTTAAAACAGATTTAAAATACAATAGATAAAACATAAATCTACTTCAAAAATAAAGATGAAAAACACATAGACAAGTTTACAATACACAACACATCAATTACAGCTATTAGGTCTGTGCAATCATTCAAAAAATGTTTCAATACTCATTACTAAATTAGGAGGGGAGAGTGGAGAATCATTTAAAAATATTGTTAGGGTCAATCAATTAATCCTTAGCCATCGCTGGTTGAATAACCATAGCCAAGAAAAAACAGAGGAAGTCGCAAGACACCAAAAGAAGAAAGAAAGAAAGACAAAAGAGATTAGAAATGCACGTACAGAAGTCAAGAATAGAGAAGGAAGACAGAAAGGGCCCGGGAAAAAAAAATTCACTCCCAGAGGAGCCCAACTTAAGGGACATTATGAAAGAACTCCAAACGATAGTTGAAAACCAAAATATGTTTAAAGAACAACTCACAAATATGAAAAAGATCTGTCTGAAGAACTCTCAGAAATGAAAAAGGAAATAAATGATCTCCAAGTGAACATCAAAGAAATTAGAGATGATAAACAAAAGATGGAAGAGACACAAGAGAAATTCAAAAGGAAATTGGAGCTTCTTGAAATGAAAAATGCAAAATTGGAAGCAAGGCAAGAAAAAATAGAACAGAAAGAATTAGAATTCCAAATTCGAATGAGGAATATCCCAGAAGAGCCCAAAGAAAATTTAAAATTAATTGTAACTCAACTTCTGGCCGACCTGATTCAAACATCAGATGAAGAAATGGAGGAAAACATTGAAAGAACTTTCAGGATCACAACGAATTTCTCTAGGAAAAATCAGGTAGCAAGGGACACGATTGTGCAGTTTACTAGGAGAAGTCATAGAGAAGAGGTCCTAAAAAGCAGTACCAAAAGCTTTATCAGGTACAAAGGAACTAAAGTCACAATCTTAAAAGAGCACCTCCCAAGCACCATACAAAAAAGAAGAAAATACCTCTTCCTAACAGAAGAGCTGAAAAAGAGAGACATTCACTTTAGATGGGAAAAGAAGGAAGGGTTGATGGCAACCTATAAACAAGAGAGATATTGGATCACATCGGAAGAAAAAGCAAAAGAATTCCACAAAAGATTAATGAAGGAGACAGAGAAACAAGAACAAACTGAATAGGAGAAGGAGAAGGAGAGAAAAAGAGCCAGAACAATAAATCCCAAAAAGATAGAAACTAGGACCAAAAAACCACTAATAGATTTGGGAAGTCTGGGCGAAAAAGACAAAAATCAAAGATAAACTATGGAGATCAAATGCTATTCAAATAACTTAAATGGCCTAAATTCCCCTAATAAAAGAAAGAGAGTATTTAATCATCTGGGAAAATGTAAATTTGATGTGGTAGCTTTGCAAGAAAGGGACATCTTGCAAAGACACGCAGCACATTTAGTCAATAAGAAAATTGGGATTGAATTTATAGCATCGGCGATGGAGAAAAAAAGGTGTGGTAGTATATATAAACCCTAAATTAAATCCGGAACTTGCCTTCAAAAGATGAGGAAGGTAGAATAATTGGTGTCAGAACAAAAATAAATAATAAAATATTACTAATATGTAACATTTATGCCCCAAATGGCCCAAAGACGGCTTTAACCAAATTACTAGAGGAAAAAATTAGAACACAAGAATTTGAAGATCTAATCATCATGGGTGACTTTAATGGGGTATTAGATACAGAGTTAGATAAAAAGAAAAACACAAAACTCAAAAAGAAATCAAAATTAGGGAAATTACCGTAAAATTTTATAAAGATCTAACAAAATTGGGACCTAAAAGATGCGTGGAGAGTACACCACACAAACGAAAGAGACTACACCTTTTTTTCGAACTGTCACGGATCATGGTCTAGAATCGATATGGCCTGGTTAGCAACAACATTAATACTAAAAGTATCTAAAATTGAGATATTACCTAGAAACAACTCAGACCACGGCCCTTTAGTATTTACAATAAATAAAACTCAGAAAATACACATATGGAAACTGAATGGAAATCTAATAAAATCAGAGGAAGATATGAAAAGCAATAAAGAGATATTAAAGGAAAACTTTAGCATAAATGATTCTAATGACATGCCACCTCAAATTGTCTGGGATGCTAGCAAAGCTGTTATGAGAGGCCACTTCATACAGCAAAATGCCCAAAAAGAAAAAAGAAAAGAAATTTTAAATAAAGTATTGGGTGAAATTAAATTGGCAGAAGGGAAATTAAAAATAAACCCAGGTGATGAGAGGATTAAA
This sequence comes from Anolis carolinensis, assembly GCF_035594765.1. Taxonomy (NCBI): domain Eukaryota; kingdom Metazoa; phylum Chordata; class Lepidosauria; order Squamata; family Anolidae; genus Anolis; species Anolis carolinensis. Next base: position 164,981,938 of record NC_085844.1, on the reverse strand, counting down.
CAAGAATTAGAATGTCAAGGACAGAACGCCACAAGATCAAAGATAACAGAGTTTATTGGATTTACAGAACTCAAAATGCCCGTAAAAGACAAGGGCCAGGCAACATTAGCCTCAAAAAGCAAAAAGGGGCAAGAAAAACGTTCAAAAGATAAACCGGATTAAACCGGAGTTTAATCCGGGTAAAATCAAAACAGCTTGCTTCAGCTTGGGAACAAACAAAACAGAAGCTGGGAAACAAAGAGTTCAAAAGAATGTAACTAATTGGCAGCAGATGCCTCTCTGCTGCCAGTACTATGTTTTGAGTAACTTAGAAGTCACTCCTACACCCAGCAGGCAAACTTCCAATACAAACACAACAGCCGAGGATTGAAGCAGTAGAGTAGTCCCAGTTCTTTCCGAAGGTCGATAGGCAGAAGCAGACGTTTGCAGTTTTCCAAGTCCAGAAGGAGAATCCAAGCCCGTAGTCAGTTCAGTCCGTAAATCCAGAGTAGCAGATGGCGTCCGTCAAGAAGACGACGGAAGGTCAAAGCTATTGAGATTAAGCAGAGGTTTGCACAAACAAAAGCCCACACAATTCCTCCCGCCGTCTGAACCCAAATTCCAAAACAACTTACGTAATCAGCACACGAAACACACCCGTCTTCAGGAAAACGTCCCACACAGATCCCAAGCGTTTGTCCAGATTACCTTGCCCAACGCAATTTGCTATTGCTCCCAAGCCCCATTTTATGCCAGTTACAAGTCCTCATCACTATCAGCTGTTCTCCTTAACCCGGGCGTTTCCTCATCACTTTCCTCATCAGAACTGGAACACCTCTGACTACGCCCCACAGCATCCCCAGCTGTGGATCCCGTCCCATCCCTCCAGCTTGTCCATGGGTCTAGTCCTGAAGGTCCCCAATCATCTTCCATCCCATCATTGCCAGTGGCACCCAATTCCTCCCTTACCCGAGTCCAATCCATCTCATCCTCTTCTGAGCTAACCAGCTCTTCCTCCATTCTCTCCGTAAACCCCTCAAAAGACTCTTCGTCAGATGGTTCTGCAAAGATATCTCGCAGCCTCTTTCTTTCGCGCTCCTCGAGAGTATCTGACTCTCGAGGAGTCTTACGTCCACGTCTGCCAGAAGCAGAGCCATGAGGCTCAATCATAACACTATCCCCTCTCACAAAGGCCTCCTCCCCCGAAGGCGGAGAGGTGGCAGTGATATCCTCCGCTATAGCACCACGACGACTGGAGGTATCTAATTTCAACAGCGAACGATGGAACACTGGATGGACCTTTAAACTAGACGGTAGACGCAAACGAAACGCAACAGAAGAAATCTTTTTAACTATAGGAAAGGGACCCAAATACCGAGGCGCAAACTTTCCCCCAGCCTGTTTAATGTACTTGGAAGACAACCACACCAAATCCCCTTCTTCCAACTCCTCCCCTGCCTGCCTGCGGCGGTCGGCCTGAGTCTTTTGCGTTGCCTTAGCTTCCAACAGTAAGCGACGGGCAACATCATGCAACGCAGCCATTTCCGAGGAGCGGTACACAGGGTCAGAGGAGACCACATTGGTCGACGGCGCCACACCTCCCCGTGGGTGAAAACCATAAGTCAGTTCAAACGGCGTATGCTGACTAGACGTGTGCACCGCATTGTTGTAAGCGAACTCCGCCACCGGTAGCCATTTCACCCAAGCAGTGGGTTGATCTAAACAAAAACAACGTAGATATTGCTCTAAGAGCCCATTAACCCGTTCCGACTGGCCATCCGTTTGAGGATGAAACGCTGAAGAGATGTTTAACTTGGTACCTAAGCACTCATGGAAGTGTTTCCAAAAGCGTGACACAAATTGTGGAGCCCTATCCGAAATAATCACCTCAGGAGCTCCGTGCAAACGATAGATGTGCTTAGTAAACAACAACGCCAACGTAGGGGCCGCCGGAATGGTCGAACAAGGAATAAAATGAGCCAATTTGCTAAATAAATCCACCACCACCCAAATACAAGTATAACCCCCAGACTTAGGCAAATCCGAAATGAAATCCATGGAAATGATTTGCCATGGCCTCTCAGGAACAGGTAGAGACGACAACAACCCTCTAGGGCGCCCAACAGGCGTCTTACTCTGCTGGCAAACGGCGCAGCTGTCACAAAAGCGCAGAATGTCTTGCCGCATCTTCGGCCACCAGTAGCTCCTGGTGATGAGCTGCATGGTCTTGAATCTGCCAAAGTGCCCAGCCATGGGTTCGTCATGGTGGGCTCTAATCACCTCCAACCTGAGGGCCCCCACTGGTACATAGACCTGCCCCCTGTGTACCAATACTCCGTTTTGATCTTGCAGGTGAGGCAGTATTGTACGGTTACCTGCTGACAACAGCATGAGTTGTTCCTGAGTCCACACATCTTCTCTCTGAGCCTCAATGATCTGGTCATGTAACCCAAGCTCATTGTCTACAACAGACAGAGAGGCAGTAGGCAAGATGGTCTGACATACTACCTGCTCATTGGTCTTAAACTCCGGCTTGCGGGACAAAGCATCGGCCCGCAAGTTAGCCTTCCCTTCCACGAATTGCACTTTGAAGTTAAACCTGGAGAAAAACAAAGCCCATCGGATTTGACGCTGGTTTAACTTTTTAGCTGTTTGCAAGTGCTCCAAATTCTTGTGATCAGACCGGACCACGATTTGGTGCCGCGCCCCTTCTAGCCAGTGCCGCCACACCTCAAACGCCACCTTAATCGCCAATAACTCCTTCTCCCATATGGTATAGTTCTGCTCAAATGGTGTTAGTTGCCGCGAGTAAAATCCACAGGGACGCAAGGTCCCTGAGGAATCTTTTTGAGACAATACAGCCCCCAACGCGTAGCTAGAAGCGTCCGCTTCTACCACGAACGGTTTGTCAACATCAAGATGTGTTAGTATGTTGTCTGACTGAAAGCTAGACTTTAATTGCAAAAACGCATCGTGAGCTTCCCGCCCCCACACAAATGGCTGCTTTTTACGCAGGAGCTGCGTCAAAGGCACCGTGAGCTTGGCAAAATTTGGGATAAACTCCCGGTAGTAATTAGCGAACCCAAGAACCTTTGCACATCCTTCTTAGTCTTGAGCTCCTGCCATGAGTTGACTGCGTCAACCTTATGTGGGTCCATTTTAAGTTCCCTACCTGACACTACATGACCTAGGAACTCCACTTCAGGCACATGAAAGACGCACTTGGAAGCCTTGGCGAAGAGCCCATTAGCCCGCAGACGGTGCAGAACCTGCTTGACATGCTGACGATGTTCTTTCTCGTCCTTAGAAAAAATCAAGATATCATCCAAATAGATCACCACAAATTGGTCAATTAGGTCCCTAAACACATCGTTTATGAACCTCTGGAAGACCGCAGGCGCATTGCAAAGTCCAAAAGGCATGACTCGGAACTCGTGGCATCCGAAACACGTGTTAAATGCCGTCTTCCATTCATCACCTTCCCGTATTCTGATTAAGTTATACGCCCCCCGCAGGTCAAGCTTGGTAAAGACCTTAGCCCCTTGCACCCTTGATAGTAGTTCCGAGATTAAAGGTAGCGGGTACCTATCCCGAATGGTGTATTTGTTAAGGATCCGATAGTCGCAAACCAACCTGAGGTCCCCAGTCTTTTTGGCAACAAAGAATACCGGCACCGCAGTTGGAGAGCTAGAGGGGCGAATAAACCCCTTGGCTAAATTCTCATCTAGGAACTCACGTAAAGCTTGCCTTTCCGGTACAGTCAAGGCGTACAGCCTTCCTGCTGGCAATCTCGCACCTTCCGCTAGTTTAATGGCGCAATCATACGGCCTGTGCGGCGGTAACTTGTCCGCTTCCTTTTTACAAAATACATCAGAGAACTCCCCATACTCAGCAGGCACTCCCTCCATATCAGGCTGAGTAGTGTTCAGAGTACAACATTCCTGCCTCTTTAAGGTCAGCTTACGCGTCACCCAGTCTACTTGTGGATTTACTACAGCTAGCCAATCCATCCCCAGGATCACATCGTATCTAGGCAGGCTTGTAATATCCCACACAAACGTTCCCGTTACTCCCTGCACTTCCCACATTACTGCTGAGGTCTCATGGTTAACCACCCCAGTCTCCAGCAGTCTCCCATCCGCTCCTTCCACCCACACGTCGCATGCCTTGCGCGCTATAGGAATGCCATGCTTCCTAGCAAACTCAATATCCACGTAAGAGACCGTAGCCCCTGAGTCCAGCAGTGCCAAAGTAGAAACAAGTTCCTTTCCCCCAACAGATAACGTAATGGGTACGAAAACATGCTTCTTCCCCTCAGTTGACTGCTTTAAAAGCCCTAATGCGTTGGACTCACGTCGCACTAGGGCTGGCCTTTTTCCCGAAAGCTGGGAAGGTTTCACATTACAGTTTTTGGCAAAATGCCCAGCATTCCCACAGTACAAACACAACCCCAGCTGCCTCCTACGGTTCTTTTCTTCTGTAGACAGCTTTTTAAAGACCCCAAGCTCCATAGGCTCTTCCCCCATTACCACAGGTGCCTTGGTTACATGCATAGGTGGCGCACACATTGCTTTTGAGTGCTCACGGGACTCGAACCTGGCGTCCAAACGCAGCACTTTAGCCACTAAGGCATCCCAATTTTCGGCCGGCTCCAAGCGTGCCAATTCGTCCTGGAGATAATCACTTAAACCAACAGTAAACAAAAGCATGAATGCATTTTCCCCCAGTCCAGCTGGTGACGGTACAAATTAAACTTATTTAAGTAATCCAAAACAGTCCCCTTTCCCTGTTTCAGCCGATACAGAGCCCACCCAGCATTCTCCGTACGGAGGGGATCCCCAAAAGTGTCAGTTAGTAGCTTCTTAAAGTTATTCAAATTGTCCTTGACTGGGTCATTTCCCAAAATCAAATTGGTGGCCCATTGTCCTGCGGGACCAGTCAACAAACTCAAAATAAAAGCCACCTTGCTAGTGTCCGTAGGGTAAGCTTGAGCACTGAGCTGGGAAAAATAAAGCTCAACTTGTGCCAAAAAAGTTGGCAGTTTGCACCTGGATCCGTCAAAGCGTTCAGGGGTCAAAACATGTCCTTTAACAGAATGAGCTGCTTGAGTGGCGTTAAAGGCCATTTGTAATTGCTCAAATCTAGCCTTTAACTCATCCATCGTCTTCTTGACGAGATTTATTACTGCAGTAAAACTTTTTATGGGCGTTGGGCAATCTGTCAAGGACAGAACGCCACAAGATCAAAGATAACAGAGTTTATTGGATTTACAGAACTCATAATGCCCGTAAAAGACAAGGGCCAGGCAACATTAGCCTCAAAAAGCAAAAAGGGGCAAGAAAAACGTTCAAAAGATAAACCGGATTAAACCGGAGTTTAATCCGGGTAAAATCAAAACAGCTTGCTTCAGCTTGGGAAAAAACAAAACAGAAGCTGGGAAACAAAGAGTTCAAAAGAATGTAACTAATTGGCAGCAGATGCCTCTCTGCTGCCAGTACTATGTTTTGAGTAACTTAGAAGTCACTCCTACACCCAGCAGGCAAACTTCCAATACAAACACAACAGCCGAGGATTGAAGCAGTAGAGTAGTCCCAGTTCTTTCCGAAGGTCGATAGGCAGAAGCAGACGTTTGCAGTTTTCCAAGTCCAGAAGGAGAATCCAAGCCCGTAGTCAGTTCAGTCCGTAAATCCAGAGTAGCAGATGGCGTCCGTCAAGAAGACGACGGAAGGTCAAAGCTATTGAGATTAAGCAGAGGTTTGCACAAACAAAAGCCCACACAATTCCTCCCGCCGTCTGAACCCAAATTCCAAAACAACTTACGTAATCAGCACACGAAACACACCCGTCTTCAGGAAAATGTCCCACACAGATCCCAAGCGTTTGTCCAGATTACCTTGCCCAACGCAATTTGCTATTGCTCCCAAGCCCCATTTTATGCCAGTTACAAGTCCTCATCACTATCAGCTGTTCTCCTTAACCCGGGCGTTTCCTCATCACTTTCCTCATCAGAACTGGAACACCTCTGACTATGCCCCACAGCATCCCCAGCTGTGGATCCCGTCCCATCCCTCCAGCTTGTCCATGGGTCTAGTCCTGAAGGTCCCCAATCATCTTCCATCCCATCATTGCCAGTGGCACCCAATTCCTCCCTTACCCGAGTCCAATCCATCTCATCCTCTTCTGAGCTAACCAGCTCTTCCTCCATTCTCTCCGTAAACCCCTCAAAAGACTCTTCGTCAGATGGTTCTGCAAAGATATCTCGCAGCCTCTTTCTTTCGCACTCCTCGAGAGTATCTGACTCTCGAGGAGTCTTACGTCCACGTCTGCCAGAAGCAGAGCCATGAGGCTCAATCATAACATAGAATTACTGACCAAACAAAAGACCCTTCTAGAAGTAGAAGAATTAGATAAACAATTAAGATTTATTAAACAAAACCAATTTCAAAATGCTAACAAGCAAGGCAGGTGGCTAGCATGGAAGATTAGGAAGAAGAGACAAGTACAATATATAACAGAAATACACTCAGAAGGAAAGCAATTTACCACGGAACATGAAATAGCCAACCAATTCAATGGATTTTATAGCAAACTTTACACAAAAAGTCAAATTAAAAAAGAAGATATATCACTCTTTCTAGGTAAACAAAAATTAGATAAAATAACGGAACAACAAAGAGAAATATTAAACAAAGAAATTTCAGAAAAAGAAATAAGAAAAATAATTAAAAAGATTGATGGAAACAAAGCTCCAGGCCCAGATGGATTGGCCGGCATCTATTACAAAGTTTTTATAGACGAATTAACTCCATATCTTAAAAAAATAATGAATAGAATCTTGGAGAACCACGAAATATCTGAAACATGGAGGTATGCTACCATAACGATGATTCATAAAGAAGGTTGCGATCGCCGATGTATAAAAAATTATAGACCCATATCACTTTTAAATCAAGATTACAAAATTTTTACTGGAATATTGGCAGACAGAATGAAAGAATTCTTGAAAGAATGGATTAAAGAAGAACAAGTGGGTTTCCTACCTGGGAGGCAATTGAAAGATAATGTAAGAGAAATCATTAGTGTTATCGAATATTATGAGAAAAGTAGCAAAGAGGAAACAGCATTATTAACAGCTGATATGGAAAAAGCTTTCGACCACTTAAATTGGGATTTTTAAAAATTATTAATTAAAGAATTAGATATGGGTTTCAAATTCACCAACGCAATTAATAGGATTTATGATAAACAAGAAGCAAAAATAAAGATAAATAGTAATCCATTAGAATCTAAATATTTCAAAATATCAAAAGGAACCAGACAGGGTTGTCCGCTTTCCCCACTTTTATTTATTTATTCATTAGAAATATTGTTAAACACAATAAGAGAGGACATTCAATTGAGAGGTGCAAAAATAAGAAGAGAAAATTACAAGATTGGGGCATACGCGGATGACCTGATTTGTATAATTGAAGAACCGATCAAAACAATAAGAAATTGGCTAGATAAATTCAAAAACTTTGGAAAAATATCTGGACTTAAGATAAACATGGACAAAACCATGTTACTAACAAAAAAATGACAAGAGAAAAACAAGAGAAATTAGTAGAAATTTCAGGAATCCAAATTAGTAAAAAGATACGATATTTAGGAATAATAATAACAGCAAAAAACTCACAATTGGTAGAAAACAACTATGATAAAAAGTGGAAGGAAATTCAGAAAGACCTAGAGAATTGGAACCAACTTAAAATATCATTACTAGGGAGAGTAGCGACAATTAAAATGAGTGTTTTACCCAAGATGCTTTTTCTTTTTCAGAACATTCCAGTTATCAGAAATGCACAAAGATTTAAAAAATGGAATAGAGACATAAATAAGTTTATCTGGTCAAATAAAAAACCAATAATGAAAAGAATATATATGATGGACCAAAAAAAGAGAGGGGGACTAGCACTTCCAAATTTACAACTTTATCATGAGGCATGCTGTCTAATGTGGGCCCAAGAGTGAACATCAATCCAAAAAACCAAGATATTAACATTAGAAGAGCTTCTTCCTCCACTCCGACCTCACCATCTTCCTCAGGGCCCTTCGGGGGAACCAAACCCATCCCTTTTGGGGGGAAAGTGGTTCCTGCGACAGAGACCTAGAGCCTTTTACGTGATTCACATAACTCATCCAAAAGACATATGTTACTATTTTGAATTTTAAGCTTTTTGTGTTGCTGCCCCTCTCGTTTCTTAATATTGCTTCATATGTATGAATCTAACAAATTAGATCTGGAAAAAAATTAAAATAAAGTTTTGCACACCCCTAATAGCTATGAAAGATGAATTTAAAACTCATAGATTAACATTTGCAAGATAAAGTTGCCACAAGCCAAAATGACTAACATGAGATTGTTGTACTTTGGCCACAGCATGAAAAATCATGACTCCCTAGAAAAGACTATCATGCTTGGTCATGTTGAGGGCAGTAGGAAAAAGAAGATTGGATTTCAGATGCATAATCAAGGAAGTGACAGTTTTCAGTCTGCAAGAACAGAGCATAGCTTTTGATGATAGGGTGACCTGGAGCCTTTCGTTCATGGGGTTTTCATAACTTGGGGTTGACCTGACAGCCATTAACAAAAACAATAAATCAGATTTTCATTCATCAAAATTAGACTAATTTGAAAGTAAAGGTTATGTGTGCACTTGTGTATGCCTCTGTGTGCTATATTTATTTAATTGTTTTGATTTTCTGCTAAAAGTGGCATAGTACTTATATTAAATTAGTAAATATTAAAAACATTGTTATAAGAATGGATCTGTTCTATTTACAGTGAATTCCTGTTTTAAACTGAAGGTTAGCATTCATAGCCATGAGGTGGTTTAACTCTAGGTCATGAATTGTTTTTTAAAAAAATGCCATAGGATTGTAAATATTTTCACTTAATAAAGGGCAAGTGAGATACAAATACACATTTAATTAAAGAAGGCCTTTAATCTGCACCATCTAAATATGAACCAGATACTAAGGGAATAATGGGGGAAGCTCATGATTTTTCAGGAAGGAAGAAAAGCTACCTCTGAAAATCTCATGGCAGCTGATGCCATTCTTATTCTCTTCACAATTACTCTTTTGACAACTCTGGAGACATACACATAGATACACACACACATCTCCTCTACTTCAGTCTAAGGGAATTGAGGAGCAAAGAAGTTCATTCTGTTTCTGTGGGAATGAACAGGATCGCTGTCTGCGATAAGTCAGTAACTTTCAGGGAGCAAGATTACATGAAGCTAGTCCCATTTGGCCTTAAAGCAAGAAGAGTTGGAACTGATTTTGTTATTTGTATGAGTAACACAAGAACTATGTCCTGAGTTTAGTTCGTAAAATCGGTCCCAAACTCTCCCACCTACTTATCTATCATCATCTGAATTTATCCAAACAGAATGTAGTTATGCATCTTTTGTTATTATGACTAAATTTTAGATACATGCACTAGACTTTTAGGATGCAGGATGAGAACCTTTTCACACAAGAGTGCATAAGGAATAATTAACATAGCCAGTTTGCTTGAGTTTTTGCAGTGGAAATTGTTTCATTAAATACTATAAACTTGGCAATGGCTCTGTGACTGGGTAATTTTTCATCAAACACAAAAGGCAGAGCTCCCAACACGTCTAATATTCAGGTGTGAAGTGATTTCAGAATACACAGTTTGTCCTCTCTCAATTGGTAGGAGTGGAAAACTTAACTTCAGATTTCAGTCTAATGTTGGGTGTTTTTCAAACTATTTTTAAAAAATACCTCAGAAAACTATGAGATCATGGTCATGAAAGAATGGTGTTCTATGTCAGCCACAAGGTTGACATAGAGGACTAGCCAAAGTGGGGAAACTGAGAAGGAGATGGAAGAAGAAAGGAAAGTAGGGTAGGAGAAAAGAATTGATATTTTTATGTATTTATGTATTTATTTATTTTATCCCACCTTTTCCTACCTACTACTGCTTCTAGCACTTGCCTACCAGAGTCTGATGATCTCAACAGAACAAAATTATGCTCAGTACAGACTAACCCCTAAACTAATAATAATTAATATGCTTATGCTCTGATATCTACAGAATTGCAAATAAAGTTATTAATAGTTCTGAAGATTAAGTACTCATTTTACCAAATTGTGAATTTGTTGTTAGATCATGGATCAAACAAACCTCCAAAGAAATCTTCTCCAGATGTCCATTTTTTTCCCAGCCTTGTCTCCACAAAATGTTTCAAGGATTCTGTTCCAAACCGAAGGTAACACTTGTTCATATTTTACTTACAAGATCAGCACACATGTCTGCATGCTGTTCAGCAAAGCTTACACATGGGAATGAATTCTCAAAATTACAAACAGCCATGATTTATAGGCTTGCCATATGGTGTCAATAAATAAACTTCAGTGGGTATCTTGTATTCCCTGAAACATACATCAACACGTATAATTAAACACCAATTAAGCTTCTGTTGGAAGTAGGCATACAAGAAGCTGGTTTTCCCACTAGTCAGCTGGAATTGGCTTGCTCCTCTTTCAGCTTTGAGCGATTGGTGACCATTGAAACTGTACACACCTCAAGGAAAGCAGTGATACTGTATGTAGTTAAAACAAAACAAAACCAAAAGTTCCAGAAAATAGCTTTTGGGTATTACATGACACTGTGCTAAAGTCTGCAGGCCTCTTTTAGCATGTTGCTGATTATCCATAGTTATCAGAAAATCAGGATGACTCATTTTCAGAGGAACAGAAATCAATAGTTTATGGAGCAAAAGTTGCCTTAAGAGGGCTCATGCTTTTATATATCTTTATCTTTGTTTACTATGTTTTAATTGTGCATTCCATTGATATAACTTTGTGTTTTTAACTGAAGCCATTGGATTATTTTTAATTATTTTTAATTATTTTAAAATGTTTTATGAATACTTTTTAATCTGTGTTCTGTTTTCAAAAGTTTGTAAGACAACGTCCAGATCACCATAAACCTTATTGTCTAAGAGGAAATTACTATTGATAGCCAAAAATGGAATAAAGTTTCAAAGACTGGGATTGAATAATGTCCACTTTAGTTAGCCTATGTCCTGGTTAATTTATTTGAAGCTAAAAGGAGCAGGGGGGAATCCAGGTCCAACTGAGGCCAGGTGTCTATCTCAAGAAAGGTGTCTACCTTTGCTTGGTTAAAGTACTTGAGTCGAAATATCCCAAATATGGTCCCAAGATGGCTTTTTGGCCAGCCACTTCATGGAAAGGAAAACATAGGCACTCCCCTATAGGCTGCATGACTTATAAATGAGAACGAACCCCTCCCCCAAGTTTGCCCTAAAGATATACTTCTTCCTGCCTGCCCAAACTGCATGACCTGCATAGGCTGTTCCAGAGCTATACCCTACACCAAAATGGGTGCCAATCATATGGCCAATTAAATTCTTTATGTATCTTCTAACTTGCATTCGAACATACTGATCATTAATCAGTGGAAATTGTACTTTATCATCCTGCCAAAAAGGCAACTTCTTCCTCAGCCATTTTCAATCTGTCAGCTTGAGGGCTTCAATCATACCAAACACAGCTAAAGCAAGAACAACTGCTATGTGCCCAACAACAGGACAAAAGCAGGTTTATAATTTCACACAGAGGTCACTCAGAATACAATCAATACAGAATATGAATTAATAGAGATATAATGATGTTTCATTAATCTATTCAAGAGAGTGTGTTAAAAGTAACATCATTTTCTCATTACTTGTTAAGAACTATCTTGTTAAGAAATAACAAGTGATAGCATCTTTTAAACGTTTTAACAAAATGAACAAAACATGTTTGGTTTTGGTGTGTGCTCATATTTTGTCATATTTTCTCCTTTTCATTTGTCATTTTTGTTCTTTAAAAATAATATTAATAGTAATACACTAACAGCTTGTATATAATGAGGAATGTGAAACTTTCAGTATTTAATGGTTATTCATGGACTAGCTTGGGGACCTGGTGGTGCCCGGGTCATTTGAGAAAGACATCATATGTCTTTGAATGTTATGTATTTTCAGTTTGGAGTGGGTGAACTACAATTCCCAGAATTGTGGGTCAATCCTACCCAAACCCTGCCAGTATTCAAGTTGGCCATTTTGGGTCTGTGTATCAAGTGTGGTCCAGATCTGTCATTGGCTGGTCATCGCCTGGCAGCAGTGCTCTCTGGATGGGGGTGAACTACTACAACTCCCAGATTCCCAGGGCAATTGTCCCAAAACATCTGTCAGTATCCACAGTAGGCTATGTTGAGTCTGTGTGCCAAGTTTCGTCCAGATCCGTCATTGGCTGGGTTCAGTGGTCTTTCAATACAGGTGAAGTACAACTCCCAAAATTAAAGCCCATTCCCACAAACCCCTGCAGTATGTTCGGTTGGTCTTGAGGCTTCTCTGTGCGAAGTGTAGTCCTGGTCCATTGTTGGTGGGGGTCACTGTTTCTCTGGATGCAGGTGAACTATAACTCCCTTTTCCCCAAAGTAATCCAATATGTTCTATTGGTTATGGGGGCTCTATGTGCCAAGTGTGGTCCTGGTCCATCATCGGTGGGGTTCGATTGCAGGTGAACTATAAATCCCAGTACCCACTACTCCCAAATGTCCAGGCCAATTTCCCTCAAAACCCACCAGTATTCAAATCTGGGCATATCAGGTATGCATGGCAAGTTTGGTCCAGACCCATCATTGTTTGGGCTCATAGCATTCTGGGTGTAGGTGAACTACAACTCCTCTAAATTCCCCAGGAGGAGTCACAGTGCTCTGACTTGATGCAGGGTGAACTACAACCTCCGCCATGTGGAATCTTTAAAAGGGAAGGACAGTAGGTGGGGTCATGCAAATTCCACGCAAATGGAGAACCCTGGGATACCTGCCTGTGGTAGAGGAAAATGCAAAATCTAGACGGAAAAGGTCCCCAAATGAAAGCATTCCTGGGGTGGTGGGCCGTAGTGTTTGGACATTGGCAGGGGTTGGGCTACATGTTCGTGGAGCTTGCTGTAACCACAATGTCAGTGGAAAAGAGTGACTTGGTGGCTTCTCAGCACTGGGAACTGTAGCCTGTTTGTGGAGGCCATAGGCTGTCTATGTGAGCGGACACCGGTGCCACATACACACATGGGTTTTCACTTTTATTATGGATATAGATATAGATAGATACAGTAATTACTACACAACTTTACCATGTATTGAACTGCTTTTTCTGTCAAATTGTTGTAAAACATGATATTTTGTTGCTTAATTTGTAAAATCATAATGCAATTTGATGTTTAATAGGGTTTTCCTTAATCTCTCCTTATTATTCAACATTTTTGCTTATCCAACATTATGCTGGCCCATTTATGTTGGATAAGTGAGACTCTAATGTATTTACTGCAGATAATGTCATTGACATTGTTTTCATGTTGTTACAAAGGTTTAAGTAGTTAGCATGCATGACATTTCAAATGAAAGTGATAAAGTACGAATATGGAAAAAGAAAAATTTTCCTTACTTGTTTGTTTGTAATAGGGGACTTAGAGACGCCACCAGACAGAAAATTATCCAGAGAATCAGACAGGGCAAAATAACAAAAGGAAATATTCAATCCACATTCAATAAATTCCAGTGCTACCTACTAACTAAATAATAAACTATCCACACATTTTTAAATGAGTTACAATTGGTAGAAATGAAGGAAATTGAAAGCTGAGTGGGCAGAAAACTCTGGAACCTTTCAAATAGGATCTCCTGTCATTCATAGCTTAAATATGAATCACAAAAGAGAAGAAGGATATTGTCTACGTCTGTTTTCTGCTCAGAATATGCACTTCTGGTAAAAATCAATTCAATGCATTCAAGAAATATATATAGAGGGGGGGGACTAGTGTGTGAGCTCTCATGGAAAAGCTGGTGGCTGCTTCTTCCTAATACTCCTACTTCAAATAGATTTTTTAAAAGGATAGAATTTGGTTTAAACAGCAGGTTAGACAAACATATACAAGTAGAAGACTAAAGCAAGAAGGGAAAAGTCAAATAACAAACAGAAACTTCAAAGTGAGGAAAATGTTTATTGCCCAGAGTCACAGACATAACATTAAGCTCAGATGTTTGTGAGCATCAACCACTCTATGTTTCAAAAGCTTCTTCCTTTAAGACCACTCCAGGCCACACGGGCTTGAACTGGGATGTTGTTTACTATATCATTTTTTAAAATCCTGTCTAGTTATAAATACAACTATCCATGAAATCTTTGAGATATACATGAAGAAGAAAGCTATGAGCATGCACTTGCTTTTGGAAGTTGGTAAGCACTAAATGGTCCAGAAGAGGAAAGAACATAAGAATGTGAGTACACTACCGGAAATCATTTATTTTGTTGCTGTGAATACCTTCATGTCTCTGGAAAGCTCATGAGCAGAGCATGAAGAACAGAACACAACCTTTACATCATTGTTTATATTCCAATCTACATATTTAGGAAATGATGTCTTTGAACATTTTGTCTTGTTAATAGCTATTAGTTAAAACTGACATGATGTTAGAACTTCAACAGTACTTTGAACTGTTCCAAAACCCACTTGGAAGGTTTCCGTTTTGGGGAAATACAATGGAGAGATTGCAACTTGACTAGTGAATATCTTCAAAAAGTGGAAAAATTGATCTCACCTTGGAAAAATGTCATATTGAATATAGAGCAAGTTTGCTTTTTGCTGGTCTAGAGTCTAGGACACAGAGCTGTGGATCCAAACTACAAGAAAAGAGATTCCACCTAAATATTAGGAAGAACGTCCTGATGACAAGTGTTGTTTCACAGTGGAATATGCTGCCTCAGGGTGTGGTCTCCTTCTCTAGATGTTTTTAAACAGAGGTTGATGAACATATATGATGAGTGCTTAGGAATCTCATTTCCTTTAATCTGAAACTATAGCTCCATGTCCTAGGGCCCTTCCATACAGCCATATAACCCAGAATATCAAGGCAGATAATCCACAATATCTACTTTGAACTGGGTTATCTGACTCCACACTGCCATATAATCCAGTTAAATATGGATTTTATATAGCTGTGTGGAAGGGGCCCTAGTCTCTGGGGCAGCAGAAAACAAGCTTGCTTTATCCCCAGTCAGAGCTGGGGATTTTGTCCTCTAGGAGTTTAGATCTAGGAATACTGGCAACCTTCGAGTAGGCTGATTGTATTATGGACTCTGGGTAACCTCGATTACCATCATTGGGCAGTAAAAAATAATTTACCCTTTACACAGATGCTCAGGATTAAACGCAACTCCTCTACCCTACAGGACTTCAATCAGGAAATGGAAGAGACAAAAAGCAGGTTCAGAAATCGAGGTTACCCAGAGTCCATAATACAATCAGCCTACTCGAAGGTTGCCAGTATTCCTAGATCTAAACTCCTAGAGGACAAAATTAGACCAGGAGTAGACAGATTGATATGGCCACTCACACTTACAAGTTTGTCCAATCTAGCCATCAAAACTGTTAAAAAATACTGGAACTTGATAAGAGACATCCCTGGATGTGATAGACCCCCTTTGGTAGCATATAAAAGAACAAGGAATATTGGGGATATATTGGTACATTCAAACATAACCAATAGGCCCCGGAATGTAAAATCTAATCTGGTGGGCAACTATCGCTGCCATCATTGTTCAGTATGCAGCCAATTGATAGAGACCAAAATCTTGACACACCAACATCTATCATTCGAATTTAAATTTCCCCATTTTGCCACCTGTACAACCAAAGGGGTTATTTACATGATAATTTGTGATTGTAATTTATCATATGTGGGGCAGACTCGTCGAGAAGTTAAGAGCAGAATTATAGAGCACAGGAGTAAAATACGAAATCGTGCCAGAGAATCCATATTGTACAAACATTTCTATGATCTACAGCATAGTCCTGAATCATTCAAATACCACATACTAGAAGTAGTATCACAATCCAAACATATGGACTTCAATAATAAACTTTTGCAAAGGGAAACATATTGGATTTTCAGATTACGGACAGAACATCCACAGGGCTTAAATGAACTAAATTCATACAGTTGTTATATATAGAACCTTATCATACTATAAATCCCTAATTGAATACACCCAATACAATAAGGGTACTCATAGCACCATCTGGTGGTAATTTCTTCTATATCTTTAAATAAACCTCTCTGTTTCTTTAACATCTTCCCCTTTAAATTGAGGCAACCCCTTGATGCTTTTCATACTCGCAATTAGAACCCAACACACAGCAGAGTATCCCGTGAGTATATACTGTTTTAGAAATATACAATTTGTTTAAAAACAATTTTTTGGATGTATGTAACTCTTTAATGCTTATGGCCACTCCTTGTTCCTTTGACCTAGGTTCCACTGTAAAAAACATGTATCTCTAAGGAGAACAAGTGTTAAATTTGGAACTGTGTAAGTATATTGCAATGTTTTTTATGTTGTTATTCAATGGATAGGTAGTTACTTATATTTTGTGTATGTAACTATTGGTGCCTTTGATATTCATTTCACAATGTAAATGACATGTATCTCTAAAGAGAACAAGTGTTAAGTTTGGAACCATGTTAGTATTAGGCAATGGATGATGTTTTATGGATATATTTTGTTACTTATGTTAGTGTACGTAACTATTTTCAGACCACCAGAGGAAGGCCTGATGCAGGGCCGAAACCGGTCGTGGCGGACTTACTCTTCTCGGCATTAGAATACACAACGCCGATTGCATTTCAATGTATATTGGACAATCCATTTGAGGCTGCTTGTTATTACTGTGAATTTAACGCTGACTGCATTTCAATGTATATTGGACAATCCATTTGATGGTGTTTGATATTACTGTGAATTTAAACAGTATACTAATTTGCCAGACATATTGTTTACTGAACTGGTTTATTTTCAATTGTATATATAGGAGGTCATTTGTGTTTGAGTTGACTCAGGAACCTCTTCAACTTCTCTTCTCCAGGCTAAACATACCTACTCTAAGTGTTAAGCCTTTCCATAGGGCATGATTTTCAGAATCTTTACCATTTCAGTCACTGGCTTCTGGTCATGTTTCTTCTTGTTAATATCCCCTTTGAACTGTGGTGCCCAGAAGTGGACATAGTATTTCTGTTGAGTTTGACCAATGCAGAATTGAATGTACAAAAAGTAGCCAAAATAGAGTTCTACTATTATTTCCTTTGATCTAGACACTATATTCCTAATGATGCAGTCTAAAATAGCAGTGGTCTAGCTGCCGCATCACACTTCTAACTCATATTTAGCTTGTGGTCTACTTCCTAGATTCTTTTCGCATGTACTGCTGGTATGCCAGCTGTCTGTGTCTGTGCATTTCATTTTTTCTTCCTAAGTATAGTTTCTTATGTTTCTCTTGCTGAAATTCATTTTGTTAGTTAGATTAGCTCTCTAATCTGTTAAGGTCATTTAACATTTTGATCTTGTTTTCTGAAGTATTAGCTCTCCCTTAGCCACCCAGTTTGTTGTCATCTAAACATTTCATAAGCAGGCCTTCAATCACCCAACATGGTGTTCTTCTTTTGACATGTGCAGAAGGTAACAGTCTCATCAGACAAGGAAAGACTCAGCAGCATGCTCCATTTTGCTGCCCCTTTAAGCACAGAGTCTGTCACCTCCCATTGCACGATGTACTACTACTTCTGGCAGTGATCCATGCTTAAAGGGATGGAGAAAGTAGAGCATGCCACCACAGTGGTAACATGGGAGGCTTCCCATGTTGCCTTGGAGTAATAGGGGGAAGTCGGATGGTTAACACTTCTCCCTGTGGGATCGCCCGGTGGCTAAGCCAGGCGATTCGAAGTGTGGGGCCACAGGTTACTCATGCCCTCCGATGGCAGTCACCAAATTCACTGGTGTGAAGAGATCATATATGGGTTATGGAGGAATAAGAGGTCAGTACATGTGGCACATAGAATTTTGTCCTACCACAACTTATTTGTATTTCCCATTGCTTGCTACCTGAGATGGCCATTCTGCTTGATGGCAGGGAGTTCTTTCAAACATGAGTAGTCCTCTTCTAGAAATTCTTCTGTATATTTCACTTCTGTTATGCACTACAGATTATCACAGTTCTCAAAGTTTAGAGTGCCATTCTTTTGTCCATTATTCCACAAGAACAACAGCTGCTTCAAGGTGCCAAATGTCTTTGTATCAGCACAGCAACCTTTTATGTATGGAGAACCAAGTATGAAAGTGCAGTCAATGTACAGAAATCTTTTGTGCACCAGATACTGGACCTAGGCAGCAATATGTCTCATTAAATCAGCTATTTTATCATGAGACTGAAATGACAGGTGACTTAATTATGAGGAAGAGAAACCCAACAACATTTGCAGAAAGTCCTCATAAAATCGATGAAATATATATATCTTAAATCAATGTTTTGTCATGGGTATATAAGAAAGGTATTTCAGTATACATATAATTCTGAATCTTAGGCTGAAATTTTGGAAGTGGTTTATGCTTGCATAACCTCAGTTTTGCCAGAAAAATTACTTTTAAATATGCTGTGGAAAGAAGTATCCTGTATCTCCTTGTGAAATGTCTATAGGTTGAGTGTGCACTAGGGAACCAATTGACCATTCTTGCAGATCCAGGAATGAAGAAACAACTTCTGCCCTTTTTGGGGAAAGCAACTTATTTTGTCTGTCTTTGTGGTTATCTGAATGACTCCCAAGTAAAAGGGCAGTATATTCAATCGTCCCCTGATGCCTTCCTGCTTTTTCTCACTCAGAAGAGAAGAAGCAAGTATCTCTGGACAGCTGGTGGAGGTTTACAACTTCATCACATGGGACTTTTTCCCCATCCTAGGACACTGCTGAGATGCAGTCAGAATGGAACCTGCCAGAGTCCATTACATGACACAGAGCTACTTCTGGCAGGGCTCCGTCCTGGCTCCATCTTGGCAGTGTGATCACAGCCAGCCCTGAGAACATGAGTGACTACCCATGTTCTCATTCACTAAGCTGGGGACAGCATAGATGGCAGCTGAGGACAGCCGGAAAATGTTGTGTGAATGTAAGGGGATGAAGCGATGCACTGCCCCATGATTTCCCCCACTGCCTCATGGATTCCCCCACTGTCCACCAGCTTATGGACCTTCATCTGATGAGGTCCTTATACTCTGCTAGTGTTCATATTGGATTTTGGTTTGATGTAATGGCCAAAAAGAGAGCATGCATAGAACAGAGAAAAAGAATCTATTGCATAAGTCTTGTAGTTATTCGTGGGATTTCCAGTATTAACCCCGTGGTTCCCAAACTTTTGTCCTCCAAATGTTTTGTACTTAAATTCCCAGAAGTCACAACCAGCTTGATTAAAAGTCAGGAATTCCAGAAACTGAAGTTCTAAGCATCCCAAAGTTTGGGAACCACTGTCTAACCCAGTGATTCCCAAAGTGGACGCTACCGCCCCCTGGTGGGCGCTGCAATGATCCAGGGGGGCAGTGATGGCCACAAGTGCATTTGCCATATGCATTAATAGATATATCTTTCTGTTTAATTGCTATTAAAATTTAAAAAAATTCCAGGGGGCGCTGAGTAATATTTTTTTTCTGGAACGGGAGCGGTAGGCCAAATAAGTTTGGGAACCACTGGTCTAACCCATAGCTATGACTATTTAGGATTGTTCTGCATGCCTACAGTCAGTTTTCAAAAATACATATTTTAAAATGTACATATTGAAAAGAAAAGGGATTTCTATGATTTTGCCACCAGTGCACATGATAGAGAGAAGAAATGTAATTCTATGTTGTTGTGTGGCTTGAAGTCATTTCTGTCCTAGAGTTACTGTGTCACTGGTTTGTCTTGGTGAGATTTGTTCTGAGGAGGTTTGCCTTTGTTCTTTCTGAGGCTGAGAGAGTTTGTGACTTCCTAAAATAACTCAGTGGATTTCCATGGCCAAATCAATATTTAAACCCTGGTCTCTAGATTCCTAGTCCAATGCTGAAACCACTACACCATACTGGCTCCCCATTTGCATTCTACTTTTTCAGTCAGGCATCTGCTCTGTTTACAGTGAGGAAGACTTCTTTAAGGCAAAGGCTTCAGCTTATACATGCCTTCCTTCTCTTTGGTTTCTCATTGTTTGGTAATGATGAAATCAGACAAAAATAATGAGAAAATATGTAACTTGACTGCCACTTGTGATATGTGTGAAAACTTTCACAGAGCAATCTTCTGACAGTGGCATGCTTTGTGTTGCAGCTTCCTTTTTGGCTCATTTTTGGACCTGAACTTGAACTTGTCTACTCCTTGAATAGCCTTCTTTTAGAGCTACAAAACGTTTTGTTCAAGATAGTAATAGCAGGGCAATTGACCCTATTCCACTTAGTTTTCCCATTCCATGTTTACTCCCAAAACAGAGAAATAATTTGATAGTAAGATATATGAGATAGCCCAGGCAAAACTTACATATCTCAGCAAGTCAGACCCAAAGTCATATTTGTATGTAGCTTTTCCATAAGAAGGAAAACAGGCACTGGAGAATGAGAAGGAAGAGGAAAGCTCTGGAAAGAGGAGAACATTAACCTTGCTGTTCTCATGTAATGAAATAATGGTTGAAAAATCTGAGGGAAAACATGTAGGCTGAAGACTAACAAAAAAAGTGAACATGTGACATGGATTTGGGACAAGAAGGAATTAACTACTTGATTATTACTTGCCTTCACAGAAACATTCAGACAAAAAGGAGAAACAAAAGGTATATAAATTAAATTGTGTTCATTTTAAAAAAACAATCAGTCCAACTAGAAACATATAAATGGAAATATTGGCAAGAAATGCAAAGGCACAGTTCAGGAAGATTATAGCCAATTTCAACCCATTTACAGATTACGTAAAAGAAAGCCTAGTAGAATAAGTGATTTGACAAAGATTGTGAAAGACCTAGGTTCAAATGTGCTCAGTGCTGGAAACCTACTTGGTGGCCTTGAACCAGTCCAACTATTTCAATTTCAGAGAAAGACAATGGTAAATCTCCTTTGAAGAAATAATGCCAACCAAACCTTACGGTGGGATAATTTTAGGGTTGCCAGAAGTCATAAAATCTTAAAGGCACAAAACAAGGGCAAGCCCTTCATGTAGGCTTCTGATCATAAAGCTATATAAACCAGTATATCAACTGTCAATGCATTTCTATCCAGCAATACTTTAGCTTTGAATTTCCCTATTTTTATTGTTGTCTAAAAAGTTAAATAATACATTATATAATTCAAAATAGCAAATATCCACATCTTACTAACCTTTTCCTACATGGCTCTCAAGAGCCCTCATTATTTCTCATATGGGTACGTGTTACTCCAATTGTTTTGACCAGTATTTCTTATTGCCGTCATAGCCAAAGGAAACAGTAGCAGCTGTGGTGAGTTTAAGATATACAAGCCACATAGGGGTTATGCCCATAAAGAACAGAAATCCCCTAAAGTAAACATATGCTTGTAGTCTGTGTGGGTGCCTGAGTGTGAAATATTGATTATATGGAGAAAACAATTTAACATCAAGCTTCCACCTACACGGAAAGCCAATTCACTGTAGCATCACTTCAGAGTTATTCCTTGGAGATGAGGCAGATGGACTTTTTTTGAGGAAAAAAGGAGTGTTGAGGTCTGGTAAATCTTAATAATGCAACGACTAGGCACTGTGTCAGGTATCTAAGATATTCTTGTTTCCTGGAATTAGCCCAAGGTAATAAATTAAAAGACTGTGTTTGGCACAAATAAAACAATTTGCAGATGAAAGAGCAAATGCTATGGGTTGCTACATTCAGCCAACTGAAAGCTTTTCATGAGGATAAAGAGTGTTTATTTCAGGCTATTTGTTGTGCTTGAACCAAACTATTTTTATTAAACTCAATATGTATTGTTTGGATCAACCAGCTTCTATTTATTTTATTTCAATTTTAGGAATGTTTAGATTCAGTTGTATACTATGATTATCAGGAATTATGATAATGTTCTTCTGTGGCCTCAAGTCAATTCTGACTTATGGCAATCTTTGCGCAAAAAGCACCCATGGCTGCCTTTTTATATCAAAAGTTTTACAATCTTCTGGTAAGCTGTGTAGTTCATAGAGCTGTACGGTTTTCAGAATCCTAGTCTAACGCTCAGAATACTACATCACACTGTCTTTAGTCTTTATAATTAATAATAATAATTAATATTTATTATATTGAGTATCAAGCCAGCAAATCCAGAAAGAAAATATACAGTGCAGCCAAACAATTGAAAATGCACCAGGAAGACAGTTAAATCAACTGTCAGAAAGAAGATGCAACTGAAGACCTAACTCTTCTCACAAGCTGACTCAATCAATTTAACTTGTGAAATTTAACAAGCTTTTTATTGGTGTGATCTTGTGTGTGTGTTGTTATCTGTATTTTAATAGTGTTGTGTTTTATCTCTCCATTTTAACCTTGTTGTATCTGCCTCAAGTTGAATAAAGAGGTGGGTACTAAACTTGTTGTTGTTGTTGTTGTTGTTGTTGTTGTCAGGCATTCACAAAAATATTAACCTGTATCATGAGGAAGGGAGCATACCAGACGCACCCTGCTCTGTTGTTGCTCTCCTCACATGGAGGGTGACAGACTGAAAAAGACAGCATGTGGTCTTTCTGTGTTGTTCAGGAACCATGGTTTTTCAGGATTTCGAGTCATGTCAGAAGGTTCCATGTGCTGCAGAAGCTGTTATCTTCAGACTTCTATTCTCTATATAAATAGAGAGAGAAAAGAGGGCAGTGTATATGTCATATTCATCTTTGTGTGTTGATTTTAACTCTTAGGGCTGATATGAGAGATGTAACCCTGTTCATTTCCCAGTACAAACAAAGGTATATCCAGGTGGTCTTACTCAATGAGCCCAAAATGACACATTTATTTGTTTCACTGCCATATTACCTTCCTGCCATGGAGCTCAAAAAGAGCTCAAAACAAACATCCCAGTTAATAGCTGAAATTGAGCTACAAACCGAAATATAACAACAACAACAACAACAACTTTATTTTCTCTCCGAAGGGACCCGGGGCAGCTTATATGGGGACAAGCCCGACCCAACAAAAATTAAAACCAAACATAGATTAAAGTATATCTCAATAAAATCAACAACATTACAACAAGACAATAACATAAAAACAGCATCATCAACAGCCAATAGTCTGAGCAGTAATGGGTACTGAAATTAGAATGCTTTCATTTCTGCGTGGTTGCTCCAGCATATGTCTGCCAAGTATGCTCTGAATTTGTGTTTCTACCTAACCAGTATATGTTTCCATGTTGAACAAATATTTTTATTCACAACATTGGGGATTGCAGCTGCTGTTATAACATATTTCCTGAGACACTGAATAAAGAATGGTGATATTAATGCTGGTGATAGATGATACAGAACAATGAAGAATGGTGGAGGACTTTTGACCATCAGAGCTAGTATTTAACACTGTAGCTCAGTAATTAACTGAATTGTAAACTCTTATCCTAGATATATGTCTTTAAACTGCTACTACATGTTTGGAAGGGGGAAATAATAATCTCAAAAGGTACTGTGGGGTAGTGTTGAAGAATTACTGTAAAGCATTAAATGCCCAAAAGGGCCATAAAGGTGATTAATAACTGTTTGTTTTATATCGTGGTGGTTTGTGAGCTTCAGAAGAGACTACACTGTTCTCTATCATCTATCACAGTTTAAATAAACATGGAAAATCTCGAAACCACCACCACTTGATAGATGATATATACAGGGTAGCAGTTTAGGAAACAACAGGCGTTTAAGCCTGATTATTTACAATATATTTATATTTACGGGAACCTACTTCCATTGATCCAGCAACTTCCTGAAGATAGACCCATACAAATTACTTATTTATAATAACTGATATAAAGTAAAACCACCAAGTGTTTTGCAATAAAATGCATGTGCAAAATACAAGTAGCAGAAACCAATTACAAATATGTGACATAAATAAATAATTAAATCCATGCTATCAAACCATCCCCTCCCTCCTACTCCTCAGAGCAATAACATCATTACTTACAAGGGAATGCCTATGTTAACAGGTGTTTTTAGGAAAGCAGATTTGCATCCAGAAGGAAACCTGTGGAATTGTTTGGCATGGGAAACAATATCACACACATATATTTTAAAACAACAGACAACTACACAGGAGATAAGAATATCGACAGTTTGGGATGTCTTTGCAAAATCAACAAATGACAATGGATTTGTACTCGAGCAGTTACACATATTTCAAGCTTGATTAACAGATAAAGCTTGCAGTGTTTGTAAAAGCACAAACAACAATTTGAGTATCAAAGATAAGCTGTTCTGCCACTTTGGGTGCTGTGGGAATAATTTGCCCGGCACAAAAAGGCTGTTTTGATAGCTATTATTTTTTCCATTAGGAAAAAGAGTATCATTTTGGAACATTTGTTTGTAACACTTTGCCCTCACTTTAGCTCTTCCTCAACAGTCCTTCTATTTCTGTGCTGCTTGGTGAATGATCCCTTTTGGGATTGGCTGGTGCTGTCTTGCTTCTCTAAGAACCAACACTCAAACTGAGTAGACATTCAGTATATAATAATGTATAAAATTCCACAAAGGCCCATAACACTATGTAATATGTCGGACATAATAAATGTACAAATCATTTATAAAGGACAATCCAAAAGTGGTTTTGAAGTCCCAGTTATTAATGTGCTAAGCTTCAGACTTCAAATATGATGATAATGTTTTTTTCTGAGCATATATCTAGACAAAAAAAATGTAATTTTCCTAAAAGACTTTTAGGCAGACAGAAGGTCTGTCCCTTTCCCATCTCTTAGCCCATCCACCTCTATGACTGAAAGATATCTGATTGTTAAAAGGTGACCATAGGTGACTTCCAGGGTACTAAACCACATGTGTATTGGGAAAGTGGGTCCAGACAAATTCCTACTGAAGACAGTTGATGATCAACTTTGTTGAGAAATATAAAAACAGGAGGAGCCAGCATGGATGCAGCTATAATTTCTTATGTATGTGTAAGAACATACATGAATCAGAAAACCAACGGAGAAAATATTTTGGATGTTTTTGTTCACCCATACCTCTTACATATATTTCACATTTCATCCATTTTTTTCTCTTTCTTTTAATAAGAATATATTTTAATTAAAATAAATAGAATTTAAAAAATTCAACAGACCAAAATAAAATTTATAGACTGCCAGCATTCCCTAACAAAACAGAGTATAAGTGGATACAGAGGGCTTTTAAATATATATATACTCTTTAACAGCAGATGGTGATGATCTGAAGGCTAAATAATATACTTATCCTATAAATGTTATAATAATAATTTAATTAGTTGTTACCAA
Source organism: Anolis carolinensis (assembly GCF_035594765.1). Taxonomy (NCBI): domain Eukaryota; kingdom Metazoa; phylum Chordata; class Lepidosauria; order Squamata; family Anolidae; genus Anolis; species Anolis carolinensis. Next base: position 164,956,552 of record NC_085844.1, on the reverse strand, counting down.
TTCCATCTTAAATTACAATTTTGTGGAAGGGGTTCATATTTCCGTCCTTGCACAGCTATGCATTGCTCACATTGTTGAAGCATAGAGTTCACTTAAAGTTTCACCTGAAATTACAGAAAACTTCTCTATTAGTGATATTTTTCATCCTGTTAAAGATATAAATTTCAAGGACACATTGTATATGTATCACACATATCTTTTTATGCTCTGCTAGTTAAGATGCCACTCCAACAATTGACATGACTACCAGGTAGATCTAGGTTATCTCAGATTCTAGTAATAATTTTTTTAAAAATAAATCCATCTGTTAAGAAGAAATAATTCTGGAATTAACTTCTTCAGTTGCAAAACTACTTGTCATTTCATATCCCAAAAGTCCAGAACTAAATTGTGTAGATCTTTTGAACATGTTCTTTTTCTGCTCACAATTGCCTTTGCAATGTAAGACTGATCTTCCAGAATTCAAAATCATACAGACAGTATAAACTCCCCCCTTCAGATTGTCACCCACTTGTGTATAGGATGTCAATAATGACTACTGAACAGATGGGGCTGTCACATACTCCCACCTTGCATCTTAGCTTGATAGAGTGCTTCAGGAGGCTTGAACTTTGTTGAAATGGAACTTTCTTTATTAAGTCAATAGGCTGAATTTAAACAATAATTTAAAATGGCAATTCATTATGAAATAGCCCAGTTACAACAATAAAGTAGGTTGTTTATTTGACCTTTCTCTTCCAGTAGTGATTCAATTAATTACGGTAACAAAGATGGCATTTTTTTTTTCAAAACCAGTTTGCCTATGTCTATCTTCCAGATGATTATCAGTCTCTGGGCATCTTTGTGGGATGTGTGTGAAATGAGATTACCTCTAGGGAGATGCTATGCACTAGACTTTACAGGGAACATTAGATATAATAAACCAGAAACGTATTTGAGCTTGATTTGATTGGTGTGATAGGTCTACCAGGAGTTTTAATCACTACTACATTCCTAATCAATATTGAACAAACAAGCATGCTGGTTCCAGAACTCTTTCATATTCCTCAAATATATGAGAAAGCAATGCAACAGCAGCTGGTGGTGTAGATAATCTCCTTATGGAAATCCAGTGAGGGTGAATATTTGATCTCTGAAATGTAAACCTGCAGCTAAATTGATTATTCAAAAAATCCAGTTAGTGTCTACCATAATACAAAGCAGCATGAAAGTTAGGATGGGTCATAAGGAAGAGATGCTTTTAAAATAGCTCCACCATTTCATAAAATTTAAAAATCAGTTTAGTATTACAGGGATTGCATGTGTGAAATATGAAGAGTGTGACATTAGTCCATACCCTCAGAAAAATCAGGCATTTCTGAAAGGCAGAGTGAGATGGACATCTCCAGCCCCATCTACACAGCTCCAAAACGTGGGCTCAGAAACAGATTAGCTTGAGGCACCTAGTTGATGTTAGACTGGAATAAACCATATTTTTCTGAGTTTAATCCAGGTTTAAAAAATATCTCAAAAATTGGGACCTTGCCTGGATCTTTAGAAATATGGTGCCTATGGAAACAGAGACACTGAAATCACCTTCCGGGATCCTAGAGTCTGTTTCAAAAGCCATTACTCCTCCTCAGGCTCAGGCAGCTTAGAGAAGAGGGATGGCACTGCCAGCTTCCCCTCCCTGCCCTCCATTTTTTCTCTCCACTTATGGGAAGAGACCTGAAGGTTCCCCTTCTCTCCCATTTCCTTCAAACAGCCAACAGAGGGCATTGGAGGAGGAATTCCCCCTTCCCCTCTTTTGATGGAGAAGGAAGAGAAAAAGGTCTTGAGGCCTCTGTCAGACTCTTCCTCGGGTGACTGAAGGAGAAATAGAGGGCAGGGATGGGAGGCTGGTAGTGCCTCTGCCCACCTGTGCTGATATTGGATCAGCATGGGAGGAAATGTAGCACCCCATCAAAATTCTGGGGTTTGAGCCCATGGAGTGGCCTAAATCCTGAAAGGAACCAGCATTTTAAATACCAGCTCATCTTGGGATTTAGGCCTGTCTGGAATGACCCTCCGGCAACAAATGCAGAGGCTGGATGGCCATCTGTCAGGGGTGTTTTTAAAAAAACATATTTTATTAATTATTTAGCACATACCATCTAATATACAATCAGAAAATATACATTCAATAATAATTAAACGTGTCTAGATCTGAATTCAAATGGCAACTTGTGAAAAATAAGAATAACATACTTTACCATTCACTCAAATTCAAAACATTTACAAAGCAAAATCCATGCAAACAATTCCTAACTAGAATTATTGGTTACTATGTTTTAGGAAAAACTGTTTCCATCTGGATAATAGAAATAGTGCCACCAGCTACTTCTCCCCATCTCCATATCATATGCAAAAATCCTAATGTATTTTTTTTAGCAAGGAATATATCTTCATGATCAAGAGAATTTCAGAATATGTCTAAACACATCATAATATCACATTAATAAAAAAATAACCCCATAAGAATGGGAACAGGTAATAAAATATTTTCTTGTGATTTGAGCTTTCTGGCTGTTTTACATACACCAGTATGGGTAACTTTTTCAGTTGCAGTGCAGAGTGGTATCCAATCCTTGGGATATAAAGCAATTATAGAAATATATAAAGTTATTGGCACAAAAAAGCCAAGATTTCCATATTGTAAAAGTAAAGGCAAGTGACATACTAATCTCCATGATTTTTTCTCTACCTGCCTCCCCTCCTCCATATTAAAAATCTAAAGTTGGCTGTCAAAAATCGTCCTCTGGTCTCACATCTGTCTGGAATTCCCAGTTTGCTTACAATTTTGTTTACAAGAAATCCAAGGGGTTATGAGATTATCAAAAGTGAGTTCAGTTACAGTGCTGTCATTTTTGATGCATGATCTATAACAAATCACTAGTACGATAGCAAGGAGTGTTGCAGGTCTAGATTTAATTTGACATTTGCTCCCAAATTGCCCACTGGAAGTCATTTCTTGTCTAATCATGTTTGCAATACAAATCTAAGAGAATGGATCATGACAATAATCTTCTCTGTGAGCTTGCCTCACTGTGTTGCCATAATGTGTGTCTTGGTCACATCCTGAGGGATGTGTGGAAAATATATCAGAAATTAATTTCACATAGTCTGGAGATGTGCATATCACATGGGTTTTAAGCATCCCTAGCTATTCAAAAAGCAACAGTTTATTAGCTGGTTCATTTCTACATTAAGAGAACTTCATGACATTGACACATGTCAGTTGGAAAACTTTTACTGACTTTTTTGAATTGGGTAACATTGTGAAGCTTGCAAAGCATTGTGAATGTTACAAGAAACAGTGAGCAAAACTAAGTGCTTCAGCAAGTTGAGACAAGCTTTGTCATTATCAAAATTTCCATCAATTATTCCAACTTCTACCATTCCATCCCATTAGTTTTGCTGATTGGAGATAATATCAAATGTGGACCAACCCTCCCTCTCACACAAACATATTCTTTGTACCTAGACTAGATAATGCTTGATTCTCTCAGATCATTTTAATTTGTTTTTACAGTAGTACAATATTATATATCTGTGGTACGTGACATCTCAGGAGTCTGCACTGGAAGCACAGAAAATTATTGGGACCTATGCTGCTATCCAATCTGCTGTTATCAAAAGTCAATGGTAACTATTAAATTTGCTGCTGCTATCACCACTACAATTATCTCTGCATTTCAACAGCAACTGCAGGACTTTGTTGTACCAGAACATAATCCTGCACCATAGAATCTTGTGAGAACATAAGTGTGGTCTCCAGAAATGCTCATAAGACAGCTCATAAAAAGAGAAACAATTTCATTTGAAATATGGTGCTGGTAGAGAGATCTGTGGACACCACAAACTGCCAAAAAGTAAAATAAATGAGTATCAGAACAAATGAAGCCATAAATCTTCATTGAAACAAAGATGATTGGGCTGAGATTGTTGTACTTCAGTAATATCTTGTGGAGATAAGAATTACTAGAAAAGACAATAATACTCGGCAAGGCATAAGGCAGCAGGAAAAGAGGAAGACAGTATTCCAGATGCTTCCAAAGCTTCCAAACCTATATACACAGAGATAGATACATTCATAAAAACTCCAACCATCACCCAAGTCAAAAAAGAAGCACAATCAAAGCCCTGACAGACCGTGTGCAAAGAATCTGCGAACCTCACCTCCTCCAAGGTGAACTAAAGCATCTAAACTGGGTTCTACAGGCCAATGGATATTACACCATGGACATCAGAAGAGCTGTGAGACCAAAAACAAACCATGAGAGTAAAGACAAAGATCCACTCAGAGGAAAGGTGTTCTTACCATACATCAAAGGAACCACTGACCGCATAGGCAAACTGATGAAGAAACACAACCTACAAACTATCTCCAAACCCACAAAGAAAATACAACAAATGCTATGGTCAGCGAAGGACAAAAGGGATCCTCTCACATCTGCAGGAGTCTACCATATACCATGCAGGTGTGGACAAGTCTACATAGACTAACTCAACCAGAGAAATCAGCCATAGCAGAGCACTTGATGAACCAACCTGGACACAGTATATTATCTGAGAATGCAGAAATGCTTGATTACTCCAACAACTATCATGTCAGACTACACAGAGAAGACACTGAAATCCACAAGCATGTGGACAACTTCAACAGAAATGAGGAAACCATGAAAATGACAAAATCTGGCTACCAGTATTAAAAAAACCCAAAAATCAGAACAGTAAATAAGAAGCAACACTCTGAAAACAGAGGAGTTCCAGACATGAATCAACCAGGGGCAGCTAACGACTCTGAACAAAGGATGCCCCCAGGCAGGAAGAAGCCAGGAGATGAATCTATTCAATGCTAATTAAAGTGATTAACTACAACATTCACACTGACCTCCAACTAACAAGAATTCTTCTCTCACCATGGACTTTCTACAGATATATAAACCTTCCTTGCTTAATTTCTCCATACCTCACAACCTCTGAGGATGCCTGCCATAGATGTGGGTGAAATGTCAGAAGAGAATACTTCTGGAACATGGCCATACAGCCCAGAAAACACACAACAACCCTGTGATCCCGGCCATGAAAGCCTTTGACAACACACTGTTGACATGGTGACCCACCACCTCATCAGATGGGCCAATTTGCCCTTCGTATGCCACTTCCTCTCCACTTTCGGCATGGAGGCCATTAGATGAAGCACAGGCACTTCCAAAAGAGGAGAGGCTTCATGCCAAAAGAGGAGAGGAAGCACTGCGTACCACCACTGTGGCAACATAGGATCCTTTCTGTGTTGCCTTACCAACAATGGGGAAAGCCGGATGGCGACGTTCCCCCCCGCCTCCCCATGGGATGAAGTCAATTCATGTGATGCAGGCCTTTAGGATGAGGTAATTGGGCTTCCTTTCATATGTTCACCATAAATCAAAGTAGACCTGATGATAACTAAGAACAATATTTATTTCAGCTTTATCTCAACATATAATATAGTCCCAATTTTTCTATTGGATGATGATTATTATTATTATTATTATTTCCTTTGTTTGTGGTTCACTTGAGGTATTTATTTTTTCTGTTAATCTTTTATTTTATTACATCATTGAAGAATTTTACCTATTTCTATCTCAAAATGGAGGTCTGAATGAAGTTACTCTAGAATAACTTTTCATATATTAATATCTGGAAATCTACACACATTATGACTGTAATTCTGCCAAAGAAAATGTTCTAGCATTCCTTGCTCTAATTATGCTACTCCTGATATTTGACAACTCATTAGGGATTTCATTGGTGGATTCATATGCCATCACTTGACATATATTAACTCCCTTTTGTCTTAACAGTTAGACTCTGACCTACAAAAGCTATACAGATATGAACATTCTAACATTTACCAGACTACATACATTTGCCTCATGTAAGAATGTGGCACTGTATTAATTTATTTCAAATCTTACACATATTCAAAGAAATCCAACTAGAATTATGTCCCCAAACAGTGTAAGGAAGTGTGTTATTGTATTCTAAGATATTTTACAAAGTATGAGATATATCAAGAAGGTCATGATGGCCTTAGTTTTACATCTTCTAAGAAACTGTTTCCATGGATGGGCTGTTGCCATAGTATCCAAGTCACCATGACCAATTCATGGGATTTAAAGTGTCTTCACAGTCTAAGAAAGGTCAAGTGTTTTCTGGAGGACAGTACAATCTGATACATGCCTACTCAAAATAAGACCCATTGTGTTCAATATGATTTACAACCAGGTAAGTGTATATACAACTGCGCCCTGAATAGAGTTTTTTCAAAGTACAGTATGTTTCAATGTAAGATTTATTTCCTAATGAAACTGAGATTTTAGTCAATCAAAATTACAGCCTTAAAAGAAGAAATATAAATGTTTTTAGCATCTAGAGGTTTTTATCACAATAAGTTGTTATATGGTCGTTGGGATGCATTAATCCTGAGATTGTCTCAGCCTTATTGCATAATGTTGTTGCTTTTCTTGCATTCTTGCATTGGAGAGGCATTGAGAATATATATTTTTAATTCTTGAAATAATATGTTATTGACCATCTTCTTGATACAATTCAGTAGCTAGTCTGAGTACAGATATCTCATAATGCTTTCTTCTATGAATGATCCCTTAGTGGTCCCTCCCTCAAGGATTCTCAAAGAAATTGCTGGCAGAGAAGCCCCAGACCATGTCTAGTACTTGCATTGCAACAATTTATCTTGTTGTTACAGCCCCCCTTTAGCCCACCCTTCTGTTTTTATAGGGTTTTTTTTTCTTGTTATATCATCATAAATATTATTCCATTATAACCAGTTCCATTGCAAAGAAACTGGCACAATCAAAATCATGGCAATCTCTTTTCCCTCTGCAGGAAAGAAGAATAAAATGGCAAGGGATGAGGTGGTCAATTTATCTTCTTGTATAATTTCTCTTATACAAGAAATCTTCCAGTAAAAGATCTCGGTTGTTGCAGGTAGTTTTGTAATGCCATGTTACAGCATTACTGTGCTATTACAGCCACATTGTGCCCCCTAACCACTGCAGGGGTGGAGGACCTATTAAAATGGCTGCCCCAAGAGGCTTATGGATTCAGATGGATTCCTGACAGCTCTTGGGGATTTTGCACAATTAAAACTTATATGCCAGTTGTGCCTGTACCTTGGGAAGCCTGACTTGGCCACTGTGGTCCACACTCTTGTTACATCCCGAATAGACTACTGCAATGCACTCTATGTGGTGCTGCCTTTGAAGACTGTTCGAAAGCTTCAACTAGTCCAATGGGCGGTAGCCAGATTGCTCACCGGAGTGGCATACAGGGAGCATACCACCCCCCTGTTATGTCAGCTCCACTGGCTATCAGTCTGCTACCAAGCACAATTCAAAATGCTGGCTTTAGCCTATAAACAGTTCGAGCCCAGCTTACTTGTCCGAATGTATCTCTTGCTATGATCTGCATCAAAGTTTAAGATTCCTTCACAAGCACGATTGGTGGGGATGAGAGACAGGGCTTTATCAGTGGTGGCCCCCGACTGTGGAACTCCCTTCCTAATGAAATCAGATTGGATCCCTCCCTTCTGTCCTTTCATAAAAAACTTAAAACCGTTGTGGGACCAGGCATTTGAGCAACAGATACAGCATTAATAGTAAAAATGATTTTATGACTGATAATGGACAGACCTGGATCATGACTTGAATTGTGCTTTTTTAAATGGATTTTTAAATCTATATTTTAAATTAATGTTTAATTTGTTTTTAATTGTAATTGTTTTAAATATTATATTTTCTAGCATCTAATGATTGCTGATTGTGAGGCTGCCCTGAGTCCCCCCCCCTCTTTGGGAGTGAGAAGGACAGGATATAAATATCTGAAACAAACAAATAAACTAATAAATAAATAAATACAAACACACTCATAATAAAGGCTGAGTGGAACAGATTTTAAAGGCATAATGGTGTAATGCACTAAGGCTCCAAGTATTTGTTACTGTAACAGTTACTGAATTTTTGTTACACACGGTTGCATGCCTAATATAACCTCCAGGCACCAAAGTTGGAAAATGCAGAAATACCTCTATTTGTCTGTCTATCCTGTATGTCTAAAACTGTATTGAATGTTTGTCATGTATATGTGCATTGTGATCCGCCCTGAGTCCCCTCCAGGGTGAGAAGGGCAGAATATAAATAAATAAAATAAATTAAGCTCATCTGCACAAAATATCTATATCTATAACAAGGTACCTAGATATACAGATGATATAGATATAGATAGCTGCCGTTAGTTTTTACCATGTTGAAGTGGGCAATTTGTGGTCATTCATATATAGTTGGACTACAATTGCCATCATATTTCACCATTACCTTTGCTGGGTTGAACAGATGTGTTACATTCCAGTAACATTCAGAAGACTACAAGTTGTTCTTCCAAACTTGATGGATATAGATACATATATCCTGCCACTACCATCAAATAATTCTTTGCATTTGTGGTTCACTTCATTTTCACAGGATTTATTTTCCCTCCTTCCTTCCTTCTTTCCTTCCTCTGACCTCCCTCTCAATTGAAACTTTAACCTTTCAAACATTCCTTGTGTGCCTTCAAGTCTCCTGTCTACTTCTGGTAACTTCATGAACTGCATAGGATTTTCTTAGGCAAGGAGTACTCAAAGATGGTATTGCCATTTCCTCCCTCTGAAATATAGCCTACCTCACCTGGAATTATTGCTCTCCCATCTAAGGACTAACTAGAGTTGAACCTCCTTAACGTCCAACTTCAGACTGGATCAGGTACCTTTATGGTATTGAAGTAGTCACTGATTATTTATTTATTTTAAAAAAAACACCTTAAAACACAGATGGTCTGTCTATAGGCTGTGTGTAACAACTGACAAGCGGGAGCACATAGTATTGGCAATAAACCTTGCAAGAAAACTCTGGCCAGGTTGTGTTGTATAATGAAAGACAGTTCTGCCTCTCTTCAGCTTTGCACTGCTGCCTACTTCCCTGTTGAACAGATGGATTTTTGGTAATCTTATGAGAGAAGGAAGAAAGCCATGTCTATTTATTGAGCTGAAAGACTTTGCTGATATAAATGCATATCCTGCTGTACCAAAGTATTTATTCAGTGTAATATTTCTGCCAAATGTGTTCTTAGATTTACAGCAAGCCTTTCAAACTACTTGGCTCATTCTGAAAACAGTTTCTAAAGATTGGTTCAGAGCAGGGTGAAGTAAATGGCCACTGGATAAACTGCAAATCACCTGACATTGACTTCTATAGAACCAATACCAGTAGCTTACTAAATAGGGACCCTAAAACAACATGTTTTCACAGTTATAACTTTAGCCTGAAGAATGCCCTGCCTGCTGTGAAATTTCTTGGAAACATTTGTTTCCAAAACGGCTGAAATTCAGAAAGATTGTATTCAGTGTTGTAAACTAGTTACACAAGGAAGCCAAGATGGAGGAGGAGGAGGAGGAGGAGGAGGAGGAGGAGGAGGAAGAAGAAGAAGAAGAAGAAGAAGAAGAAGAAGAAGAAGAAGAAGAAGAAGAAGAAGAAGAAGAAGAAGAAGAGAGAGGAGGAGGAGGAGGAGGAGGAGGAGGAGGAGGAGGAGGAAGAAGAAGAAGAAGAAGAAGAAGAAGAAGAAGAAGAAGAAGAAGAAGAAGAAGAAGAAGAAGAAGAAGAAGAAGAAAGTTCACATCTCCAGTATGGCAAACTTGGAATAATTCTGGGAACCCAAAATGGTAACCACCTTCTGGGTAAGGCTGAGCTTGGGAAACTTTAGTTTGCAATTAAAGTTTGCAATTAAGGTATAAAGGTATTTATTGTATAGTTTGTACTAATTACGTAGTATTATGACCTCCAAAGTCATTGTTGTGTGCCTTTTTACTTATGGTGAGCTCAAGGGGAAACTATCATGATATTTTCTTCACAAGATTTCTCCAGATGAGAGTTGACTTTGGCTTTTTTTTTTTTGAGAAAAAGAGAGTTTAACATGCCCAAGGCATGGCTTGGTTTTCATGGCTGAACAGGGATTCAAACCCTGGTCTCCCAGGGTTCCAACAAACATTCAAACCACTTCATCATGCGGGCTCCCTGTCTTTCATAGTTCACTCATCTATAAAACATGATATACAGGGGCCATAGTAATTTCAGACACCAGATTAGACCAGCCACATGACTGAATTTCATATAAGAAGGGAAAATATCTATGGAACTCTAGGTTGTATGGATCAGAGGGGATTTATTGACCCACTGAAGGAGAAGTCACCAGCTGCCATTGGTCATCAGCATGAAAGTTCTTCCATTTTAAGTGTTCTATTCTTGTGGATTCTAAGGGACTTGAGGAGCATGCTACATGGTCCCCTGACCTTAGTTATTTTTGAATTTGGAAAAAGAACATTGCCCAGGTCTGAAATATATCAAGGATAGGACAAAATATAGGAAACACCCTCTGGCCCTTAGAGACATGGGGAAAGTACCATTGGCCTTTGGGGTGACAAAGTTTTTTTTGTATTGGGATTGGCAAATGTGAGGAAGACACAAAGACAGTTTTGTGAAACTGCACGCAGCCTATGAATCTCACTTTTACCATCCTTGCATTAAGGCATTCACACATGGACTTGTTGATTATATTTTTATTGTATCTTTTCATGGAAACAATGTAAATGCAGCTAGTTTAAACCACTGAAAACAGTAGAACACTGAGATCATGAGAATGAACAAAAGCACATAAGAGAACAAATTGAAAATATTATTTTCTCATCTTTGCCAAAGGCAGCAAGAGTGAGAACTATCAGAACTGTAAAGGGAGTGCAGTTTTGGAACAACATGTTCCCCCCATGTCAAGCAGGCTTCTCTAGGTTATGGTATTCTCAAGAAGACTGGAAGTTCTTAGTAACAATAAAATGTCAGCATCATTTTTGTTGCATATTTGGTAACAAATTAGCCAAAAAAGTCACATTGCATTTGAGAAATGCCAGCATAAAAAATCTCACAGCTATTGGTTGTCATGGGGCAAACAGAAGAAAAATTGCTGAATCATGGGTGTAAATGTCTTGTTTATATTTAAGATAGTCATTTTTTTTCAAACCTATGAAAAAAAAATCTTCCAGAAAAATGATAAACAGGAATCTCATAAATCTAGGCCAAATTTCTCAGGAGACAGACAAGGTGACTTGGTATCCCCATACCACTAAGAACATGCCATAATTTATTATGATCCACACAGTCGAAGGCTTTAGAATAGTCGATAAAGCAGAAGTAGATGTTTTTCTGAAACTCCCTGGCTTCCTCCATTATCCAGCAGATATTTAAAGATATGTGCTTCATATTTCTTTGTCTTGAAAATTGCAAATTTGGGCTACAGAGTATATTAATAGTATTGTTCCCATTGGCATGATTGTATTTTACTAAATTTTTGAACTCTTACTGTAATTTGAAGATTTTTTTTTAAAAAAAGCTGGAATCACAATGGTCACTTACATCATTGTAAAGCAGTATTATCACTAGGGAAGAGATAAATATATTTTCCTGGTTTCCAAGTAGCTCATAGAGCAGCTGCCACTCCCTTTCTCATGGCCTCATTTTTCTCTGCCTCCCCATTGCTCCCTATGTCTCTTTCTTTAGTGCAGCTGGCACAGTTACATAGTCTAAACAGATATTTATCTATATGTATATCTTTGGCAAATTAAACCAAAAGAGCCAGAGAACAAGTGAGATGCAGAGGAAAGAGATGAGGATCACTTGATAGCCTGAAGAAGTCCCAATTAAATAGAATTACTGTTGCAATTTAACAGAATCGTTGCCGTTAATCACTGATTCAAATGTGCCCTTTGGGGATCACTCTTATTACAGCTTTAATGTGGCTTATTTTCCTATCTGTCTAGAAACCACATCAAGGACTTCTACTAAAGTAAGGTTCTCATCTTGTCAGGCACATACATGAATCTATCTTTGGACTAAGAGCGCTTCCAATGGAGTCAAGTGCATACTTAGGTTTTTAGAGTATCAGGTGTCAAATGAATACATAGCTCTCCTTACCATAATTAAACTGCTCTTTATTGGATTTTAAAAATGTATTTTATTTATTTATTCATTCAGTTATTTATTTCAAATCTGTATCCCAATATGGGACCCAAGACAGCAATGTTTCCAGTAGAAACATGCAAGAAAGTTAAATTTCCAAGTTCCATCTAATATCAGCTCATATTTGTGTCAAACATCACCTTAACTTCATCCTGCCTTCTCTACCTGGTACCTTCTCTATCTGGTACCTTCCAGATGTGTTTGACTACAATTCCCAACATACAAGAACAGCAACCATGCTGACTGATACTGATGAAAGATTTAGTCTGTAAACATTTCTGGAATTTCACTGCAAGCAGAAAGGGAGAAAGAGAAGAAAAATAACTACTAGAAACCGGTTATGGGTAAAACAATCATCCCCTGTTATAAGTTACATTGTTGCATATTTGGAATCACTCAGGTATTCTGCTAGTCCACCACACAGGATTTCTCATGGGATCTGCATTACAGAGTGGGATATCCTCCAAATTGGTTCCTGGTTCATGTCTCCCATGCCCCAAAGAGTAAAATAATAATGCAGCAGTGAATAATGGTAATGCTGAACCTTATAAACAGGCACATGCGATTATAGTGAAATGAGGTTGCTATGAGGATTGCAAAATGTCTACTGGCAAACATTATGCTCATTGTGTTTTTACCAGTGGGCAATGAAAGAAAATATGGATGAAGGGAGTAAAATCTGACTGCTGGGGGAATAGCCTCAGCTATGTGGTTCATAGTACAGTAGAGTCTCACTTATCCAAGCCTCGCTTATCCAAGCCTCTGGATAATCCAAGCCATTTTTGTAGTCAATGTTTTCAATATATATTGTGATATTTTGGTGCTAAATTCGTAAATACAGTAATTACAACATAACATTACTGCGTATTGAACTACTTTTTCTGTCAAATTTGTTGTATGACATGAAGTTTTGGTGCTTAATTTGTAAAATCATAACCTAATTTGATGTTTAATAGGCTTTTCCTTAATTCCTCCTTATTATCCAAGTTATTCGCTTATCCAAGCTTCTGCCGGCCCGTTTAGCTTGGATAAGTGAGACTCTACTGTAGTTTCAAGCCCCCCAGAGGGACTGTCTCCAGAGGCAACAAATCCCTTCAATGGCAGTTACTTAGCAGTGCTGCCAAGCAGCTTACCTTCATATCCAGACAAAAAGAGAAATATTTCAATAATGATTAAAATGACTTCATATGTATGGCAACATAAAGGATGGAATGATTAAAATGACTTCACATGTATGGCAACATAAAGGATGAAAACTTACCCTTCTCAAAAAAGCATATGACAAGATCATGCAAATTATTGTGTTATTATGGCAAGAGATGTCCCTAGACACTTAGGACCTTAACACATAATCCACAGATTGTGGTAAATCTGTCAGGTCTTGGCACCCCATGCCCTGCATTGCCCAGCTTTCCCCTTATCCCATCCCACAGGATAAAGTGCCCATCATCCAGCTTTCCCCCATTGCTGCCAATGCAACATGGGAAGCCTCCCATGTTGCCACCATGGTGGTGTACGTTGGTTCATAAGATATTCTGAGCAAGCAGGAGAAGGCATATTGGAATTGACATGTCTGTATAGTAAGGTAAAGGTTTCCCCTGACATTAAGTCCAGTCATGTCTGACTCTGGGGGTTGGTGCTCATCTCCATTTCTAAGCTGAAGAGCCGGCGTTGTCCGTTGACACCTCCAAGGTCATGTGGCCGGCATGATTGCATGGAGTGCCATTACCTTCCCGCCGGAGCGGTGCGTATTGATCTACTCACATTGGCATGTTTTTGAACTGCTAGGTTGGCAGGAGCTGGCACTAACAATGGCCGCTCACGCCACTCCCGGGGTTTGAACCTGGGACCTTTCGGTCTCCAGCTCAGTGCTTTAACACACTTCGCCACCGGGGCTCCCTGTCTGTATAGTGGTGGTTTAATACTTTGTGTATTTTCATATATAGCCTTATCTTATGAACTATTTGAGCAATGTATATGTTTGTACTAGTAAAAAATATATGCTAGGCATGTGTGACTGGTTAAAAATGTTTCAAACCTCATTACAAAATTTAGGGGCACTGGTATTTTGTTTCTAAAGTGTTTCTAAAGTATAGTAAAGGTAAAGGTTTCCCCTTGACATTAAGTCTAGTCATGTCTGACTCTGGGGGATAGTGCTCATCTCCATATCTAAGCCAAAGAGCCCGCATTGTCTGTATGCCTGCATGGAATACCATTACCTTCCCGCTGTAGTGGTAACTAATTAATCTGCTCACATTTGCATATTTTTGAACTGCTAGATTGGTAGAAGCTGGGGCTAACAGCAAGAGCTCACCCTGCTCTCCAGATTCGAACCACTGACCTTTTGGTCAGCAAGTTCAGCAGCTCAGTGGTTAAACTCACTGCACCACAGGGGGCTCCTAAAGTATAGTTAGTGAAAATTTTGTTGCTATAATGAGAGTCATGAAATTTCATTACTTTTTCGTTATAGAAATTGCGCAAGTGAGAAAATTTCAGGGGCTCCTTTCTCCCTCATTTTTATAGCTATTGGGGTGAACCTTGCTACAGTGGTAGGACACATTTATCACTGTTAGCCCATGAAGTTTCATAATGTTTCACTTACCCACTAATTTTTTGAGAGTTTTTATAAGCAACATTTTTTTAAACTGCAAGAGCTATCTCCTTGAATTTTATATACAATGATACAATATAACAGGGATCATTCCCACCAAGTTTCAAAAATATTCATACGTTACTGATTTTAGGGAATGTTTAAAAAGCTTTAATAATTTTTTTAAAGCCACAACAGCTGTCACATTGAATGTCACTCATATTAACCAATAGAACTTCTGTTTAGGGATTTCTTCCCAGCTTGACACAGAGATTTACTTACTAGAAGTATCAGTCAGCCTTCCTCTTTGCAGAATTAACAATTTATTGGAACTCAGACTGGCTGCTGCTATGGAAGGACAAATCTCTCCCCTAGCCTGATTGGGGCTTTCTGATGCTGAGCAGAATTCTGGGAAATGCAATTTAGGGCAGGGGCTTATGAATTCTCTGGCATAGGGCTCCTCACCTTCCCAAACTGCATTTTCCAGAATTCAGTGCTTTCTTTTCCAGCATACCCAGCTTTCTCCCTACAGCTTGCCTAACCTAATGGTGAGAGACCATTAATTTAAAGAGGAATTGCAGTCTTTTTGGCTTTGCTTTGCTTTTTGTGCTGAAAATGAAACTGACTTTGAGAAGTTTCTGAGATTTACAAAATTAAAAAAGTATTGAGTAAGTTACGATTTTTAGGTTTTTGGTGCAGGCCATGCCCACGCATCAGATATTGCATAACTACGAATTTAATAAATGTGATATGGCTTACAAAGACTAATGAAAAAATTGTATACCCCTAATATATGTTCTTATGAAGTTTGCTTAATTAATATATTTTCTGTGCACCTGTACTAGGTGAGTATTCAGCTGAATCATGTTGTGTCAGTTTGCAATTTGAGAACTTCATAGTTACCAGCCTTGTGATGGCAAAGACTGAAGGTATATTTTGAAGAATATGGTAAACCTAGACAATACATATCATTAGTTGAGAAAGTTTTTATTTTGGACTTTCTGATAAAATAAAAATGAACATCAATACTGTGACTGATTTAAAAAACCTTAAAGTAGTCAATAAAGAGATTGATTTTCCTAACTTTGGATCAAGCATTAATCATATTGGAGACTGCACCCAAGAAACTTTAAGAAGGCTAGGACTTTAAAAGACAACTATGAAGAAACCAGATGAGATCCTGAAGTATAAAGATATATAATCAAATACTAAAGTTAGGATTCTCCATGCCTTCAATTTCTGTGTATGACTGTGAAAGCTAGGAGTGGAGAAAACCGATAGGAAGAAAATCAATTTATTTGAAATGTGATGCTGGAGAAGTGTTCTGTAGATACTGCGGACTGTGAAAAAGATAAGAAATGGGTCCTGGAACAAGTCAAACCTGAACTCTCCCTAGAAGCCAAGTTGATTAAATCAAGACTGTTGTACTTTGGTCATATGATAAAAACACATGACTTATTAGAAAAGACAATAACATTTGGTAGGACAAAAAACAGTAGGAAAAAGGAGATGGAGTCAGCTGGGAAAACTACAGCCCTGAATATGGAGAACCTGAGCAAGGCTGCTATTGATAGGCTGATGTGGAAGTCTCTTATTCAAAGAGCCTCCATAAGTTGAAGTTGACTCAACGGGAGCTAACAACAAGAACAATTGTGCTGAAATGAGCCTCATGTGACCCATTGGCATAATTGTTTCCAGATTACTGTCTACGTAGGAAAAAAATATTTGTCATTTGTTTATTCTCTTCTGTAGTTAGGAGTTTGTAACCCATATGTATTATTATATTTGAGATTCATATTAATTGTTATTAATAACAAAAAGTGGTCCCAAAAACTTTCCTTTTTAGCCAGGCAGTGCCACAATTGAAGGATTTTTAAGGCACTGTGGTTCCAGATGCCAGGGAATGATATTTGCAGTGCTCTCCAATCATAGGGCTGACTG
The DNA here is from genome assembly GCF_035594765.1 of Anolis carolinensis. Lineage (NCBI taxonomy): Eukaryota > Metazoa > Chordata > Lepidosauria > Squamata > Anolidae > Anolis > Anolis carolinensis. The sequence goes on along the minus strand of NC_085844.1, from coordinate 164,939,899 downwards.
AGAGAAGCAGCGGTGGCAGGACCTTACAGTTTCTTTTCGAGTTTCCTATTTTCAAATAAATCTCATGACTATGAGAGTGCTATAGATAACCAATTTATTGATATGCAGCACCTTGGACAGCCTTCAGTTGTGGTGCTGCCAGGATGAAAAGGAAGGGTTTTTTGGGAATGTATGACATGATCAGATGTAGGAAGCTATAATGATTGAGTGCTGTCTTTGTAGTGGTAACATTTGACAATTTAGAATATCAGTATGTATGTGTATGCGCATTTAAAGACAGCAATACTCTACTGCAATATAAACTTGAGAAATGCCTTAGTTTGTCTGATTTTGCTTCTGCTTCATTTTATCATTAACAGTATAGTTGTATTGTATGCTTTAGTGTTTCATGATTATTTGCCATATACCACCCTGGGATATATTGTATGAAGAGTAAATATCCAAATGCTTTTCAATGACTACAGAGCAAAACATAGTAATCTATAACATTACTGAAAATGCAGTTGAGGAAAGCTTGTTTCAAATTGTGAGCCATACTTTTTAAAATTTCAGAATGAGGACATCAGTCATAAATTAATAATGCATAGCTTACAGGCAACAAAACACAGAGGCATATGTTCAGCTTGAGGCAATAGAAGAGTTTAATAGTCAGATCCTTTGGTACTATAATGCATCCATCACAATGCATAAAGTATAATTCAAGAGCAGTCACATTTTGTAAGGAGATGCCATGAATCTATATATGGCAGCCCTGTATAGTGAATTTCTAATGGGTTGTTGTGAGTCTTTCGGGCTGTATGGCCATGTTCCAGAAGCTTTCTCTCCTGATGTTTCACTCACATCTGTGGCAGGCATCCTCAGAGTTTGTGAGGTATGTTAAAAACTAGGCAAGGGAGGTTTATATATCTGTGTAAGGTCCAGGGTGGGAGAAAGAGCTATTGTCTGTTGGATGCAGGTGTGGATGTTGTAATTAATCACCTTGATTAGCATTTGATGGTCCTGTGGCCTCAAGGCTTGACTTCTTCCTGCCTTTGTTTGAAGGTGTTAGCTGTCCCTGATTGTTTCATGTCTGGAATTTCTCTGTCTTCAGAGTGTTGTTCTTTATTTACTGTTCTGATTTTAGAGGGGTTTTTTAAATACTGGTAGCCAGATTTTGTTCATTTTCATGGTTTCTTCCTTTCTGTTGAAATTGTGGATTTGAACGGGTTCTCTGTGTAATCCGACGTGGTAGTTGTTACAGTGGTCCAGCATTCTGTGTTCTCAAATAATATGTTTTCATCAAGTGCTCTGCTGACTTCTCTGGTTGAGTTTTTCTGCAGTGCCTTTCATGTTCCTCGATTCATGTTTGGGCAATGCTGCATTTGGTGGTACCTATGTAGACTTGTCCACAGCTGCATGGTATACGGTAGACTCCTGCAGAGGTGAGAGGATCCCTCCTGTCCGTAGCTGAATGTAGCATTTTCTAAGAAAATCCAACAAATGCTACGTTCAGTGAAGGAAAAGAGGGATCCTACAAATGCCTGATATCATTAATTATAAATGCTAAAGCACTAAATTGATATATACTTGTGTATAAGTCTAGACATTTTAGTCAAAAAAATCAACTCCAGAAAATCTGGGTCAGTCTGAGTACTATAACTTACATATTTTCAAAAAAGGAGCCATCCCCTTCTTTGAATAGAATCATGAAAGGCAAGAGCTTAATATGTCCCAGAAGAATCTAAAAGAAGCACCACCTCCCTCTATTCTCTGCTATGGGTCTGCTTTTGGCCTTTTTGAATACCCGGCAGGGAAATGGCAGCGGCAGTGCATGACCCCAAAGTGGTATTCATGCTTCCCTCTCTCTGAATGACCCTCTATTTATCCATGGGTCATATAAGAATTCATACTTTTGGCCCAAAGCCTGCCCTCAACTTATACATGAGGTTGACATATGCATGAGTATATGTAGTCAAATAGTCCGGCAGCATTTTTAATTTTTTAATTTTTTTTTGAAAACTTTAAATGATTTCTTTATTTACAAAAGCTCTATTTTACTTTGAATCACTAATATTTCCAATAGCAACAAGAAGTGCTGAGAACCAGCAAGAAGGGACCTAATTCAGCAGCTGTATCCTACTGATTGAATTTGATAACTCTACTTAGGGATAAGCAAGAACTAACTGGTTTGCTTTCTCACATAGGAATATCCTTTTCAGATGTACCCAGAGAGCTGGAGCTGGCAGAAGGAGAAGAACAGGAGGAAGAGATGGAGGAAGTAAACACATGAATGATTGTTTCCTATATAGAAAATATCCATATTTGCAATCCATTGCCTAGTATAAACATATTGCTGAATTGATCCTTTCCCCCTTCTTTGATGAAATGCATCACAAACCTGAAAGTTAAGGTGTTTTGAACAAAAAATAGATTTGATCATGGAACCATAGAATCATAGAGTAGGAAGAAACCACAGGTGGCATCAAGTCCAACCTCCTGCTGTGTAGATTTTCTGTTACAATCCAGGAGATATGGAAATAGCAAAGCAATTATAAAAACTTGGCAAAGTTAATTTCTCAATTTTTCTTTTATAAATTCTAAGTCATACTTCTTATGTTTTCTGAACTCATTAGTGCATCCCATAGAGAACAAAACTGCATAATCAAAGCCACTATATTTATATTTGTATATTTGTATGCAAATACATAGATGCTATGTTGAAAATAATATATGTTATATTTCTACATTGGTGGGTTTTTTTTCCTACCTACTGATTTTCTGCCTAGTGAAAATTTAAGTAGTTGCTCAAATATTAATTTGGGCCATCCATTGTGGATTCCACTGTAGTGAATGTACATCCTACTTGACAGAGGAACAAAAAATATTTTATTTCCAAAAATTTATATTATACCTATATGATGAGGATTCTCTGTCATCCTTGCTAATAATGTCACCATGCCACAATCAGAGAGATTTCCAGATCAAGGAGTAGATACAAAAGACAAAACTGATATTTCAGAGTGACTACCATCTTGTTTTGCACAATCTGGTACTTCTAGCATCTTCCAAGAATCAAAAGAATTAGAGTTTGAGCTAATTATAATCGAATGACTCTATAGTCCAAATCTCCAGAGGCTTTGTTGGAACGAGATATTCTATGAAATTTCATGACATGATTATTATTGTTAATATATTTATTTATACCTCACCTTTTCTCTCCACAAAGGAGAGGATCAGTGATCCTCCCATTTCAGTCATCTAGGACCAGCAGAAACTGAGACTAGCTTAACAAGGAAACATCAACCTCAATTCCTAAGGTCAGTTTAGGATCCTGCCAGATATTATTGTATTGACTGCAACTGATAGGATTCCACAGGGCTGCACTCTCCACCTCATGCAAGATATAGGTTGCATCTACGCAGACTACATAATGTGGTTTTAAGCCAGCAAAAGGGTGGGGTGTCCACAAAAGGCACACCTCCAATATGCACTGATAAAGTCAGAAACGGTGTGTTGTTTTTTAAAAAAATCATCAGAAAGTCTGGAACAAGCCAGATAGTGTGCTGCAACTGGCCATAATATATCCCATGCAGGGCTCAAATCTGAGACCAAAAATGGGGAGTGCCTGTCAGGATACCAGTAGTACTGAAGCACCATAAAAATGCTGAAATACAGCTGGAAACAGTTAATCCCCTGGAAGACTAAACCACATCATTCCAATGGTAACTCTTGCTTTGTGCCCCTTTATTCTCATTTCCGCTGTGATTTGGTGCTGATGCCAAACAGACATGAATATGTGCATCAGTGCATCTCAGTGGCTTGATTAAGGGGAAAGACTACACTTTCCTGAGGCTTCTAGTAGTGGATACTGTAGTTCCTGCATTTGTTTCTGATATGCATTCAGAGGATACTATGATCACCATCTTAGCCCGCAAACTGCTTCACAGGGTGATTGTGTAGGAATTGCATAGTAGAACTGATTCCTTTTTATACACCTCCAAACTATTTTATAGTGTCTGCGTAGTAGTACCCATAGCCTACAATGACCAAGGCAATTTTATCCCCAGATAGAGCTATAAGACCAAACAGCCCTTTTAGCTAATTAAGCAGTGCCATTCAAAAGTCCAAGAATCTCTGATGTCACAACTCTCATACTTTGTCCCACAAGGTATATATGAAATTAATTAATGGATTTAGAAGCCATTATGGACAAGATTCAAGAAAACAGTTGATGAACTTCACTTCCTTCAAGAATTCCGTCCATGCCCTCAGAATAAAAAATGTCAACAGTAGCCAATGAAACAGGGCAAACTTAATACCTAGCCCCTTCAAGTTACTATTGGCAAACTTAAGGAAAATTTACAGAAGTTTTCCCTATTTCTTTCTGTAATACTTGGCAGATAAAATTTGCTGGATCACATAGTGTAGATATAATGATAGTGGAAATAAATACCACTTTATCAGTGAACCTTCTGATGCAGTTGAAACTTACTATTAATGATTATGGCAATGTGATGCTGGTAATCAAATTAATATTCAGGTGTCTTCTTGGTCAATGTATAACCTATCTATATATATAAAAGAGTGATGGAATTCGGGCACCGGACAAAACAGCAAAACTACAGGCCCCCCAACCTTGAAATTTGACAACACAACCCATCATCCACGCCTCTAGGTTGATACAACAAAAAGAAAAGAAAAATAAAGTCTTAATTAGAGAGAGAGCAATAATTATTTTTATCCAATTGCTGCCAGTTTAGAGGGCTAATCTCTGCCCACTTGGTCTCCTAGCAACCGACTCAGCCAAAGGACAGCCAGGGTTCAGTTAGGGGACAGGCAGTTAGGCTTCACTTAGGCCTCTTCCACAGATTATCTAATTTGCACTGGATTATATGGCAGTGTAGACTCAAGGCCCTTCCACACAGCTATATAACCCATTTAGAATCTTATATTATCTGCTTTGAACTGGATTATCTTGACTCCACACTGTCATATAAGCCACTTCAGTGTGCATTTTATACAGCTGTGAAGAAGGGGCCTCATATAATCCAGTACTACACAGATAATATAACATTATCAATATATAGTAGAGTCTCACTTATCCAACATAAACAGGTCGGCAGAACGTTGGATAAGTGAATATGTTGGATAATAAGAAGGGATTCAGGAAAAGCCGATTAAACATCAAATTAGGTCATCATTATACAAATTAAGCACCAAAACATCATGTTATACAACAAATTTGACAGAAAAAGTAGTTCCATGTGCAGTAATGCTATGTAGTAATTACAATAGAGTCTCACTTATCCAACACTCACTTATCCAACGTTCTGGATTATGCAACGCATTTGGAGTCAATGTGTTCAATATATCATGAGATTTTGGTGCTAAATTCATAAATACAGTAATTACTACATAGCATTACTGCGTATTGAACTACTTTTTCTGCCTAATTTGTTGTCTAACATGATGTTTTGGTGCTTCATTTGTAAAATCACAACCTAATTTGATGTTTAATAGGCTTTTCCTTAATCCCTCCTTTTTATCCAACATATTCACTTATCCAACATTCTGCCGGCCCGTTTATGTTGGATAAGTGAGACTCGACTGTACTGTATTTACAAATTTAACACTAAAATATCACAATGAATTTAAAACACCGACTACAAAAACATTGATTACGAAAAGGCAGACTGCGTTGGATAATCCAGAACATTGTATAAGCAAATGTTGGATAAGTGAGATTCTACTTTAATATGAAATAATTACTGGGATCAAATAATGCAGAACAATATAATCTCTAAAACAAGGACAGTAAATAAAGACCAACAGTCTGAAAGCAGGAAAATTGGAAATTCCACAAAGGAAACAATCAGGGCCAGCTAACACCCCCAAGAAAGGATTCTTCCAAAAAGGAAGCTGAGAAGGCAGTGAAGCACTGTGTATTACCAAAGTCATTATTATTACCATCATCATCATCATCATCATCATCATATTATTATTATTATTGTATTGCGGTCAACCGTGAAAATGAATACAATCTGGCTCCAAGTATTCAAAGATACTAAAATCAGAATATATAAAAATTTATGTGGTATAATAAAACAGAACAATACAATCTCTAAAATCAGAACACTAAATAAAGAACAACACTCTGAAAACCGGAATTCCACACAGGAAACAATCAGGGCCAGCTAATACCTCCCAACAAAGTATTCCCATCATCAAAGTCTGGCAAATCCTCTGTTTTCTCAGGGCCACAGGCAGTAGAAGCACATAAAATATCGCAAACAACACCACTCCGAAAACAAGGGAATTCCAGACAGGAAACAATCAGGGGCAGCTAACACCTCCCAACAAAAAATTCACTTGGAGGAAACAGCCAGGCTTTAAATCTGCAAGGCCATTGCATCCTAATCATTTTTCCTAATTGCAGCATTCATACTTGCCTCCAACACATAAAAAAACCCAAAAACAATCAGAAATATTGTATATTCACAACCTTTAGGAAATAATATCCCCTGATGGCGCAGCGTGTTAAAGCACTGAGCTGCTGAACTTCTGGACCGAAAGGCCGCAGGTTTGAATTGGAGGAGTGGAGAGAGCCCCTACTGTTAGCCACAGCTTCTGCCAACCCAGAAGTTCAAAAACATGCAAATGTGAGTGCATCAATAGGTACTGCTCCGGTGGGAAGGTAACGCCACTCCATGCAGTCATCCCACATGACCTTGGAGGAGTCTACGGACAACGCCGGCTCTTCGGCTTAGAAATGGAGATAAGCACCAACCCCCAGAGTTGGACACGACTGGCCTTAACGTCAGGGGAAACCTTTACCTTTACCTTAAATATGTAAGAAAGGGGTATCTCGTTTTCCAGACATGACTGACTTAATGTCAGGGGAAAACCTTTTCCCTTTACCTTAACTACCACCAATTCCTCAATACTTTATTTCCCATACCACCATACTTCGCCACAGCAACGCTAGTATCTTATATACTAAAATATATTATGAACCCCCCTTTCAATTTTGGCACAATAATATTAACTCAATATGTCAGGAAATGCATTTGTTACTGGATAAATAAATCATTTAGATCTGCACCATGCAAAGGATAAATGTATACCTCCATACCTTACAACCTCTGAGGATGCCTGCCATAGATGTGGGCGAAACGTCAGGAGAGAATACTTCTGGAACATGGCCACACAGCCCGAAAGACATACAACAACCCAATAAATGTATTCTTGAGATCTGCACCACAGTCCCTGGACTGGTCCCAGAGCAATCCATTTCTAAATCCAAGAAAGAAAGAGACAGCTGTAATCAATGGAAACAAATACAGTGCTGGTTCTTGGCACACTAGGGAAAAATTCTTTGGGTCCCACAGATCACATAGCTTATGAAGCAACTACTTTAGATTATATGGAAATGCTATGATACTGTGAGCTAGAGTTAGTTCAAGCTTTTCCATTATCTTGGAACTGTCTGGGACACCATCTACACTGCCATATAATGCAGTTTGGAACTGCATTATTTGTCAGTGTTGATGGAGCCTGGGTATCAATAACAAAATTCTGCACATACGCCTAGATTTTTCCTTTCACTGAAACAGACACTTGGTGCCTGCACAACTGTGATGATTTGTTACAATACACTTACCAAACCAGGAACCAACGTCATTTATCTATAGACAATGATAGAAAACCTGACACAGTCTGGGGCAGTTCGTTTCTGGAGTTTTATTGAGAACAGACATAGCTTTCATATTATTAATAACAAGCTCAATATTTACAGTGAATAACAAATATGTAGACAAACTAGTGTAACAAGAATAACATATGTGTATGAGAGAATAATGTGTAATGCCTCTTTTTTAGCATTAAAGAAGTATTAATGTTGCAGTTTTACTTTTCCACTCAAGCTGTCACTTCTCACTTTTGCTCAACTGCAGAACCTAAATTGATTTGTATCTATATTTCACTCTTCAAAGGACTGACCAATCATCACAAGGAGCCTGCCAAAACACTCCCACACAGACAAGACAAAAAACGGGGAGTTTCAGAGGGAGAAAATACATTAGGAAACCATAAAATAGGTTGTTTTTCTGTCACAATCTTAGCTCTACCATGCTAACTTTTGACAAAATAAATCCACCATTCTCTCTTATCCATGTAAACTAACCAAAATGGGTCCCACGTCATCTATTCATTTCACCCTTTCTTCTGCTACAGAAGGTTCTTTAGAAGAATGGTAAAGGTTCATCATGAGCATTCTCAGAATATATATTCTGTACTTTAGATAAAATGGTCTTGAATATTACATTTTGATTTTTTTTTACAAAACTGCTTTTGTAACACCAATACTGCAATATAGAACATACTATTACCGTGTTTCCCTGAAAATAAGGCAGTGTCTTATATTAATTTTTGATCCCAAAGATGCACTAGGTCTTATTTTCAGGGAATGTCTTATTTTTCCATGATGAAGAATTCACATTTATTATTGAACAAAAAATGAACATTTGATATATACTGTACAGTCGTTGTCATCACAAACCAGCATAACCAGACAAACTGTAAATCCTATCAAGAATTTGTTACTATACAATATTTCCATGTACAATACTCTATGGTACGTACATTTACCGATCCTACATGCTCTAGTGTTCTGTTCGGCGGGCATGCTTCCAAACAAAAACTTTGCTAGGTCTTACTTTCGGGGGAGGCCTTATATTTAGCAATTCAGCAAAACCTCTACTAGGTCTTATTTTCTGGGGATATCTTATTTTAGGGAAAACAGGGTATTCTCCTTTCACTTAATACAGTTAGTCATTTCCCAAATAACAGACCACAGTGAGATAGGAGACAACATTTAGCATCTTAGTGATCCACCGGGGGGGGGGGGGCACTAATCAAACTGTAAACACTTGTAAATCAGACATTTCTTTAAAGTCTTTCCAAAATTACCATGGGTGTTGGAATCACAGACATCTTAAAGGGCCAGACTGCACATCCAAACATGAAACAGGCAGCAGCAATACTACAAGAAACTTTCCCAATACCCAACACACAAATGCACATCAACACCTTACCTTCTGCAAAGACCCCTCACCCCTGAACCCACTTTTAACTACAAACCATCATCAGAGGATGAACTGACCACCGCCCCATCACCATCTCCCACAGCTGCTCCCAGCTCTTCACGTGAATTCCTTTGACTCTCCCTCCAATTCCTCCATCTCCTGTCAAGACTTAGATCCCCCCAAGAATCAGTTGGATCTCCTGATTGCCAGTCTTCACTCCCAGAGAACCCCATAAAGGTACCACTAGCTGTTGGTGCCTCACAAATCGATTGCACTTCTCTTATCTTAGTCCAATTCATGGTGTCTCCTTCTTCTCCTTCACTCATTGACCCATCATCCCCAGAGAATCCCTCAAATGACTCCTCATCTGTAGGTGCTGTAATTATGTCCCGGATCCTCTTTCTCTGCTGCTCTTCATCAGATTCCTGCTCCTGAGTAACCCTTTTTTCCCTTCTGGCACCCATACTACTGTTTGTAATGTTGCTCACAGGCTCTACTACAACAATGGGACACTCTCAAAGCAACCTATAAGTCACATTAAAGCTTTAGATCAGTTCACTGGACTCTTTTCTGACTATATATCATAAAACCAATTAATCCAATTCCCAATTCCTGGTTCTAATTGTGAGATCATCAAATTCATCCTCAACACTGGACTTCATCTGCAGCTCAGTTAAATACAGTTATGTTTCACTGAATTCCAGGAGAGATGTCTTATGTCCATATGCAAGCATTTTCATTTGGTCTGCCTACATTCTAAATTATCATGCCCGCCCAACTGTCCCTCAGAAAAGGGGCAACATGATGATTAAAGTAATCTCGTCTGTGTTTTTATAATGGTAGCTTTATTATGTGCCAAGTGTTTAAAGTTCATTTGACAGGTATAATGAAAGGTTTAGCAAGAAAACCGTCATGTAGTGGAGAGTTCAACACAAGTAGTAGATGCAGTGTCTGAAGTGCACTACCTAAAGCATTTTTTCTCAAAAGAGGAATAAAAAGGGGGAGGAGGAGGGATACTAGAAATACATTTTCCATGTATAGATTTTTTTTTTGTCAGAAGAGAGTAGACTATGAACAGCTGAAAGCTAATACCAACATTAGTAGTATATAGGGTTTTTCACATGGTCTTCTCACCTCTTTAATATGGTTGGCACCACAGTAAAATGCAGCCACTGGGTGTCTGCAGGCCAACGTGAAAGTCAACATGATTGGATGAAGCTTTGCAAGGAATCATGGCATAGTGACAGCTTAAAGAAGGACAATTGGGTGGGGACAATTAAGAAGCAAGATGGAGAGCAAGGACTAGAATGGGAAGAACAGGAAAGAGAAAGAAGAGTGTGAAGATTGCAAAGGTCACAGGGCAGAGATGGATAAGCAATAACCAAATTCAAAAGGAAAGTTAGAACTATAAAAGTGTGGGGAAGTGAAGAGAAAGAAAAAGATCAGAAACAGTAAACTATTATATGGTATGTGTTTACAGAACAGGAAAACAAAAAGAAAAGCAAACTGCAGAAATATTAATTATAGGAAAAAGAGGAGTTAAACAGGCAAAAAAGAAGAAAAGAAATGGAAACAGGAAGAATGATTCTATATAACCAAGAGTAATTATAACTCCCTGCAAGATACTGGATCTGGTAAGTGCAACTTCCAAATTGCCTGGCTTCTAAATTCTGGGTATTACTGGTTGTATTCTTTCAGAAGAAAAGCAAATGAAGCATGGATGAAAGGTTCATCCATGTTAACATCTGTTGACAGTATTTAGAGTAACATTTAGAGTAATAGTCATGTTAAAAAGCTTTTCTGATATAACTGTGTGGATGTGTTTGTGTGTGTGTACGTACAATTTAGGTGCTGTTAAATGGTTCCAAGTTGTCCCTCTCTTCAGAAACAGTGTCTCAGTCTACTTTTGTAAAAATAATGTGTTTAGGTCCACAATATGAATCACAAAAAGTGAAGCTTAGAGTTGCCATGAAATTTTTTTAACATATGTCTTCCAAATTATTTTATTTTGCCACATGAAATTTGTAACTTTGGGACTCATTCATCAAGCACTGTGAATGGGCATGTTCTCTTGATTGCACTAAAATACAGATGGTAATTGAAATGAATGGAGACTGCAAGCAATTGCAGTGTTTTCTTCTTTGCATCCTTTATTGCATTCCGACTGCCACTGAATTCAGTGCAAATAGATATAAATGGATACAAATATTATTATTAAACAATAAACATATTCTGCATTGTGACTGCTTTCTCAAAACCTAAATATTTTTAGCATTAATCTCAGTGACATGGAAGAACTATTGCTGAATTGCAAACCAAGAAGAGAATACAATGTGCAAACAATAGATGCTGACAACAATTACAGTTAAACTGGCTAAACCCCATTGATTTCAATGGGACTGACCATGTATTGGCACAGATTGTGAAATTCAGGATGTGGATTCAATCTACAAACAACTCTTTTCAGTAGGAAAGTAGAGCAGTTTCTCAGAGGTCAATAAAGAATCGCTGTGATTATTTTAGCCAAGTACTGATGGATTTGTAGTCTGAGTAGCCAGCAGAGAAGAAAATTCAAAGGGTCATGCAGTATTTAAAATGGCCTGCAGTAGCTGCTCTGCATCTTGAACCTTCACAGGTAATAACTGTGCCTTATATGAAAGGTGGAAATCATCATTTCTACTAGTACAAACATACAACTTCCAGTCTGCCAGGTTTGTGAGATTTCCAGTATCCCATTGTGACAATTTAATGTCAAGAGGAGATTTAGAGAATTTATAGACTGAATACAGGAGTGTGTGTGTGTGATGGTGGTGGGGGGAGGTATTTGAGTTAGAAAAGACTAAAATGTTATCTGGTTAAAACCCAAAATCCCAAATTCCAATGTAAGAACATTAATTGTTCACAGCATGTAAGCACTCAGAAACCAGGAAAGGAAAAAAAACCTGTAGCTTATACTCTTTTATGATCTCACTTCTAATTATTTTTTTAGATGAAAGCTAATAATCATTTCTGGAATGTCAGTTTGCTCCTCTATGTCCCAGACTCTTACAATCATCACTTCAATAAAAAAAAAGCTAAAAGTCAAAATCAGAAGTAGACATACAGTTACCCCCAGGGGCTATTTTTTGGTCAGGATTCAAGGGGAAATTGTTTAGGTGAAAACCATCTGCTTGCTGTAGTTATCATTTCTTGACATATATATAGTCTAGAGGAGGACTTCTTAAACTTTTTCCATTCACAACTCCTTTTCACCTGATATTTTTTTTACGTGACCCTATATAGATATATAAAACAAGTATACAAATCAAGCATTTACTAACAATAAATCACAAATAAATGTATTTTCAAACAATACTTACACACACACACATAATTTTAACATCCTATATTAAAGATGAAAGTAAATTTGTGTACTTAAGAGATGGATGTGCTTGTTTATTTTTACATAAAGAATGCTGAATTGTCTTGAAGACACTGCAGATTGTGTCACTTGGAAATTATGACTGCTGCTATTCCCCATTTATAGGGCATGTCAAGATGGGCAGCTGGAAAGACCCTCGTGGTACTGCCGCAACTGCTTGTACCAATGTGTGCCATAACTGGTCAGTGCTACAGGTGTCATTTCCCATTTTTAGCATTTTGGAATCTCTGTTAGTGGGCAATGCTTGGTTTAAGAGGGAACATTTTGGGCCATGTTTGCTTAATATGACTATAAATATGAATCTCAAATGTTACAAAATATCATTCCAGTCTAGATATGAACAGGCATCATTAATAAATAATATAGCCCTGTTGTTGTTGTTGCATTTATTTTAACTTTAAGTTTTTTCCTTATTGATTATGAAACATATAGGTGCTTGCTGCTGAATTTGGACAGTAAATTGCAATGTCTTTGTGTGTGGGTGTGTACTCTGGAGCACTAGGGTGCAAAGAAATAAGCTTTAAGCACTATGTTTAGCCAGTGGACTATGCTTTGTCTGTTTCTATTAACTGTGTGATATCATGCCATGCTATGCCAGAAAAGCCCCAGAGACCTCTGGACATTTGAAGCCCACTGAAACATTTGCTATCCCATATGTTATACAAAGGCCAGCATAGCTTATAATCTATGTGACCTTGGAACTAATGGTTTTTCAGCATGATCTTCCCAATTCAGCAACTTTCCTTAAATATAAAGCTCAATTGAATGCTACATGATCTACTTCAATATGGGAATAGAGATTGGAAGTGATATCCCTGTTGCTATGGAAAATAAGAAAGAAGTGGGCTAAAATATCACATTCCAACACAGTTAGCAAAGGGCACCCCTGGTAATTAGAAGACATTATCACTATTGTACAGTCTTTCTTCAGAGGGTGAAAAATTAAAATCCTTTAAAAATTATATATCTGACTTCCTCATTTTCAGTAAACATGAGTCCATACAGAGGCTGTACAAACACATGACTTGCATTTTGAGGCCAACTGGGATTGATATGTTCTGTGGCTATTTCAAAATCATATAACCTTGACACTGATGCCATACACACAAATGCAGTTTCTAGACATCTCTATCTGGACACATTGGCACCCATTTTAATTGATTACACCACCATTTTCCTCAGCTTTCCCAGCAGACATGATACAGTGCTCTACCTCAATCACTTTAAAAGCAACCTACTTCATAAACCTTATCATTTCAATTTTTCACACATTCTGTTTGTGGGTGTGGGTGTTCAGTATTTCACTCTTATCTCATCTCACAGACCACCGCGGTATGCCAGTATGCCTTAACAATACCTCTTTCCAATATCAGACCTAATAAAAAAGGGTAAATGTGTATCATAGGAAGAGAAAGTTCTTTTTATTATTAAACTTTTCCATTGTTTTATTGATAAAGAAGAACTTCTGCTTGAAAGAAAGACTGTCTCTATATTAGTTACAGACATTGTGACACTAATGGTATATACAAGAACCAGCTACAAAACATGTACATGGCTGACAAATTCAGGTCTTTCACCTCTACTGTTATTGCAAAAATCAAGAAAGAATTTATTCATATTCCTGCATTTCATTGTAATGTACTATTTCCTGGCAAAGACATTTTCCCATTGTTATGATTATGAAAATAGTCTCAATTGTACATCATTTCAATACAAACAATATTTTCAGGCTAATAATAAATGTTTGTTGGGCATGTGACACAAATGATGATTCTAGACATGACCACTGCCATTTCTGGTCAATTTAGTCTATTCCATAGTATGTGGACCGATTTACAAAAATGGAATTATGTTGCAGTAAAGAAATATAGCCAGATGCTTATTTTTCTACCTTGATTTTATTTGGTTCGTAGAGTTTGACCTTTGTTATGCCACTGGAACCACGACAGAGTCTGGAAATACTTCAGCACTCAAGCTATATGGCAAGTTCCTTTTTATAATTGGCTTACCCTTTCTCTTCTCTGAAGTTATTTGGTGGTAGCAGGCTAGAAGGTTCACACTTTGGGTCTTAGATCCATTAGGATTGACCTCTATTAAGGAATGGAATGTATGTACTTTTTTTAGTCATTTCCATCAAGAAGCTACTAAGAGCTTACTCTTGGCTGTTCCATGAATTTTGGAGCTTCTCTTAGTGATGCAAGCATATAGAGGAGCATTACTGACTCTATAGCATCATGATGTAACTCTATTCACTAAGAAACATGGCCTAAAGTTTTCAAGGTTAGATCCTGTCTAATCTTGAAAGCTATGCAGGTACAGCCCTATTAGTGGCAGGATAGGAGACCACCAATGAATATCAGATGTTGTAGGCTATATGTTACAAGAAGGACCTGCCAAAACCTTTTATGAGTACTCCTTGTCTAGGGAAACACTATGAAAGATTCACTACAAGTAGAAAGACAGCTTGAAGGCACACACACACATGTAACCCCAATTAATTTAGATACATAATATCAAGAAACATTGCTCTCATACTGAATTTGCTTTGTTTAATCTGCTATTGTCGCATGGGCAAATAATTATGATATATTATAGAAAGTAAGTTTTAATATTACAGAAGATAAACAAAAAGAATATGTAAATAATAAATATATTAGGATTTTTACAAATATTTTACAAAACTATAAGCAGTATAACAATTATTTTCAAAGCATATACATCAAAATAGATTAATTGCACTAAAACAATTTCCACATAAAACCAAACATGTTGAAAAATTTCTACTGTGGATTTGGCACAGAAACTCTTCTGGTATGGTGCAGTGACTGCAGAATTAGATTCTAAATGGAGAGTCCATTAAGCTCACTGGTAAAGTACCTTCTCTCAACCTGGTTTACCTCTTGCCATTGTGATGCTGAGGACAAAATGATACAGAGAAAAAAAAGATATACAACCTAATATGCTAAATATATAATCAGTAGGTGATTGGTGCCCCGTCTACAGTACCATATAATGCAGTTTGAAACTGTTTTTATATGGTCAGTGTCAGTGTAGATTCATGTAATGCAGTTCGGTGTAGTTTAACTGCATTATATGGCAGTGTCGATGAGGCCTAAAAGGTCATTTTGATCAGATAATTATTTCTTGAATGAAATGAAAGCTGAGCTTCAATTTCAAGTCCTTAGATTTCAGGCGCAACATCTATGGTGCTTGTTGCAGTTGTGTGTTAAATTAGTGTCCAATTTAATTTTATCCTTGACAAGATGGGTGAATTTGGAGAAGTCTTCCTAGGGCTAAGAAGAGGGATGTAAGCAGTCCATGCTGGGCTCAATGAGTAATAATTTTGGCTTGGGGTGCATCCAAACTGGTGAATTTTAGTGCTAAGGTATGCCATATCACTTTTGGAGTCTTCTTGTCACTGCCCCAGCTAAAGGCTCACCTTCCATCTCTTTTAATAGAAAGATAACACATCTTGGTGCATTTTTGGGCAACTCACTTTTGATGTGGGTTGTGAAGTTAAATGTGGGTGTGCCCAACACACCTCCATAAGTATTTTTCCAGATGTGTTGCAATTCTTATATGGCCTCCTGTTTCTCCCCCAGCGTCTCCTTACAATCTTTTAAGAAACATTAAAGTTATAGTTAAAGTTAAAGTGCTGAAATGTAACAGTGGTTTTGCTCTATTCTCCCCCTCCCCCTGCCCCAAACATAATGATAGCACCATTCCAATTTAACAGTTTAGCACTCTACCTTCAAAGTTTACTTTTAATTTTAAAAATATAAAGAGGCACTGGGGAGAAACAGAAAGGGACTAAGTGAGGAATCAGATTGCAAACACATAAGGAGATAAGGAGCATAGGATTAAATTGTGCTGTAGAAGCTTATAGACTGCATCAATGTAAACAGATTTTTAAAAGCAGTCTTTCTCTGTGAGATGGTAGAGATATTTCATTGATGATGCATTAGTCAAGGAAAGAAATGAAGCAGGGCCAGGAGGCAGACATCAAAACATTCCTTGGGATTGCCTGAAATTAAAAATAAGAAGAGGAATGTGCTTTTACTCCCTAATTCTAATGGCCTTTCTGCTTACAATATCGTTTCTTTTTACAATAATGCAACTGTACTCCATTGATCTCTCCACACCTAACAATATTGACAATGATTTCCAGTTCTTAAAAAGGAATACAAAGGACACTTTGTGGGTGGAGCATGTTAACATAGTGGCTACACAGAAGGCATTTTTTTAAAAAATAAACAACATGAGAAGTCTGTATAAAGACCAAGTAGCCACAGTAAGAACAGACCACGGAACAACAGACTGGGTCAAGATTGGGAAAGGAGTACAGCAGGGCTGTATACTTTCACCCTACCTATTCAACTTGTACGCAGAACACATCATGCAATGTGCGGGGCTTGTTGAATCCAAGGCTGGAGTTAAAATTGCTGGAAGAAACCTTAACAACCTTAGGTATGCAGATGATACCACTCTGATGGCTGAAAGTGAGTAGGAGCTGAGGAGCCTTATCACCAAAGTGAAAGAAGAAAGTGCAAAAGCTGGGTTGCAGTTAAACATCAAGAAAACCAAGATTATGACAAACAGACTGATTGATAACTGGCAAATAGAGGGGAAAAATGTGGAGGCAGCGACAGACTTTATATTTCTAGGAACGAAGATCATTGCAGATGCAGACTGCAGCCAGGAAATCAGAAGATGACTACTTCTTGGGAGGAGAGCAATGGCCAACCTCGATAAAATACTGAAAGCAGAGACATCACACTGGCAACGAAGGTTAAAGCAATGATATTTCCCATAGTAATCTATGGATGTGAGAGCTGGACCATATGGAAGGCTGAGTGAAGGAAGATAGATGCTTTTGAACTTTGGTGCTGGAGAAAAATCCTGAGAGTGCCTTGGACGGCAAGAAGATCCAACCAGTCCATCATCCAGGAAATAATGCCCGGCTGCTCACTGGAGGGAAGGATATTAGAGGCAAAGATGAAGTATTTTTGCCACATCATGAGAAGACAGGAAAGCTTGGAAAAGATTATGATGCTGGGGAAAATGGAAGGAAAAAGGAAGAGAAGTTGATCAAGGGCAAGATGGATGGACGGTATCCTTGAAGTGCCTGGCTTGACCTTGAAAGAGCTGGGGGCGGCAACGGCCAACAGGGAGCTCTGGCGTGGACTGGTCCATGAGGTCATAAAGAGTCAGAAATGACTGAGTGATTGAAGAAGAAGAAACAACATGAAACAGAACATTGGGTAGGCACATGAAGAGGGAATTCAAAATGTATCTAAAGGAAGAAAACCTTTTGTATCGTTATCCCAATACCCCCATGCATTCAGTTAAGAATATAATAATAATAATAATAATAATAATAATAATAATAATAATAATAATTTATTTTTCTACCCATCTCCATCTCCCCGAAGGGATTCAGGGTGGCTAACATGGGGCCAAGCCCAAAACCAGGAACAAAATATGGCAAGTTAAAACATGTATAAATAGCTAAAATAAACATTATCAACACAACAAGAAAATAAGATAAACAAATTAAAACACAGAATTCTGGGAAATACTATTTTGGTTTTTCAAATTCCAATCCATAGAGCTCTGGTGCTTCATCAAATTAACAAATTCCAGTATTTCACAGGATGATGCATCATGGCGGATGAAGTGGAATCCTAATGTAGTGTGCAAGGGCTGAAGGAAATACATCAGAAGAGAAGTATCATTAGGTTCTTGAAATCAAAATAATAAGTACAGCAATAAAAATTGTCACTTCCTGACATATTTTCTTTGTTTCAATGTACTCAAGGATTAAAACAGTTTTCTTTTGGGTTACAAAATATAGGCTGACTTCAAACTTTCAGTATCTACCACAACCTCTGCAAGAGAAGCAAGGATTGAAGTTATACAATGAATAAAATTACATGCTGACCAAAGCCTGTGAAAGTGAGGCTGTATGTGTATGTGTGTGTTCATGCACTGCAAGTTTTTTGTTCCTGTGTTACCCTCAGGGCCCTTCCAGACAGGCCAAAATCCTGAGAGGAACTGGGATTTTAAATCCTCAGGCCACTTAGAGAAAGCTTCTGAGATATCAAAATGACACATCAGGAGCTTTGAAGAAGGGGGAGAGGATGTTCCTCTTCTCCTCTCCAAAGCCCGGGGAAACTGGGGGGCTGGGAGGGGAGGGTGGGGTACCATCCCACTTCCTCAGTCCCAAAGAACAGGGATGGCTATGGGAATTGGCTCCCGGTATCACAGAAGGTGGCCCCAAGAGTCAATTTTCACAGGCCGAACACTTGAAAAGATCCAGACCTTGCAATAAGTTCCAGATCTTTGCATGTGTTTTAAAAATCCAGAGTAAATTGGGAAATCTCATTTTATTCTGAATGAATCCAGATTGACCTGAGGCTTTGTTTGTAACCCTCAGGTTAATGCGAAACCAATCACAAGTGTTGGGCCTGTGTGGAAGAGTCCTGACTCTGCCTTACCTTCCACAAGGTTTTATTCAAATATCAGCTGATGTGTGTAAAGAAGTGCAAAATCCAAACTTAGCTTGTCCTTGTGATGATAGATAAGAAAATGCCAGTTAATTTTCACAGGTGTTTGAATCCTTAGTGGAAATGCATGTTTCAGGACTTGTTTTTAACATGTCCCCTGTTGCTTCCTTAGATTCTATTATGTCACAACATAGTAATGTAATGAGAACTTAGGAAGTTGCCTATCATGTCAGACAATTGTTTCATTTAATCAGTATAATGTGTACTTACTAGCAGTGGCTACCCAGATTTCAAATAGCATCCTCTTCCCACACTTCTTTATTAAGTGGACATTAAACTAGGGTTCTTTCTAGAAGATGTATTCATCAGGTATTTTTTTGAGGGAGGGGGTGGTGCTCAGAAGAAAAGAGAGGAAGATGTCACAGCAGAAATGTTTCCCTCACCCTGTAAATGCCCTCTTCTCCTTTCAAAAATTTCTTAAGTCCAGTAGTGGAAGGAACATTTTGTTCTAATAGTTTTTTGTGTGTCAGGAGTGACTTGAGAAACTGCAAGGTGCTTCTGGTGTAAGAGAATTGGTCATCTGCAAGGACGTTGCCCAGGGGATGCCCGGATGTTTGATGTTTCTCTCATGTCCTTGCATGGGGAGCTAGAGCTAACAATCAGGAGCTCACTCCGCTCACCGGATTTGAACTGCTGACCTTTCGGTCAGCAGTTCTACTGGCACAAGGGTTTAACCCATTGGCCCACCAGGGGCTCCATTCTAACAATAAACCAAGGCATATAGTTTTTTTGTTGCATTATGTTATGATCGTAATAACTCTGGGGAACAAAAATAATCTCCTAGAGTTTTTGATACCATAATTACTTCCAGAATAGAATCATGATTCAAGTGTGAGATGAAGTTGACGTGAGAGCTGTATTTGTTTTATCATAGCAAATGGAACAAATTCTGAATTCTGACTCAGGTAACTTAATCAAGTTAACATTACTATTTGTAAGTTCACACAGACACCTGAGCCTGGCAGAAGACCAAAAGGTTGCATCCAATTCTTTTTCAATTGCATATATTATTATAAGTACATTTAGAGTTTTATGTAAATTATGAGCCACAAAGCATCTTGTTCCATCTTCATTTTTAACTCATGTTTCTGCCTATTTTCCTCTGGAATTGGCACAGAGGGGATGATATATAGCAATATCAAAGTCATATTCATTGATAGTATATTTGGCATTGAATAGCCAATTCACATTTTAAGGTAATAAATACGGATCCAATTACCTCCATGCTCTTACATACATTTGATATTGTTCTTATGCTTAACTAGTTTTTTGTGATTTTCAGGTCTTTTTTAGGTAGCATTTGTCTGGTGACATTCAAATTCCTTGTCACTCAAATCACAGGGAAAAGTTGTTTCTTGCTGTGCCATTGAGACCAAACTGTCATGGAAAACACACATCACACAGCATATAAAAATGTACCTTTTTGATACAATATGGTTATCCTGATCTTATATTTGTTGAGGCTTCTATTGATTATTTCTTTTCAGACTCTTCCTCCGCCCCTTTGCAGAACAAAGTTAGTACTTTGATGCATTTCTTTGATAAAGTTACAAAGCTCTCTTGAAGATTTTGAAATTGTCATGAGATTGCTGTCTTCACAAATAGTGTGTTGCAGATGATGTCCTCCATTCTTAAAAAAAACCCAAAAACAAAACAAAACAAAACACCAAGCTGTTCGCCTCACAATCAGTCAATGTATGGTAATCCTACCACGTAGGAAGTCTGTCTTTTTCATCTCTGGTTTTCATTCTGTTCTGCTAAAATATTAACTGGGCAATGCAATACTGCTGATGTGCTGTTTGTGCTATCTCTATCTAATATTATTTACTGTTTTAGGGATTCTATGGAATGCAAATCAGCTCTTCTGTAAGAGCCAAAGTGGACAACTAATTTTCTTTAGGAACTGAATTTTGAATAAAATAAGAGCTGAAGGGCAAGCATCGTTGGGCTCTTGCACATAATCCTCCTGCAAATGGCATCAGAGTTGTCCTGGCTAACAAGGTGAATTCAACCAGTTTGCAATTTATACATTTTAAGACAAGTTGCCATATATACTACAGTATAAGCCAACCCGAATATAAGCCAAGGGAAACTTATTGAATTGTGTATAAGCTGAGTGTGGGAAATGCAGCAGCTACTGGTAAATTTCAAAATAAAAAATAGATATGAATAAAATTACGTTAATTGAGGCATCAGTGGGTTAAATGTTTTTGAATACTTACCGTATTTCCAAGAAAAACAGTAAACTATCTCTGTAAGTGGAAAAGTAGGATCAACAAAAACAATATGGTATCGACAATAACAATAATAATAATAATAATAATAATAATAATAATAATAATAATAATAATACTTCATTTGTATCCTGCTGTCTCTCCCAATGGGGACTCAGTCCAGCTTCCAACATAGTAACAGCCAAACATTCAATGCCTATATAAACAATGCAGAGCTAGATATAGATCTATAATTATATATTCTAATTTCACATATGCATTTCCTCCTGAAACATTTGCAGATCCTCTTTCTATATATGTGCATTTACCTCCTGCAATATTTGCAAGCCCTATTTATCTATGTTTATATCTATCTAGACATATCTCTATGTGTGTGTGTGCATTTCCCCCTGTAATATTTGCAAGCCCTATATATCTATATTCATATATATCTATCTAGACATCACTCTATATATAATTATATCTATATAGGATTTGCAGGGACTTGCAAACATGTGAGGGGAAAATTCATATATAAAATAACGTATACAGTAGAGTTCCAGTTATCCGACATAAAGGGGCGGACCCAATGTTGGATAACCGAAACTGACGGATAATAGGGGGCTTAGCAAGGAGGGAAGGGACTTTTGCACCCCATGTATGGAGGAGCCCCTCCAGGGGGTGCAGAGGGGAAGGGCAAAAAGGAGAGGCGCCATTTGAGAAACCTTTGAAACTGAGGCCGCAGGAAAGTGCCTCGAGGGAGGTAGGCTCAGAAGGAAGCTTTAATGGAAAATTACTTCTTCCCACGCCTTCCTTGTTTACCTTTGAAGAGCTTGAAGGCTCCTACCAGCTGTTCCAAAGCGGGGTGGGCTCCATGTGGAAGAGGGCCCAGCGCCACGAGGAGTCATGGGAGGAAGCTGCCACCGCCGCCATGCACATGGCTGCCTCTACCACAGCATCTGTCTCCCCCTCCGCCTCCTCCTTCTTTGCATCTTCCTGAGGCAGCCGGAGGACGAGGGAGAGAAAACTCCTCCATGTTCCTCTTCTCTTGGAAGGCATGGGAAGAAGAAATTTTTAATTAAAGCTTCCTTCTGAGCCTGCCTCCCTCGAGGCACCTTCCTGCAGCCTCAGTTTCAAAGGTTTCTCAAATGCCGCCTCTCAAATTTGCCCTTCCCCTCTGCACGCCCTGGAGGGGCTCCTCCATGCTACTCCATGCATGGGGTGCAAAAGTCCCTTCCCTCCTTGCCATCCCCCCCCCCGCAGTGTGTCAGATAATACAATGTGTAGGATAAACGGAAGTCGGATAACGGGAACTCTACTGTACATATGGATACAGATATACAGGTACATGGAAATCTCTAAATATCTATATGTATATAGGATTTGCAAAGACCTGAAAACTATGAGGGGAAAATTCATATATAAAATTAATGTATTTCTAGGGGGGGGGGGCATCTATATATTATTTACAAGCTCAGGGGTATACATTTGCCCAAGGAAGAAATGCAAGCAAAGCCCCCCCCCCCCCCAAAAAAAAAACCTTTGGCCTCTTTTCTCCTCCCCTGTCTCACCTCTTTTATTTCTCCCTTTTTCAAACTCTAAAAGTAACCAGAAAAGGATTTTAAAAGGGGCCGGGCTGTGGCGCAGCTGTTGAGCAGCTGCCTTAAATCACTCTGGCCATGAGGTCATGAGTTCGAGGCCAGCCCATGGCGGGGTGAGCACCCATCAATTAAAAATTAAAAATAGCCCCTGCTCGTTGCTGACCTAACAACCCGAAAGATAGTTGCATCTATCAAGTAGGAGATAAGGTACCACTTATAAAGTGGGGAGCAAGATTAACTAATTTACGACCTGGAATGAGGAAGTGCCGTCAGTGTGGATGATGAAGCAGCTGCTCCCCCCTGTGGCCAGAATCGAACATCCCCTCAGAAGAAGGTTAACTTGCCTCTGCGTGTGTCTCTCAGTCTCTGTTTGATGTGTTTATGGGCATTGAATGTTTGCCCTATGTGTGTTATAATGTGATCCGCTCTGAGTCCCCTTCGGGGTGAGAAGGGCGGAATATAAATACTGTAAATAAATAAATAAATAAATAAAACCTCCCCCCCCCCAAAAAAAAACCCCACCCCATTTTTGTTTCCTTAGGAATAAAAAAAGAAATACACATCTTCTGTTGCTGACTTTTGCAAAGGTAGGGCTTCATTTTCTTTTGTAAACAGATATGGGGGAGGAGTGGAATAAATATTGCTTCTTCTCCACCAGAAATAAAACACACTCAAGTTGACCAGGAAGTTGAAGGGAAAAAGAGGATATCCCTAGTTTAGATTTATTATCCTCTGCAAGTTCAGAAAATTGGGTGGGTTTGAAAGAGAGCCTTACAAATGAGGAGGAAATGAAATATGTCCCCTTTCCCTCATTCCCTCCCTTTTGACTCAAAGGGTTCTTGCAATAATAGTAATGATAAATAAATCCTGCAAATTTGCAAGAATCTCTCTTTTTCTTCCCGTTCCACCCATGCTATCTTTTTCTTCTTCTTGGCTTGCAAGGGCTTCTCTCATTCACTCTCCTTTCCCTTTTGAAAGCATTCTCTTCTTGTCTCTCTTTCTTAAAAAAATAAGATAACTCCAAACTGGCAGGAGAAATGGAGGAGGGAGGTTTTGGAAAAGAAAACAAACTGTGGCCTCCAGGCTCCGCTGACCGGTTTAACCTTGGACCCATTATAAGCTGAGGGAGGCTTATTCAGCCCCCAAAAAAGAGATTAAAACTTGGGTTATCTTCAAGAATATACGGTACTTTGTCTTTTAAAATGGCTTTTTACAATATGGCAGGAAGCTATTATCAATAATTGCTCTAATCTTGCACAAGCATGGTGTGATTTTTAGTTCTTGCTGAATTTGTTTGTTTAATTCATTGCCCAGCTTTTTCCTAACAAAGAACCTAAGGCAATTTATAGCAATGTTAAAACAAGATCATAGAATCATTGAGTTAGAAGAGCCTTCAAGAGCCATTCAGCTGAATCTGCTGCCATACAGGAATACACACCCAACTAGTGGCCATCAGCCTCTGTTTAAAAACCTCAAGCAACTAAAAACTTAATTCTTTTTTAAAAAGGTTTTTTATTATCACCAAGGAATGCCAATAACTAGAGGCTACAGTTATAGGAGGAGCCCCCAGTGGTGCAGCATGTTAAAGCGCTGAGCTGCTGAACTTGCAGACCGAAAGTTTGCAGGTTCGAATCCAGGGAGCGGAGTGAGTTAGCGGACTGTTAGCTTTAGCTTCTGCCAACCTAGCAGTTTGAAAACATGCAAATGTGAGTAGATCAATAGATACCACCCTGGAGGGAAGGTAACGGCACTCCATGCAGTCATGCCGGCCACGTGACCTTGGAGGTGTCTATGGACAATGCCAGTTCTTTGGCTTAGAAATGGAGATGAGCACCAACTCCTGAGTCAGATATGACTGGACTTAATGTCAGGGGAAACCTTTACCTTTACTACATTTATAGGAAGTCTGTGGAAAGCCACCTCTGAGTTTGGAAAGCATATCATATGAATTTAGTGATAGAGATTCCACCTAAACATTACAGTGGACTTCCTAACCATAAGAGCTTTTAAACAGAGGTTGGATGGCCATATCTCAGGCATACTTTAATTGTGCTTTTCCTGCGTAACGGGGGTTGGGCTAGATTGCCCTTGTGGTCTCTTCCAACTCTATGATTCTATGGCATATAAAACATCAACAGTCCACTAGTAGCTGCAGCTACAAAACAAATTGGACATATTTATCAACACAATCCAATAATGCACCACACATGAAGAATAATAAAAGTCATGGCCTCCAAATTGCAGTCCTTGAACAAAATAAATCTACAAAGGAATATTGGAAAGCGAAATAGCAGGATTGGAATATACTTCAGTCCAGTTTATCATATCCATTTCAATAATAATAATAATAATAATAATAATAATAATAATAATAATAATAATAATAATTTTATTTATTACCCACCTCTCTTCATGGCTTGAGGCAGGTTACAGAATAATTAAATCACATAATCATTTTAAAATACTACAAATACACATATTAAAATGTATTTCTATAAAGCACACATTAAAATACACAAAACAGAGATTAAACAAAGGACATGCATTTAAAATTCATGCTTAAAGACTTCTGGGTAGGCCTGCCAGAAGAAATAGGACTTTACATTGTTTTTAAATTCTGACATTTGGCTTCAGCCAGCACCACACTATGTTTCAATAACTACTGTTCATATGGTTATCTGCTCACCTTGGCTTCAGGCAACCTCTTCCTCCTGCTTTTGTTCCCAAAAATCTGTTGTTAAAAATGAACTTGTCACTTCATCATATCCACATGTTTTTCATTTCTATTCTTTTTCACATATAGAACATTTCATAAAGGTCTGCACCTAGGCACTTCACTCCATGCATCTGATGAAATAGACTTATATCTATGTAAGCTTATTCCATGAACTTTGTTCTCTTTCTCTAGTCTCCTCCTACAAGAGCCTATTGAATAGTGTTTCAGATTAACATGATTACAATTTGGAATTTTTAAAAAAATTAAGAGGCATAGAACATTCTAAGCAAAAAGATCTCAGCCAGCTAGCAAAGAGTGGATTCCAACTTTCTTTGTTGTTTATTCATTCAGTTGCCTCTGACTCTTTGTGACCTCATGGACCAGCCCACGCCAGAGCTTCTTGTTGACCGCCACCACCCCCAGCTCCTTCAAAGTCAAGCCAGTCACTTCAAGGATACCATCCATCCACCCTGCCCTTGGTCAGCCCCTCTTCTTTTTTCCTTCCGTTTTCCCCAGCATCATTCCCTTCTCCAAGCTTCCCTGTCTTCTCATTATGTGGCCAAAGTACTTCATCATTGCCTCCAATATCCTTTCCTCCAGTGAGCAGTCTAGCATTATTTCCTGGAGTATGGACTGGTTGGATCTTCTTGAAGTCCAAGACACTCTCAGGATTTTCCTCCAACACCACAGTTCAAAATCCAACTTTCTATAGGAAGAAATTCTAACAATTCTGACAATGATGGGGCTGAGATAATTATTTGATATCGTCTCTTTTTATTTCTACTATCAATGAAGGATACAGACACTTGTTTATGTTTTATTTCAGGTTTCAAAATAAATTGTTCTAATTTCAATAGTATTTTGAATAATATGAACAATCCTGAATAAACAAGGGTTTATTCTATCCCATTATCAATTCCATAGTGCTGTACAGTGTTCTCTCACTTAACTTGCGGTTTATGTTCCAGGACCTCCTGCAATAAGTGAAAATCCGCAAAGTAGGGACACTATATTTATTTTAATAAATATAGCATCCCTCCCTTCCTCTCTCCCTCTTTTAATGTACTGTACTGTATTCCTTCTTGTTCGCTGAGATGATGAGGTGCAGGCGGGGCCTACTGGCGCTGCCTGTGGGCAGCTGAGTGGGACAGGCCGGGACAGGCTGCATGCCTCAGCCTGGGCCCTTTTGTGCCTGCAAGGGAAGGCAGGCTGTATGAAAAAAATTCGCAAAACAGCAAATCCACAATAAGCGAACCACGAAGTAGCGAGGGAACACTGTACACTTCTGTCCGAAAGGGATGCATCTATTGGGATATTCCTTTTGGCAGCTGTGTGAAATGATTCCTTAGCTCAGATCAGAGGAATCTCTGCCTCTCCAGGTTAGCTGGGCTCTATTTTCCACCAGCTATTGCCAGCCTAATCTATTGCAAAGACTGATAAAAGTAATATTTTACCAGCAACCAGAGGGCCACAACTATTCCACTCCTGATTTAACTGGTGGAACTGATTATTTTAGGATTCAGATAATAGGATTTGCTTCATCATCTAACCAACAAGAGCTGAAGCTTTAGGGATAAAATTCAGATTTCCCAAAGCTAGAAACAAATTGTTATAGGCACTGCTGTTCCAAGATGGGACCCTAGCTGTCAACTATTTTTGTACCAGGTTTCCTATGTCTCCAAGTGCTGTTCAGTGGGCAGAAATCCAATGTATTTACACAGCATGTAGCTAAAGCTGCATCTGCTAAATAGGCACAGGCTTAAAACTGTAAACCAATAAAAACCAGATAGAATGAAAGAGCTGGGAGGGAATTCATCCATGTCCCCACAGTAGATAAGACAGAGAAATAAAATGAAATAAATAAATACATGACTAGGGAGTTAGGAAGCACATGAAACTGAGATTTGTGAAGTGATGTTTTTAAAAGAGTACTCTTATAGTTTTAAAATAAAATATTATTGCTGTTACTGCTGTTACTGGTTGTATTACTATTTCATAGTTTAGCAAGTGTTATAACATTTTGGACTATTAGTGATTCAGATGGTATCCAAGAATCTAGCAATTGAGGTTTGTATCCTTGGATAATGTTGTATGTTCCAAACATTGTTTTGTTTTTGTTTTTTTGTTTTTTTTGGGGGGGGGGGTGTTTGTAAATTGTACTATTTTGTTTCAATCTATATTGATTTTATTTAGGTGTTTTGGCAGACCATTTGAATGCTGC
This sequence comes from Anolis carolinensis, assembly GCF_035594765.1. NCBI lineage: Eukaryota > Metazoa > Chordata > Lepidosauria > Squamata > Anolidae > Anolis > Anolis carolinensis. Next base: position 164,912,099 of record NC_085844.1, on the reverse strand, counting down.
TGATGCTGATGCTCCTCCTCCTCCTTATTCCCCCCTCCTTCTGTTTTGCTCAACGGCCACTTATGACCTCATCACATGATGAATTTTTAGCATCTAGAATGCTGCCGCCCAGTTGAACGACAGAGTCCCATGCTGCTCATCACACAACATAGCCTCCCTTCCAGCAGGGCTCCATTGCTCAACTGGGATGGCAGCATGATAAGACGCTGTGCCATCAACACGGGAACCCCCCTGTGTTCCATTTGGAACAGTCGGGCTACCACAAGAACAAGCCTCATGTTGGGGAACTGTTGCTGCCAGCTGGTGGAGAGTGGGGTGCCAGAATTGCCCTGTTGCCATGTTGATTCACCATGGAGGCTGGCGAATCAGCATGGGGGACCTCATCAATGTGAGGTCCTGGGTGTACTGGGTGTTCATGAAATGGTGGTAGCAGTGCTTTGCCCTGCCGTTAATCACTTTTTTCTTTAACCTTACTTTGTTCTCAAGGTTTTAGAATGACAAGAGTGTATTACAATCTTAGTTCAAAAGAGATACTATTGAATGCTCAATGGGTAGAAGAATAGACAGAGAAAGTTTTCTTTTATCTTTTTAAAACTACTGTTTTTGAAAAAAGAAATTTAGCTGGGAATGTGTTTGGTTGGAACTGCCTGCGAAGAGGACTTGTTTGTTTGTTTGTTTATTTGTTTACATCACTTTTACCCCGCCCTTCTCACCCGGAGGGACTCAGGGCGGCTTACAACTGTCTGCAATTATATTGCCCAAAATACATTCAATAAAACAGTAACAGAATCCATAAATAATAAAACAGTACCGCATTAATTAAAACTCTAATTAAACTCTATTAAACCATGAATTATAAAATTTAAAATGCATATATAGTTAAATTCATTCACTAACAGTAATTCTGCAGTGACGATGACAACAGAGATTAGAACAAAAACCCATGACCCTCCAAACCTATAATATTGTGCAAGAGGCTATAAAATTTGACAATCCCAGCAGTTCTATGGTTTGCTGTTAAATAATATTATCTTAATAATTCTGTGATTTGAAAAGGAGGTTGTTATATTACATCATCACATATTGATGAAAATCAAAATAATTATGTTAATTGTCCTGCCAACTGCTTGTTATTAAACACACTAATTTGTCAGCGTTGGTCACCATCTGAGCTTCCCTTTTGTTTTTATATCTTATTTCATGTTCATAGTTTTATGACATAAAGGAAAGGGGAACAGAGGAAGGAGGAAAAAGATAGGAGATAGCAAAAAGTGTTATATGTGTTGAGCGAGTGGGCTTATTAACAAAAGACCCTCCCCATGAATGTGTTTGGCACCAGTAGCCAAGAGTGATAAAAAGAAAAAAAAACAATGTTATGTCTTCATTTGAAGGCTTTTTTTGGTAGTTAAATAATATGGTTGCACTGTTTACAAAAGCAAGATTTCCATCACACAAATAAAGTTCTTTATACTTCCTTCTTTGCTTCCACGCTGGGTTTCTTTCTCTTGCAGATAAACAGCTTCGCTCTCACAGAGCCTCCTCTCACACCGAACTTACACAGGAGCTTTACACACAGCATCCTTCCCACTGGAGGCCTTCAACCTGGACTTTTCCCACTGAAGCTTCTTACACTAGGACTCCTCACACTGAGGCCTACTAACACAGATGCTTTCTCCTATTGAGGCCTCTCTCACACTGAGGCTTCTCTCACAGTGAGGCCTTCTCATACTGAGGCCTTGGCTTGGCTGCTTTCTTTTTAAAAAAGAATATTCAAAACTTTTAAATAACATTCTGATTACCATACCACCTCATAACTGAGATAGGATTTTGAAAATATGAACACATCACAAGTGTGTTCTCCATTAGTGTGGAGAATTTACTTTGGGTAAGTTCCTGTTTTCATGTTCATGGATATACGGTACCTTTGGATTAATTCTGTGACTTTGGATTCCTTGGTTTTTTGTTCTAACCTGGCATTTTTGGATTACTGCTACTGAAATCTGGCTACTTTTGTGTATTGCATTTTATTCAGCCTGACACTTTTGGATTTGCCCTTTTCCTTTTATATATATTTTCTTTAATACAGATTCTTTTATTGGATTACTGGACTCTGGTGTGTGGGGGTGAAAGGGTTAGAGTGTAACAAGAACATAGGTCAGTGCTATAGCACACATGCTTTGCAAAGGAATTGTTTCAAGTTTAATCTCTGGAATATTTTAAGGACATAGGCCTCCTTCTTTATAACCAGTGGCTAGGACTAATCACAACTGGACTCATCTACACTGTAGATTTAATAAAGTTCAATACCATTGAGCTATGGCTCAATACTGAGATTTGTAGTTTAGTGAGGCACCAACACTCTTTGGCACAAAAAACTAAACTCCCATAAAACTACAACTCCTATAACATTGAGCTACGACAGCAATGGTGTTTCAAAGTTCAGGTAGTCCCCAAATTATGAACAAGCTAGGTTCTGTCAGTTTGTTTTAAAGTTGAGCTTGTATGTAACTCAGAACAGGGAAAGGGCACTTCCAGACAGGGGTATAACCCACACCAAAGCAGGTTTAATTTTTTTTTTGTCTACACAAGTTACCCAAAACCTGGGCTTTCCTGGGGAGGATGGCTACATGCCATCCTGGTAACTACTGGGATGGGATACAACCACCCAGAAGCTCCCAAAACAAACCTTCAAGTTTAAAAAACATACCTAGCCACCATTAAAGCACTCCTTCAGGCTTCCTGGTGTGAAGAAATGACACACCAGGAGACTTGGGGGGGGGGGGGGGGAGAGAGAGAGAGAGAGAGAGAGAGAGAGAGAAGAGGGAAATCACATCATTTCTTTGCACCAGGACTGAAGGAGCACCTTAATGGTGGCTGGGCAAGTTTTTAAATTTTAAGGGTTGTTTAAGGTGGTGGGTTGCATCCTACACCTTTGTACTGCAGGAGCCCAAAAGTTGTGAGATGACTGTAGGTACTCACCCCCAGGTAGTTCTGGTTGGTCCTGGAACTACCTGGGGGTCAGTCCCCACAGAGCCATTTCCCCATTAGACCCTGACTTTTCAGGAGGGCCCGGATTTAATGGGGTATCTAATTCATTCAGAATAACCAATCTTATTAATTCATTTTTAATGAGGGCATCATTTGGACGTCCCCAGCAAAAACCCAGACAGGTCCCAGGATATGGGTCTCTGTCTAATTCCAATTGTCATGCCCCAGGACATGGTATGTTCACAGGCGTTCATCTGCCATACTGTGTTTGCAGAGCCGGTCCAACAATGAGGCGAATTAAGCGGTCGCTTCGGGCGCCAAACATACAGGGGCACAGTCAAGACTGCTTTTTCTGTTGATTTGTTGTAAAACATGAAGTTTTCATGCTTAATTTGTAAAATCTTAATGTAATTTGATGTTAATAGGCTTTTCCTTAATCCCTCCTTATTATCCAACATTTTCGCTTATCCAACACTTTTATTTTTCAGTGATTGTTGGGGGGGGGGGCAAAATTCTGTTCGCCTACACTTGAAAAATACCTAGGGCCAGCTTTGTGTGTTTGCCTTGTAGTTTGGCCTTCTTGGCTTTCTGTACCCCTAGATATGATATTGTTGTAGCCCAGCCTCCATCTGAGTTGTTAGGTGAGCCTGAGGTTGGTCCCATTCAGCCTGTGATTGTCCTTGCACCTGTTTTGTCAGAGGTGCAGCCAGAGTTAGTTCCCCCACCTGCCTTGCCAGAGGACTCTGGGTTTAGGCCTGAGATGCAGCCAGAGATTTTCCCAGTGAATTCGGGGACCTGAGACAGAATGGTTGCAAGCAAGCAGTTTGAACAGCATTCCTCAAAGCAGTCAAGGACGGATCTCCAGGTGTCAGATGGACATTCTGGTTTGGATGTAAGAACTGATAAAGTGGAGAGGGATAATGAGCTTGACAGGAGGAGAGCAGTAACTCTGTTGAGAAAAGAAAAGGAGTGTATTAGGAAGAGTAAGCGTCTGCTTTTGAAATGAAATAATGAGCAACCTTCTCACTGTATGGGACCTTGAATTTCCCATAAGAGGCCTTCTTTCTCTGACATAGCCAGATATGGTAATGTTGCAAATTCAAGAAAGAAGATATTTGCTTTGTGTGTATTTCTGTAGCCTTGTATCTTGTTTCAAGTTCTAGCCTTTCTTGTCCTGTGTTTCCAGTTGATTTTGCAGTTTGGATTTCTGTTCCAGCCAAGACCTTTGCCTCGTGTTCCAGCTGAGACCCTTGTTGTGTGTTCCAGCTTGGGCTCTGCACCTTGGACTAAATTTGGAGTCTTCTTCCTGCATTCCAGTGTACGTTCCTGTGTTTCCAGTTTGATTCATGCCTTGGATTGATCCTTGAAACTCTAGTTTGGACTGTTAGTGATATCTTTCGTTGGACTTACTTTGATATCCAGTTTGGACTATGTTCTTTGAATGATTTTTATAGACTCTGGCTTCAAGTGTATCAAATACTTTGTTCTTGTGGATTTAAACCCATTTTATTGTCTCTGAACTTTAATGCGCTATTGCTTGCATATAATCTTCAATAAATAGCTTTCTTGCTTATATTCAGGGGCTCCAGTGTGGTTTTGAGGTGCCTACACAGCCTAGGGGTGCAACAGATGTAATATCTCCTCCCTTCTCTCTCAGTGCTATACTTGTTGTCCTGAAGAGAAAACATGGCTTCTCAGCTTCTGGGAATTTATCATTTTTCACTACTGTTGCATGACGTTTTACAAGGTTTACCCAGATTAAAGTATCTGGAATCTTATCTATGTCTCCTCAGTTGACCTGAACACTGTCTGATAACATATATCTGGTATAAGTACAGTGTTCCTTCACTTATCATGGTGGTTACGTTCCAGGACCACCCGCAAAAAGTGAAAATCCGCAAAGTAGGGATGCTATATTTATTTTAATAATTATACCTTATTTTAGAAGTTATACATTATTATTTGCTGCCTGGATGCCTCCCAACATGGAGAGGGTGGGGCCAGTGGTGAAGAAGAAGAAGAGGCTTGTGAGAAGAGGAGGGGATTCTTTCCTTCCTTCTTTGCAGCTCCTCCTTGCCATCTGCTTCGAGGGAGGAGGAGGAGGGGCTTGGGTGGTCTCAGCAGAGCCTCTGCCTCTGCCATTTCCATGTGAAGGAGATGGAGAATGGCAGGGGAAGTGGTATGTGTATCTCCCTTTGGGGGGAGGGAGGGAAAAAATGTGAAACAGCGAGTCAACAAAAAGTAAAACATGTGCGATCCATAAAAAAAATGGATCGCTTCTAAAGTAGGGGGCGCTGGTGCTTCGTTTCTGAAACTACTTCTGAATTTTGAACCAACATTTTTTGGAACTTTACAAATATTCAGAATATTCGTAATTAATTCGTTAATGGCAGACGCACATGCGCAATGGCCAAAAACAGCACCGGGGGAATTTACAGGACTCTTCTGCCCTCATTTTTGAGCTATCCTCTTCAAATTTGGTACAGTGGTAGAAAACGTTTAATACTGCTAGCTCACCAAATTTCAGAACGTTTCCCTCATCCTCTGATTTTTGGCGAATTTTCATATCTTATATAAGAAAGCATTTTTTAATAATTGCAGAAATCTGTTCCTGCAATGCAACACTGTCACACAAGGGGCCTGCTTGGAAGGTGCCAGAGAGTGTAACTTGCGAAGCATTTCTGGCTTTGGAGTGCCCCACCCATCAGGTATTGATGTGGGTGCAGAGAGCGATGGGCCTTGCAAGGCAACCCTATGACACACACAAAGCCAGAGACAGACAAGGGCTTGAGTAAGCCTTGGAGTGGTACCCTTGAGGAGGCCTGGCCAGTGGCCACGTGGCCAAGGCCACAAACACAACAAATAGGCCCTTTCCCCTACCACCTCCCAAAAGCTTCTACTAGCTGCTCACAATGATGTCCTTTAATTTAAAAAAAAAAGCAGCACACTCACCCCCCCCCCAGCCCCAACCTTTGGAATCAAAAATAAAATGTTACATTGCTTTACTTCTCCTTCTTTATTATTCAAATAAGAACCCCGCCCCAAACAATGGCACCACAGAAAGAAATGGACCCAGCCCTGCAGCCAGCAATGCCCAGGCTACAAAAAATGCACAGTGGTCAGGCAAGCAAACAAACAATAGGCCCAGGCCACCGGGCCACTGGCCGGCAGCAAACGGAAGCACTGGGGGGTGGCCTTGCTGACTCAGGGAAAAAAAGTGGCACACTCGCCCCTTTCCCACCCACCCTTTTCCCAGTATCTTCTTTCAATGCCCTCCCTGCCCTGGCCCCAAGCAATCGGCGCTGCAGCCAGCAATGCCCAGTTGCCCACCAGGCAAGGAAGTAGTAGCACAACAGAAAATTCCTGCCTGAAAGTACACCAACACCCAACCTTCCTCTCCAATTCCCGAGTATGAATGAGCCATAAATACGCTCTGCAGGCGCTTTTCATGGAGGACGTACAAGCACCTCCCCTTACATAAATGTGCACTGCGATTGGTCACAAGGAGGCAAGCCCAGGCTAGGGTACACCTCCCTCAAAACCAAGTTTGGATGCTTTAAAAATGCATGGCTTTAGTTCCAAAAACATATGATGCCATTAGAAAAATGGGCTATATCGGTTCAAAATCGCGGGATACACACAACGGGATAACCCATGTCGGAACCACGTTCGAAAGTGACAAAACATACGAATTAGATCCGACATACAACAAATATGACTTTTTTGCCCAACCCTAATAGATAGCATATGGAAGTGTTAACCCCCCTGTGTTTTTATCTTGCAGTCTGTGCCCCTGTTTTCACCTTACTTTCTGTCCCTGTAACAAGGATTGGTGATAAAGCTTCAGTTTCCCCATAATAACGCCTTCAGAAGTGAATTTCCCTTCTGAGGGATAACTTTCTCTTATTTCCTGTTGTTTCACCTCCATTCTTAACTATGAGTCGTTTGTAAATCGGATGTTTGTAATTCGCCACTGCCTGTACATTAGTTCTACAGTGCAGATGGCTAGCACAGTCAGACAGACAAAACAATACTAGACTAGATGGACAAATAGTTTAAGGTCCCTTCTACACTGCCATATAATCCAGATTATCAAAGCAGATAATTCATATTATCTGCTTTGAATTGGATCATATGAGTCTACATTACCATATAATCCAGTTCAAAGCAGATAATCTGAATTTTATATGGCAGTGTAGAAGTTAGGAGAAAGTTTTATGTTAAAGGTTTTCATTGACATTCACAGTAAATTTTCAAAGACCTTCAACTTGAGTTGGCCCTCCCTATCCAGGAATTCTGTATCCACAGACTTAACCATCCATGCTATGCAACATCCACATATGTTAATGTTCATGATGAATTCTGTAACCAAACTCCAGCAGATACTAAAGATCTACTGTATTTATGCTTGTTGAAGATGTAACAGCAGTATAAAAATCATGCAAACATGCTTCTAAACCATTGCTGTCATTTTGAACCAGAACAATTTTGAGCCAGAGCAACTTGTCATCCCTTTTCTATTGAGCAAATATGTCTACCTAAAACATATTTGGGTGGAGAAAGTCTTCTAGCCTTGATGGAGTATGATTTGAGGTGGACTGGCTTCATATTAGAAATTGACCAAGGTTCCCAGATGCAAAGAAGCATATTTAGGTTCATTTAAAAACAAATAGCTGGAAATATATTTCAGCAAACTTACATTATTTCATGTCCCCCAGCTATCTCTGTGGTTTCATTCCCTTCTAGGTAGGCCTGAGGTGAACTGGAGTGCCAATTCAGTTGAAGGAAAAGCACTTATTGCTGTAGACATTCAGCTTTGCATTACACTGACTGGCTTGGGGAAAAAATCCTCTTGACTTGTGTGTCACAGTTCTATTATTTGGGGGCTGGTCATGCCTTGACACAAGACTATATGATGTCTCACCCATCATCAACACAGTGTGAGCTGAATAACCCTGGTGAGGCTTTAAATTATGCAGTCAGCTCAGCTGTGTAACAAAAATAACCAGCTGCATTTCAGTCTACTGCCCACATCATGAGGGTACACACACACAAGTCTTGTTCCCTTAAACAAGTATGTGATGCATCATTATTTGCGTTGTATTCATTGAATCATCTTTCTACAACAAATTTTAATGCTGAGATGTGTTTTTAGCTCTGCCTCTTTGTGTGTATGTGTGATTCTCTGCCTACTTTTGAAATAAATGGGGAACATTGGAGTTCATAGCTGAAGACTGTATTTATCATCTTCAGCCCAAACACTATTAAAATACAAGACTCCTCAAGATGTCTCTCTCATCTGTCACACTCAAGATTCACAGAGTGCAGTCAGCCTACTATGACATGATTTGCATTCACAGCAGAGCCTGAGCAGTTAAACCTTCCCATTTTAGTGTCAAGCCATTAAAAAAAACCTTTACTGTAGTGACCAAATGTATTTCCTAGAATATTAAATCTCTTGCAAATATCACTACTTCCAAAACAGATATTAAGACTACAAATCGTGAATACTGAGCAATTTCTGTTTACTGTCAGTTTCACTTGGGATTAATGTCCTATAAATCGTACTAACTTCAAATATCTCAGGTGGCTCCTGATCTTCAGTGTTAAATCAACCCATAAGTATGTTTAACACACACAAATGCCACTGATTATCATTAATGACACTACTTCCCCCCAAAATGTTTGTATGTGATGGGAGGTGTGGCATCTGATAAAGCATCTGGGGAAAAAATATTCTATGTTTAGGAAAATTGTATTATTTTTAAGGAGGAAGATAGAATTACTTTTGCATCTTCTTTGGGAGTGTAGTGGAGACAGTGAATGGTTATCATGGGATTTTTTTTGTTATTAGGCTTCTGGTTATTTAGTGTATATATGCAGATTAGTCTTTTTCAACATATCTTTGTGGGAAATAGCCCACACTGATTTTATGACCGTTCCATTGGATAGGGGATTATGTCAAAGGAAGGGACACTTCCAAAAATAAAAGAGGGGAAAAACAAAACATCCAAATTGGGAATAATATATATAAATAAATATGTAAGGGGAGCCTCTGGTGACTCAGTGTGTTAAAGCGCTGAGCCGCTGAACTTGCATACCGAAAGGTTGCAGGTTCGAATCTGGAGAGCAGAGTGAGTGTTAGCTCCAGCTTCTGCCAACCTAGCAGTTCGAAAACATGCAAATGAGTAGACCAATAAGTACCGCTCCGGCGGGAAGGTAACGGCGCTCCATGCATTCATGCTGGCCACATGACCTTGGAGGTGTTTACGGACAACGCCGGCTCTTCGGCTTAGAAATGGAGATGAGCACCAACCCCCAGAGTTGGACACGACTGGACTTAACGTCAGGGGAAACCTTTACCTTTACCTTAAATATGTAAGAAAGGGGTATCTCGTTTTCCAAAAGTACACTGCCAACAAGAAAAATGGAAAGAAAGCTTCTTTCTAGGGAAAAACAAGTTGAAAATGATATATATTTAAATAGATATTAAAAGTTGGGATAAAAAGGGAGTATTAGTCTCCAAAAGCAGATAGGTGTGGGTGTGTGTATCCTCATCTTTAGAAAAACAAGCATCACCTCTGTGTGTACACAGAAATCCCAACTAAGTGCTACAATGGATATCTTTTCTATTGTTTTTTCTTGGAGGAATTACTTCCAATAAGTATGTCCCAAGGGGAACTTGTCTTTCAAAAGGAGCCCTCCAAGAAAAGGGGAAGCAATGTCACTTCCTTGGAGTTTAAACAAACATCCACCAAGTTGAAAAATAATATGTTTATCCTCCGCTTTGAAAAAGCAAGCACCAGACGAATCCCAGACAAGCTCCAGCCACAATGCATATCTTCACTGTCTTATTTTTTTTTCCTTAGTGGGAAGAGATATCTTTCACTTTTCATGAAGGGTGGGCGGGAAGAAGGGATTCCACCTGAGTTTTCCCCTAGTCAGAGGAGAGAATTGTGTCTCCATCTCTTGGGAGAGACTGATGAAGAAGGACAAATCTGGCTACTTGTCTATTTCTCAGAGCACTGCCAGTCTATGAACTTTATCTATACTGACCATATAATGCAATTTGAAGCTAGCGTCAAATTGCTATGGCTAGATGCACTCTGCCAAAGTGTACTGCTGTATGTGTTAAGTACAAAGTACATCAAGCAAAGTTGGTGGAAAGTCTAAAATAAGCCCCTTAATGGATTGCAACTCAGATACAATGTAAACATGGCAAAATCGGATACACAGAATACAAAGTGAATTGTAGTCACCCATTGTACTGAATACTGTGCAACAGGCAGCCAATTGACCCCATAGGACAAGTAATTGACTTCTAACTGTCACTTTTCCTTCTTGTTTCAACTTAGTATGCTCCTAGAGTGCTAGTGCACATCTCACCTGGAAATGGGGGGAAAGCTGTATTCTCTGGCAGCTGTTAAGATGTGCATACTCTAGATTAGGCCCGCACAACCTGAGGTCCTCCTAGTGTTTTGAACTTCAGCTCCCAGAATTCCTGGCCATTCAATAAGCTGGCTAGGACTTGTGGAAGTTGGTGTCCCAAACACTTGGAGGGCCACAGGCTGTGCAACTTGCACTAGATGCTGGAACCCATTTCAGGCCACCTTCCATGGCTATTGCAATGGATGTCCTGGCTTTGGGTCTGTTCCAGAAATGGCAATCTAATCATCTGTACAGCAAAACTGATTTCTGTAAAACCAGTTCCAAACAGACCTACATGGTGAGTGTAGATGAGCCCTATGTAATCATACATCTTTAAGATAGTCACATCTGCAGAAGGCAATAGTGTTTTGCTCCAGATGTAGTGATCAGCCTGAAGAACTGGAATATTGAAATGAGAATTAGTCACAATAATCCTTCTTAGGAAGCATATCCATGAATATTGACCAATGCAGCAAATACAGCAAAATGTAAAATCCATAAAACAGCAATACCTTGGACCTACTAAAAGTACGAAATACTTCATGCAAGTTTTTGAAGCTTCAGTATTTATTTATTTATTTATTTACAGTATTTATATTCCACCCTTCTCACCCCGAAGAGGACTCAGGGTGGATCACATCTCTATATATAAAAGGATAAAAAAAATCAGCCTAGGACAAAACAACAAAACTACACATCCCAGGAACACTAAACTTGGCAACAAAATCCCTCATCCATGCCTCTATGTTCATACAATAAAAAGAAAAGAAAAATAAAGTCCTAATTAGAGGGAAAGGAATAATTGTTTTTTATCCAATTGTTACCAGTTAGAAGGCTACACTCTGCCCACTTGGTCTCCTCAGCCCAGGGGACAGGCACAGTTAGGCCTCAGGCCTCTTCCACACTGCCTATAAGATACAGATGATCTGATTTAACTGGATTATATGGCAGTGTAGACTCAAGGCCCTTCCACACAGCTATATTACCCATTTATAATCTTAAATTATCTGCTTTGAACTGGATTATCCACACTGCCAGATAATTCACTTCAGTGTGCATTTTATACAGCTGTGTAGAAGGGGCCTCATATAATCCAGTTCTAAGCAGATAATATAAGATTATAAATATACAGTAGAGTCTCGCTTATCCAACATAAACAGGCTGGCAGAACGTTGGATAATAAGAAGGGATTCAGGAAAAACAGATTAAACATCAAATTAGGTAATGATTATACAAATTTAGCATCAAACATGTTATACAACAAATTTGACAGAAAAAGTAGTTCAATGCTCAGTAATGCTATGTTGTAATTACTGCATTTACAAATTTAGCACCAAAATATCACAATGAATTTAAAACATTGACTACAAAAACATTGTAATCAATGATACAGAATGGGGGACACCTGGCTTGACAGCAGTGTGTGCGAAAAAGACCTTGGAGTCCTCGTGGACAACAAGTAAAACATGAGCCAGCAATGTGATGCGGCAGCTAAAAAAGCCAATGGGATTTTGGCCTGCATCAATAGGGGAATAGCGTCTAGATCCAGGGAAGTTATGCTCCCCCTCTATTCTGCCTTGGTCAGACCACACCTGGAATACTGTGTCCGATTTTGGGCACCACAGTTGAAGGGAGATGTTGACAAGCTGGAAAGCGTCCAGAGGAGGGCGACTAAAATGATTAAGGGTCTGGAGAACAAGCCCTATGAGGAGCGGCTTAAAGAGCTGGGCATGTTTAGCCTGCAGAAGAGAAGGCTGAGAGGAGACATGATAGCCATGTACAAATACGTGAGGGGAAGTCATAGGGAGGAGGGAGCAAGCTTGTTTTCTGCTGCCCTGCAGACTAGGACACGGAACAATGGCTTCAAACTACAGGAAAGGAGATTCCACCTGAACATCAGGAAGAACTTCCTCACTGTGAGGGCTGTTCGACAGTGGAACTCTCTCTCCCGGACTGTGGTGGAGGCTCCTTCTTTGGAGGCTTTTAAGCAGAGACTGGATGGCCATCTGTCGGGGGTGCTTTGAATGCGATTTCCTGCTTCTTAGTGGGGGGTTGGACTAGATGGCCCATGTGGTCTCTTCCAACTCTACTATTCTATGATTCTATGATTCTATGATTGACTACTAAAAGGCAGACTGCGTTGGATAATCCAGAACACTGGATAAGCGAATGTTGGATAAGTGAGATTCTACTGTAATATGAAATAATTACTGTGGTAATCCAGTCCAACCCAATTCTGCCATGGAGGACACAATCCAAGCATGCCCAACAGATGGCCACCCAGCCTCTCAATAATAATAATAATAATAATAATAATAATAATAATAATAATAAGAAGAAGAAGAAGAAGAAGAAGAATATCATACAATCATAAGGTTAGGAGACACCCCTAAGGATCATCCAGTTCAACTTCCTTCTACCATGCAGGACGACACAAACCAAGCACTCCTGACAGATGGCCATCCAAGATCTGCACAGTAATAATACAAATCGAATCATAGAATCGGACAGTTAGGAGAGACCCCTAAAGGCCATCCAGTCCAACCCAACTCTGCCATTGGATGATACAATCCAAGCACTCCCAACAGATGGCCACCCAGCCTCTCAATAATAAGAATAAGAATAAGAATATCATACAATCCTAGGGTCAGCAGATACCCCTAAGGATCATCCAGTTCAACTTCCTTATATCATGCAGGAGGACACAATCCAACCACTCCTGACAGATGGCCATCCAATATCTGCACAATAATAATACACATTGAATCATAGCATCAGACAGTTAGGAGATACCCCTAAAGGCCATCCAGTCCAACCCAATTCTGCCATGCAGGACACAATCCAAGCACTCCCAACAGATGGCCACCCAGCCTCTCAATACTACTACTACTACTACTACTACTACTAATAATAATAATAATAATAATAATAATATCATCATCATACAATCCTAGTGACCCCTAAGGATCATCCAGATCAACTTCCTTCTACCATGCAGGAGGATACAATCCAAGCACTCCTGACAGATGGCCATCCAGCCTCTACATAATAATGATGATGAAGATGATAATGATGATAATAATAATAATAATAATAATAATAATAATAATAATAGCATAGAATCCAAGAGTTTGCAACAGGACACAATCCAAGCATTCACAACACATGGACAACGTATAAATACTATACAATACTACACAGGCACATAGACCCCCCTCTACCCTCACCACTTTCACAGTACACAAACAACCAAATGCATACAAAACATAAAGACAACCATACAACAGACATTCAATACCACCACTACCTCAACAAGTTCTCACCAACACCACCAGACAACGCCATAGCAACGCGTGGCCAGACACAGCTAGTTGTACACATATAAGGCAAACATTCAATGCCATGTAACATAGAACAGAGATAGAGACAGACGCAGAGGCAATTTAAACCTTCTCCCGCTTCCAGCTTTCCTGAGGGTATGATTGATTCCGGCCACAGGAGGAGCAGCTGCTTCATCATCCACTGCAACAGCACTTCCTCATTCCAACGGGCTGGATGATTTTTATGGTGTCATAAATTAGCCTCCCCACATATAAGTTGTCACGACCCAGGCTGCAGAGCACCAATAACCATACACAGAGGCCAGAATCTAACTAATATCTTTATTGAAGGAATATATAAAGTTAATAAAAGCAAGTGTATGAAATAGTCCAGAAATAGACCTTTCAGGAAAGGTCAAAATTAGTCCAAAGAAACAATGTCCAATATGAAATATTAAGGTCCAAAGTTGTAATCCAATAACCGAAACACTCACTTTGCCAGGCAAAGTGAGGGGAGATGACAAGGTCTTTTAGTCCATGAAACTTGAGCGAGGCTAGGAAGTAACTTGATTCTTGGAAAAACGAGGCTTGATTCAAGGCAACAAGGAAACAAGGAACAAGAGCAAGATCCGTGGTAATTACTTGGTAAAATCCGGGAAACAAGACGAGGCTGAGTCTTAGAAAGCAAGGCAGGATTCGTGGAGTAAACAAAGCTGGGAACGAAGGCTTGGCGACAGGAATGGAGGCTTGGAAGCGGAGTAGCTGTCCACACACGCTACTCCGGTTGCTGACGAATTGACTCCGCAAGATCCCTTTGTGGGTAAAACACCTAAATAGGGTCCCGTTTTCCCGCCCAAGAGCAGTTCTCTGGAGAACCAGAAACGAAAGCTATTTTCTGAGTCCAGATGCATGACTCCCTAAACTTTCCCATGGGAAGCAGGCTTAATCAGCTGAATGCTTAGCAGCTATCCTAGCACTCCTGCGAGACGCCTGATCGACTCCTCTCTGTTGTTTACAAAAATCATGGCGAGAAAACGTAGGAGATTTAGGCTCAGGGCTTGTTTGACAGACTTCTGGAAGACAAATCTCTTGCAGGTGCAAGGTTTCCAAATTTGGCTGGGAAAGTTCCAATTCTGACTGAAACGGCGAAAAACCCAAGTTCTCCTCCTCATCTGGCACAACAGTGCCAGAAACGGGACTACATGGCCCATGACTCATCACACTATCCCCCTCCTCAAGCCCCCTCTCAAACTGGGACTCTCTCCCCGAGGCGCGAGGCCGCGGCTTGGCGGGATAGGTCTGATGGAAGCGGCGGGTTAAATCGGGGGCATGGACTGTGGAAGCGTCTTCCCAAGAGCGTTCCTCGGGGCCAAAACCCACCCAGTCAATGAGATATTGTAGGCGGCGGCGGTGAAAGCGAGAATCCAAAATGTCCTGAACCTCAAACTCCTCCTCCCCATCCATCAAAACAGGAGGGGGGGCCGGCCGGTCTGTATCAGGGCGCACACCATCCGCCGGAAGGAGCATAGAGCGTGGAAGTTGGAGTTTGAAAGTCACAGGGTTAAGTTGCGCCACCACTGGATAGGGACCAATGAAACGGGCATCTAACTTCCGGCAAGGGCGATGGGAGGGCAAAAAGCGAGTGGACAGAAGAACCCGGTCTCCTACCTTGATTTCGGGGCCCGGCTGGCGATGTTTGTCCGCGTGACGTTTATAGTCCTCCTTGGCTTGGTCTAGTTGCTGGAGCAAGAGTTGTTGCACCGCTGTGAGTTCCTGCAGCCAGTCCTCTGCTGCGGGAACTTCTGAGGTTTCAATGACAGGGGGAAAGAAACGTGGATGGAAGCCGTAGTTTGCAAAGAACGGGGTTTCTTTAGTAGAAGCCTGGACCCCATTGTTGTAGGCAAACTCTGACAGCGATAACAGGGAAGCCCAATTGTCCTGCTGGTAGTTCACATAACAGCGAAGGTATTGTTCCAAAGTGGCATTGGTGCGCTCAGTTTGCCCATCTGTTTGGGGATGATGAGCCGAAGATAAACGAGAGTCTATGCCCAATAGTTTTTGTAGTGCTTTCCAGAAACGAGAGGTGAATTGGGACCCACGGTCTGTGACCAAACTCTTGGGCAATCCATGCAATCTGAAAACATGTTGGAGGAATAGATCTGCAGTCTCTTTGGCCGTGGGAAGGCCATCACAGGGAATGAAATGGGCTAACTTGGTGAAAAGGTCCACCACCACTAGGATCGTGGTGAATCCACAGGAAGGTGGTAGATCAGTGATAAAATCCGCAGAGATTATTTCCCATGGGTGGGATGGGGTAGGGAGGGGATGCAGAAGCCCTGAGGGCTTTTCCCTTCTTGTTTTGGAGCGCTGACATACTGGGCAGGTGTTGACATATTTTTCCACATCCTTGCGGATCTTGGGCCACCAGAAATCTCTTAGGATCAAATGCATGGTTTTAAATAGTCCGAAATGCCCTGCTGGCTTGCAGTCATGACACAGACGAAGTGCTTTTTCCCTGCCCGGTCCTGGGGGGATGTAAACATGATTTCTATAGCAAAGTAGCCCATCCTTAAGCGAAAAGGGAAAATGTAGTCCTTGGCGAAGTTGGTCCTGAGCCCAGGCATCTGCTTGCTGACTAGCCCTGATTTCCTGAGCACAAAGGGGCCCTGGAGTAGAGGGAGTTGATTCAATGGGAGTGGATTTGGTGTTTCCCACTGTGAGCGTGGCAAAGTTCTCGGGTTGTAGCAGCTGGGACTCCAAGGTCTCCTTGCGTCCTGCAGCGTATTCCGGTTTCCGTGACAGAGCATCTGCTTGCTTGGTCTGGGCTGGGGTTACATAATGAATTTGGAAGTTAAAACGTTCAAAGAATAAAGCCCAGCGTTGTTGCCTCTGATTTAGCTTGCGGGCAGTTCTTAGATGCTCTAGATTCCGGTGATCAGTATGGACTTCAATGGGAAATTTGGCCCCTTCTAGCCAATGTCTCCAAGTTTCAAAGGCTGCCTTTATGGCCAATAGTTCCTTTTCCCAAATGGTGTAATTTCTCTCTGGTGCGGTCAATTGACGGGAATAAAAGGCACAAGGATGAAGATGATCTCCCACTGGTTGTAGGAGTACAGCCCCGATTGCCACATCGGAGGCGTCCGCCTGTACAACAAAAGGGGTTTCAGGATCTGGATGCTGAAGGATTGGCTGGGACGTGAATAATTTCTTTAGTTGCTGGAACCCTTTCTCTGCTTGATCTGTCCAGCGGAAAGGCTGTTTCCCACGGATGCAGCTGGTGATTGGGTCAGACCAGCGAGCAAAGTCTGGAATGAACTTGCGGTAGTAGTTCGCGAACCCCAAGAATCGTTGCACCTCTTTCTTGTTGGTTGGCGCCCGCCATTCCAATACTGCTGAAACCTTTGCCGGGTCCATGGAGAGCCCTAGTGGCGAGACGCGGTACCCCAGGAAATCTACCTCTTGTAGATCAAAAGCGCATTTTTCCAGCTTGGCATAAAGTCCATGATCCCGCAATCGTTGTAACACCATTCTGACGTGGTTCTCATGTTCTGATTGTGATCTAGAAAACACCAAAAAATCGTCCAGGTAGATGATCAAGAACCGATCTAGATAATCCTGAAAGATGTCATTGACAAAATGCTGGAACGTTGCGGGAGCTCCACATAAACCATAATTCATAACTCGGGACTCGAATAATCCGAATTTAGTCTGGAAGGCGGTCTTCCACTCGTCCCCTTCTCTGATGCGAACTAGATTATAAGCCCCCCGAAGATCCAGCTTGGTGTAGACCTTGGCTCCTCGAAGTCGGTCTAGTAGGTCCGAGATCAAGGGCAGGGGATAGCTGTTCCGCTTAGTGATATTGTTCAATGCTCTATAGTCCACCACCAAGCGTAAGTCCCCTGACTTCTTTTTCACAAACATCACTGGGGAAGCGGCTGGGGATTGAGAGGGTCTGATGAATCCCTTGCGAAGGTTTGACTCTATGAACTCCATGAGAGCTTCTTGCTCCGGTTCAGTCAGGGAGTAGAGATGTCCTCGCGGGATCGGGGCCCCCTCCACCAAGTCAATGGCACAGTCATAAGGTCTATGTGGGGGTAATCTCTCGGCTTCTTTTTCATTGAATACATCCCAATATTCTGAGTACTTCTTGGGCAAGGTGATAATGGGTTCAGTGTCTGTGGCATGGCAGACCTTGGCTACAAGGCAATGGTTTTGGCAATATTTAGAAGCAAACTGCAGTTCTCTGTTGGACCAGGAGATGCTTGGGTCGTGAAGTGTCAGCCATGGAATTCCCAAAATCACAGGGAAATGGGGAACCTCGGTAACAAAGAAGGAAATCTCTTCCATATGTTCCCTTATCCACATTCTGGTGGGTTCCGACCACTGGCTTACGGGACCCGTCTTGAGGGGGCGGCCATCGATGGCTTGCACCACACGGGTGTTCTTGAAGTCATGATATTGTAATCCCAGAGAGTCGGCATACTCTCTATCAATGAAATTGTTTGTGGCTCCTGAGTCTATCATGGCGTGGACCATGACGGGCCCTTTTTTTGCTGACCACAAGGTGACCACTAGAAGAAATTGGCGGCTCTTGAGTGGGTTTTTTGACCGGGTTGGCGAGCCTCTCTACGCCCGGTCGCTGGCTTCCCCCGCCGGCTGTGCGCCAGCCGCCTCAGACGTCTTCGTCTCCGTGGAGGACGCCGCCGCCAGACGGGCGGCGGGCTTCCCTTTGGCTGGGCACTCTCTGGCGAAGTGGCCCCCGTTTCCGCAGTACCAACAGAGATTTAGGCGTTGGCGGCGGGCCTTCTCGGCGGCATCTAATCTGGGACGCACATTGCCCAACTGCATCGGCACCTCCTCGCTCCCTCTGGGGTATGGGGCTGGTGGCGGGGGTCTCCATACTGGACGCGGCTGGACGCCGGTGGGAGCGGGAGGTTTCACCCCAGCTCTACCGCTCTGGCCTCGGACCCATTGTTTTCTGTTGGCAAGCATGACTTCAGCTCGTAAACATTGATCAATGAGTGCTTCAAGAGAGTGGGGAGGATCCACCTTGGAGATTTCTTCCAGCATCTCAATGTTGAGACCCTCCCGAAATTGTCCTCTGAGGGCTACATCGTTCCAGCCGGTGTTGTGGGCCAGCACTCGGAACTCGGCTATGTACTGGGACAAGGGTCTGTCCCCTTGGGAGAGGCGCCGGAGTTTGTGGCCGGCTGCCTCCAAATTGTCCTCGATTCCCCAGGTCGCCTTAAGGTGGTCCAAGAAATGTTGCGCTGATCTTAGATGTGGGGAGACTTGGTCGAACAGTGCCGTCGCCCAGTTGGCCGCTGGCCCGTCCAAGAGACTGTAAATCCACGCCACCTTGATGTCTTCTTGTGGAAACTCGGCAGCACGGGCCTCTAGATAAGCCTGGCATTGGCGACGGAAAACATGAACCTTAGAAGCTTCTCCAGAAAACTTGGTTGGCAACGCCATGGCCGGGAGACGGATTCCGCGCTCCTTTAAACCCCTTATTTCCCCATCCTGCGCATTGAGCTTGTCACGGATGCGGTCCACTTCGTCCTTGTCGATGGTGTAGCTAAGTGGCTGGCCACCCGGCACGGTTCCGGTAGACATACTGGCCTAGGTTAATTGGTGCTTAGGGTGGCGGAGTCAAACTGTCACGACCCAGGCTGCAGAGCACCAATAACCATACACAGAGGCCAGAATCTAACTAATATCTTTATTGAAGGAATATATAAAGTTAATAAAAGCAAGTGTATGAAATAGTCCAGAAATAGACCTTTCAGGAAAGGTCAAAATTAGTCCAAAGAAACAATGTCCAATATGAAATATTAAGGTCCAAAGTTGTAATCCAATAACCGAAACACTCACTTTGCCAGGCAAAGTGAGGGGAGATGACAAGGTCTTTTAGTCCATGAAACTTGAGCGAGGCTAGGAAGTAACTTGATTCTTGGAAAAACGAGGCTTGATTCAAGGCAACAAGGAAACAAGGAACAAGAGCAAGATCCGTGGTAATTACTTGGTAAAATCCGGGAAACAAGACGAGGCTGAGTCTTAGAAAGCAAGGCAGGATTCGTGGAGTAAACAAAGCTGGGAACGAAGGCTTGGCGACAGGAACGGAGGCTTGGAAGCGGAGTAGCTGTCCACACACGCTACTCCGGTTGCTGACGAATTGACTCCGCAAGATCCCTTTGTGGGTAAAACACCTAAATAGGGTCCCGTTTTCCCGCCCAAGAGCAGTTCTCTGGAGAACCAGAAACGAAAGCTATTTTCTGAGTCCAGATGCATGACTCCCTAAACTTTCCCATGGGAAGCAGGCTTAATCAGCTGAATGCTTAGCAGCTATCCTAGCACTCCTGCGAGACGCCTGATCGACTCCTGTCTGTTGTTTACAAAAATCATGGCGAGAAAACGTAGGAGATTTAGGCTCAGGGCTTGTTTGACAGACTTCTGGAAGACAAATCTCTTGCAGGTGCAAGGTTTCCAAATTTGGCTGGGAAAGTTCCAATTCTGACTGAAACGGCGAAAAACCCAAGTTCTCCTCCTCATCTGGCACAACAGTGCCAGAAACGGGACTACATGGCCCATGACTCATCACATAAGTGGTGCCTAAATTTCCTACTTGATTGATGCAACTATCTTTCAGGTTACTTAGGTCAGCAATGAGCAGGGGCTATATATATATATATATATATATATATATATATATATATATATAATTGTCGGGTGCTCACCCCGACACGGGCTGGCCTCGAATTTATGACCTCTTGGTCAGAGTGATTTATTGCAGCTGGCTGCTAACCAGCCTGTGCCACAGAAGGCAAAGATGTTTGCCTTCCTTTCTTGGTCATGAAGGGGGACAAAGGGCAGTAAAATGGTCTCTTATTCCATTGATATCCTTCTAGACCAGGGGTCCTCAAACTTTTTAAGTGGAGGGCCGATTCACAGTCCCTCAGACTCCTGGGGGGCCGGACTAGGATGAAATAGTCCAAAATTAGGATTGTTGTTGTTGTGTGCCTTCAAGTCATTTCAGACTTGGGTCAACCCTAAGTCTAAAGTTTAGGACAGAGGCCAGGTCAATGACCTTGGACGCCCATGGGCCTTAGTTTGGGGACCCCTGATCTAGATGATCATAAGACCATAGGTAAGAAAAGGGCCCCCCAAAGACCATCTAGATAATCTCATAAAACCATAGGTAAGGAAAAGGACCCTCAAAGGCCATCTAGATGATCTCATAGGACCATAGGTAAGGAAAGTGACCTCTAAAAGCCATCTAGATGGTTTCATAAGGCCATAGCTAAGCAAAGAGACCTTCAAAGACCATCTAGACGATCTCATAAGACCATAGGTAAGCAAAAAAGACCCCCAAAGACCAAGTAGACTTAGGTCAACCCTAAGTCTAAGGTTCAGGGCAGGGGCCAGGTCAATGACCTTGGAGGGCCGCATCCGGCCCACGGGCCTTAGTTTGGGGACCCCTGTTCTAGACCATCTGAACTGACAACAGAAGTTGATATCTGAAACATAATGCAGCTCTGTGACTAATATTATCACTTTCTTCTCCAGTATGATTACTAAGATCTTTGAATGATGGAGGAGGCAATAAAGCCACAAAAGCATTCATTATGTAATAGTTGGTCCAGCAAAGGTATCACCCTTTTTTGGATTTTGAATTTTGTGGCATTTTCCTCTTCAGTGTCTCCTTTTGCATGAAAAAAGAAACAAAACTAAAACCTTGTATTAGCTTTACCCAGTTCTTGGAATCAGTTCATGTTGCCTATCTGAGGAGATTGGCTAACATGGTAGTTCTTAGCATTTGCCATGGTAACAAGTATAAATCAAACCAAACTGATTTAGATGATGTATGTTTTTAAGTAATAGAAGCAATAAATTGAGGAAGCAAATTAAAAGCATATTGTTCTTCAACCCATTTACTGCCTCATTTCAGAAGTGAAGGAGCAATGCTCTCTTTGACATAGAAAATCATTTCAAGCTGGATAGGCACAAAGTTCTAAATAATTCCATTGGTAAGCACAGGTGAAATAAAAAAACATCAGTGTGTACTATTATTCAGAACACACAGATTGGCTTAAAACTGGTGGTAGCACTATTGCTGAAGGAGAAGATACCCTTCACAACTCTTATGTCTATGTGCATGTCCCTCTTTTCTTCCCAAAGATGCTTGTTTGAGTATTGACTCTGTGCCAGGTTCATTTACCCTGGAACAGAGAATGATATACATATTTAACAGTCAAGAGGGCATTTGCCTTTTGTTGGATATGCTACAAAAACATAATCCTTTTATAATATGTTTTCAAGAGCTCAAACGATACCACAGAGACAGCATTGCAGCACATGATCTAGAAGGCAAGCCACTACTGTTGCTGGGGTTGTCAGATTGAAAACTGGGTATGGAAAGAAAGCATTAAGCTCCCCTGGCAGCATAGGACTCCTATGTGATTTCTCATAGTCCAAGGAACGAGGAGGAAGAGATGAGTTAATGATTTGTATGTGCATCCATTGTGACTGAACACTAAATAAACATGATACCAATCAATTGAAAAAAGGAATATATTATGAAGTTACCTTCATGTGATCATGAAACATTTTTTCTTGAAGGAAAAGAAGCTGCTAATTTTAAAAACCAGTACTTATTAAACCATGGATGCCTGCTGATCTAGTATGTCTTTTTTGTTTCTTCAAGGAAATGCCTTTGACAAGATTTGGCTGCATCATTGAAAACCTGGAGACCAGGAAAAGTTGGACCACTTTCCACCATGGAATGATGGGAGTTGCAATCCAATAAACAAATCAGTAATGTATAAAGGAGCAAAATAAAACAAGGCTGATATACCACTGGCTTCTCTGAAAAGAACAATAAACAAACAAAACAAATATGTACTGGCTCAAGCTTGTTTATTAGGAAATCCTGCTTTCTCTTCCCAACTCTTAGAAAACAATTCTGAAGTGCCTTTTGAGTTGTGGAGCTCTTTCTCAGGAGTATTTAATAGCTTTCGGATAAGAATCTTAACTTGTCTTTCCTTTTCCTCTGGTTGCTGTGGTGTTGCCTTCTTCTATCATCCACCTGGCTGGCTGCTTGAGCAGCAATGTCTTAGAAGAGCAGGAGGGGTAAGGTGGAAGGCAGAGAACATCCACAGGCAATTTCAAAAACAAGGAAAAGTGCAGTCTGAAGAGCATGTGGCTTGCAAAGCCCAGCGGACCTTTCAAACACGTATTTGTTGGTGATCATGAGGCAGAAACTAGCCCCAAGTAAATAATGATGGGCTCTGGGTAAATGCATGTTTCTGGAGTCGTTAAAAAGAAATCCCATGACATTATTTAGTGCTGCCAGAACAGGCAAGCAGTAGGAGTGAAATGGAGGAACCTTCTCTGTAGTTTTGATGAATCAGGCCCTGGGGATTTACCTAGAATTTTTGCAGCACCCTTACTTTTGACATGGACCAGTCCTAATGGTTGACCTTCTATAGCTGTAGGCCTTTTCTATCATTAGCATTCCCTGACAAATACCAGCTTCTGCAAGCAATTTCTCCATTACAAGATCCATGGTCTCTGCTTAATAATACGTTCACTAGGCTTTTCTGGTTAAAGGTCTGAGAACATTTGTCTTACACAGAAATTGTCTTGGAGGCCTTTAAAACAGCCATTATCATTTGTCATGGACATAAAAAAAGCAAATGCGAACACAGGCAGTTCAACAACATTTTGTTTTTACTTTTTAAGAGATGGAGAGAAAGATACAGATATAGACAGACAGCAAACCCGTAGTTCATATTCCAACTTCATGGACTTAAAATGCAGCACATATTTTTAAAGACACTTGACCTTTGTTGAGATCTTTTGCCCTTTACAATCACTTATCTTTATGAAAAAGTATCCCCCCTACTGTCTGCCAGAGCTTTCTTTTCTTGTTTGATATAAAGGCTATACTCCAGCCTTTATATCAATACTGCTCTTCCACAATATTATTTTTATCTTATCTATCTGTGTAGAGTCTTTGTTTAAATTTTGTCTTTATTCTCAAATGCAGAAACGGAATGTGCATGCAGTGAAGGAGGAAAAGGTAATGCTAATTCCAACTTGTGATAATTACATTAGCCAACACACATTTTGGTGCCTCAAATATTATCCCTGTTTCTGGGTATATTTGACCTGCTGATTCCAAAAATGGCACCAGTTTCCCCCTATGAGCTCTAGTTTTTGAGATACAGAACATATGCCATTTACCAGTTGTCATCTGCTCGCCAATAGAAAATCATGAAAACCATATCTAAGAAACTAGAGCTGATTCAGTCTATTCAATGCAATTTTCTAAAACAGCGCCCCAAATAACCCCAGGAATAGGCCTAAAAACCAAGACACCAGGAATCTTTTTGGGGGGCGGGGGAGGGGGGGTGGCTGTGTTATAAACAAAACAGAAGTATATTATCCCAGAAAAGTAATTAACTTGGAACCTCTCATTCCAATCCACTCGGAACAGTATTTATTCTTTGATCAATCTAGCTGCTAAATATTATTGTGTCAATTCTGTCAATAAAAATTCAAGTAACTGTTCATGATATGACACCTCAGATGTAGGAATATCAAGAATAGTTCCACTCCATGAACAATATACCATGAATGACAGGTTAGAAGAATTTCCAAGAATTTCCAATACAAGGCAATATTCAGTTGAAACAGCTGAAAGTAAGTTTTTGGACACTCATCATCATTATTATGTCAAGTCCAATCAGATAATATAAGGGGACTTCTTTATTCAAAGAAAATGTATTTTAGTTCACTTTTCAGCTCTCCTCCCATAATTTTGCATAAAAAAATCAAAACTGCATTAGCCTCTTCAACAATCATCCTTGTACTAAATTGTAAAACACTTCAGGGTGATTTGATAGGCTTGTTAAGGTATAGCTTGCTTGATATTGTTCTCATGTATAAGTTGGGGGCAGATTTTGGGATCAAAATTATGAATTATGGCCCATGAATAAAGTCGAGGTGCATTCCACAAAAAAGGGAAAGCACTAATGCTGATTCATTGAGCTGGTTGCCATCTCTACTACCTCCAAGGCATTCAAAAGTCCAGAAGTGGCACCATGACAGATAAAGTAAAGGGGGTTGCTGTTTCTTTTTATCTTCTCCTGGGATGAATTAAACTCTTGCCTTTTGTCATTCTACTCAGATGAGGAGATATTTCCTTTTTTATAAGAGCTAAGGTAGAGTACTCCCACTGACCTGTGGATAAGTTGACCCAGATTTTTGGGATATAATTTTTAACTAAAATTTCTCGCCTTATACGTGAGTATATAGAGTAGCACAAAAATGATCCAGGTAGTCAAACCTAGTTTAAGGAGCAACCTAAACCACAGTGGTAGAGCATCTGCTCCCATGGAGAGCTTCTAAACACAAATTCAAGCATCTCCAGGTAGTACTGGAAAAAATATTGCCCAAAGCAGTAAGCAGTAGACATGTTCAATCCATGAAAAAAATGGTTCAATACTCATTTCAAAATAGGGGGCGCTAGCACTTCATTTCTAAAGTCATTTCTGAATTTTGAAGCAAACAAATTCAAAACTTTCTGAAACTTCCAAAACTTCATATGTATTTCGTTAATATGTAATGCGCAAAAAGGAAAAAATTATCGCCAATAAGGAAAATTGAGGGGCCTCTCTCTCCCTCATTTATTGAGCTATCATAATGAAATTTGCTACAGTGGTAGAAAACATTTATCCCTGTTAGCTCACCAAATTTCAGAAAGTTTTCCTTATCCTCTGATTTTTGGCGAATTTTCATAGCGTTTATAATAAACAATTTTTTAATAATTGAAGAAATCTGTTCCTGGTTTGAAAGTCTTATTTCCTGTTTTATTGGGTTGTCTTTACTTTGAAAGCCATTGTTCTACTTCAGAAACTTTGTTTTTGTGGCTGAAACTTTGTTAGATTGGTGGCAAATGTCCCAGGAAACCATATGTGCTATCATAGCACCATGTCCCTTGCGCAAAGACAAAGTTTTGGAAATGTAATACAATTTTTTTCCATGTTTCTATGACAGAAGCAATTAGGAAATGACATTTATCATCCAGGAACAGAAATCATAGTACACCATCAAATCACTCCTGACAGATGGTCATCAGCCTCTGAATAAGGAAATCTGTTCCTGGTTTGAAACTGTTTCATTGGGTTTTCTGTGGCTGAGAGTGTGTGATTTGCCCAAGATCACCCAGTGGGTTTCCATGGCTGAGTAGGGAATGAAGCCACAATCGTAGTGCAACTCTCAAACCACTACACTACACCATGCTGTCCCAAAAGGGGCCACTGTTTCTTCCTATGAGGCTTAAAACCTTAGTCTTTTGTTTTTTTATGAATGCTCCCATGAGAAAATGTATGGGTGAACTACAATTCCCAAAAGTCTTGGGTCAACCCTCACAAAACTCCCCCAGGATTCACAGCTGGCCATATTGGGTCTGTGTACCAAGCTTGGTTCAGATCCCACTTTTCGTCTTATCCCAGATTATATGGCAGTGGGGATTCATATAATCCAGTTTAAATCAGATAATCTGAAATCAGATCCTGGGATATATTGATCATGAGGCCCCTTCCATACTGCCCCCCATATCCCAGGATCTGATCCTAGATTATCTGCTTTGAACTGGATTATATGAGTCTACACAGCCAGATAATCTGGGATAAGAAGATAATGGGTTTTAGCCCGCTTCTAAGAAGGGAAGCGCTCAGGAATGAGTTTCTTCTGATGTTACACTATGTCTTAGGTAAAAATCCCAGTCTTTTGTTTTTTATGAATGCTCCCATGAGAAAATGTATGGGTGCACTACAATTCCCAAAAGTCTTGGGTCAACCCTCCCAAAACTCCACCAGGATTCACAGCTGTGTGCCAAGATCCATCACTTTTCTTCTTATCCCAGATTATATGGCAGTGGGGACTCATGTAATCCAGTTTTAAATCAGATAATCTGGGATAAGATCCTGGGATATAGGTCAGTGTAGATCCAGCCTGATCTTCAAACAAGGAGGAGGAGGAGGAGGAGGAGGAGGAGGAGGAGGAGGAGGAGGAGGAGGAGGAGGAGGAGAATATATGTCCCCACTGAAGCCATATAATCTGGGATACGATCCTGGGATATAGGCCAGTGTAGATCCAGCCTGATCTTGCAAATGAGGAGGAGGAGGAGAATATATGTCCCCACTGAAACCATATAATCTGGGATAAGATCCTGGGATATAGGCCAGTGTAGATCCAGCCTGATCTTGCAAACGAGGAGGAGGAGGAGAATATATGTCCCCACTGCAGCCATATAATCTGGGATAAGATCCTGGGATATAGGCCAGTGTAGATCCATCCTGATTCCTCTTGCAAACGAGGAGGAGAATACTGCCATATAATCTGGGATAAGAAGATGATCTAGGAGTGGGTTTCTTCCCACGCTCAGGAGTGGATGGGGCTTACACGTGTCACATACACAGGAATACTACTAAAACATAGATTTAAAATGCAACCTTTTCCCTTCCCAGAATGATACTATATATATATATATATATATATATATATATATATATATATATATATTACCCTGATATTATTATTATTATTATTATTATTATTATTATTATTATTATTATTATTATTATTATTGGCATCCCACTTTTCTCTCTAGATTTGAGATGGAAAGGGACTCGCATATATATATATATATATAACGTGAGTCCTTGACAAAATTGAAGGAAAAGCTGATAAGGAGAAGACCTGGCTCTGGCTCACGAATGGGACCCTGAAGAAGGAGACAGAAGGCCTGATCCTTGCAGCCCAGGAGCAAGCCATCAGAACAAATGCAATTAAGGCCAAGATTGAAAAATCAGCTGATGACCCAAAATGCAGACTGTGCAAGGGAACCGACGAAACCATTGATCATATCCTCAGCTGCTGTAAGAAAATCGCACAGACAGACTACAAACAGAGGCACAACTATGTGGCCCAAATGATTCATTGGAACTTATGCCTCAAGTACCACCTCCCAGCAGCAAAGAACTGGTGGGATCACAAACCTGCAAAAGTCTTGGAAAATGAGCACGCAAAGATACTGTGGGAGTTCCGAATCCAGACTGACAAAGTTCTGGAACACAACACACCAGACATCACAGTTGTGGAAAAGAACAAGGTTTGGATCATTGATGTTGCCATCCCAGGTGACAGTCGCATAGATGAAAAACAACAGGAAAAACTCAGCTGCTATCAGGACCTCAAGATTGAACTTCAAAGACTCTGGCAGAAACCAGTACAGGTGGTCCCAGTGGTGATGGGCACACTGGGTGCCGTGCCAAAAGATCTCAGCCGGCATTTGGAAACAATAGACATTGACAAAATCACCATCTGCCAGCTGCAAAAGGCCACCCTACTGGGATCTGCACACATCATCAGAAAATACATCACACAGTCCTAGACACTTGGGAAGTGTTCGACTTGTGGTTTTGCAAAACGAAATCCAGCATATCTATCTTGTTTGCTGTGCCATACAACGTCGTTGTGTTGATAATAATAATAATAATAATAATATCAGAGTAATTTAAAATAATGAGGAATTGTGGAAAATCCTTAGCAGGGTGATAGTTAGTTTGCTTTCCATGCCCATTGGGTAGAGAGTTCTAGTTTGGGGTTTTGCCAGCACATTGGGATTGATCCCCCCTCCTTTTCCCCCTTTCCTCACTTAAAGTTTCTTGCAAAGGCAGGAGAGGTTTTGCAAGGGAGATCCTGCAGAGGCAAAGCCCTGCAATTATCAGGCTCTCTCCCTTCTGCAAGCCCGGGTTTATCCTCCCTCCACTTTTGCAAGCCTGGGTTTAAGCGCAGGAAGATGAAGATCCAGGCTTTCTCCACTTCTGGAAGCTGGTTTAAGAGCCCCATAGAAAGCAACCACTCCAAAACGGGATGGGGAATTTCTCTCCTGAATAGCAAAGGCTGGTTGAATTAAAACACTTTCCTATATATCCGAAGGTTATCCAAATATATTTAGAGGCATGGGCGCCAACTCTTTGAATTGGGAGGTTAATTCCGAAGCACCAAACCATCTCGGAAACCCCTTCGGATCTATTTTGAATAACGAATTTATTACAATAAATGACTTATTCTGAAGATTCACCCACCCCTAGTAAGCAGGTATTGGCAGTATTTAACTGGAAGGACTAACAATAGGGGAAAAAAACATTTTAAAACATTTGAAAGATGATAAAAACTGTGTTTCTTAAGTATATGAAAACACTGCCAGGGATAATCTTGGACTGACAATAATCTTCACTATTTACATACCAGTTTTTAGCATAGAAAATTGCATTTCCTGCAGAGGAGACAGCATGGCAGTGGTTAAATAATATTTAAAATAATGCATTTTTAATACACAGTGCTGTTTCCCTCACAGAAGATTGTGTTTAGGGTACAAACACAAAAATATTTTAGAAAATGTTATTTCTTGCACAGAAAGAAATGCTCCCTTCCATATAGAAAAATAACCATGAGAGTATTTTGCACAGAGTAAATCTAAATTGCAAATGGTATTTAAAAGCAGCATAGTATTTGAATAATTTCTCCTACCAGGAATAAAATTGCTAAAATTACTTCCCAAACAAAATTTGTGAAGAATTATTACTGCAAGAAGGCTTAATATATTTATTCATATGACACACTTCTTAAATGAAGGAAACAGATATGCCCATCATGGAGATGTGGAAATTAGACACTCCTTTTTCAATGAATTTTCCATAGTTTGCTTTCAAAGTTCAGTGCATCCACGGAGGAAACATCATCATACAATGCATTTCCCTTTGTTTCTCTAAAGTTCAGCATTTCTAATATTTGTGACCTCTAAGATAGTGCCTGATCTGTGTCACAAAGGGTGATTCATTGTTCCTCAATCTTGAAGTTTTTCCAAAACGGCAAAATTGATACCATCTGACTGATTTTTAAGCTAAGAAACCCTTCTCAGTCATTGATGTGGTAGATTCCTGTGTTCCTCTCTTTTTTTGTGCTATGATGACAAAAATGTGATTTCAGCAAAGCCTGGTCATCTGTTGACGTCTTCCAAAATGACAGAAACAGTGCTGTTCAGTTAGGTCAAAAAAAATTTCTCTAATGTTTAGAATTACATTTATTTCTGAAGATTATACCCACTATTGCTTATGGAGTGGAAATGTATATAAACAAAATATGTTGTTTAGGTAATACAAGTTCAGCATTTATTATCTGGAAATCCAAAATATGAAATATTCCAAATCCAAAATCATTCACATGGTATTTGAGATAGTGATACCTTAGCTTTATGATAGTTCAATGTACATATACTTTATTTCATACACAAAATGATTTTAGATGTTCAGCCTATGTGTATAAGGGTTATATGAAACATTAAAAATGTTGTGTTTAGATTTGAGTCCCATACACAGATACTTCAAAATCAAAATCACAAAAGAAAATTGAATTCCAAAACACCTCTCAAGCATTTCAAATAAGGAATACTCAATCTGTATACACTAAACTCATTGCTATTGTTTTAATAAGAGAACCAGAAACATTGTATGCAGGGAAATAAAAATGTATTTAGTTTTACTTAGAGTTTTGGCTGAGAGATGTGGAAGGAATATGGATCTTGCTGCTTGTCACTTCCGGTAAAGTGATAACTGACACTTGAAGGAGATCACCATGTTTGCTCTTCTTCACATATGTCTCAGAAAGCTGCCAAAAGATTGTCAGAACATCCCCCCATTTTTCAATTGATGTTGAAAAGTTCTGGGAAAGGGTATACTCATTTTTTTCTGTGCATGAGTATGCAAAGTATATAGGTAACTAGAGAATGTGGAGAATGTTTTGAAGAACAATGTGAATTCACTTTAGAAAACCTATTTGTGGTATCAGTTCCAAATTACTTTACTATCTTCCATAAACTTGTCTTAAAAATAAGGCACAGTGATCTAGACCCAAATGCTAAACACCTAATAATCAAAACCACTGCAGCAATACATACTTGATAACACATGTGTAAGCCTCTTTGATTTAGTGAGTCAAATTTGGACCAATGTTATTTCAAGTAAAAGTAATGCCAAAGAGGCAACACATGAAGAAACTGTATGGCAGAAACTGTATGGAAGGAAGTTAGTTTATGAATATGCAGATTTTTCATACCTTTCATAATGTCATGAATATTTGTAAATTGAGGTCCCACATTATAAACTTCTATCTGAACCAATAAGGACCTGTATAACTGTTTTGGTCTGGCACAGGAAAAAATGTGGTGAGATGCAGGACTGGCAATTTGGGAATACATAAAAGAATAACAATTATATCTTTTTTTGCAGTGTCACCAATCTGGTTTATAATACTTTTCTCCATACAAGTTTACTATTTTAATATTCATTAAATTTTCACTTTTTGAACAAGGTAGATAAAATGTAGCATATACTCCACATATCCACACTAGGGGTGTGCAAATCTTCATTTTTAAATTGTAAGTTGTATGTAATTCATATATTAAGGGGGGGGGGGTGTGTGCAAAAACTTAATAATCAAAACTCACCCAATACTTTTTTGCTTGAATTGTGGAAAGCTCAGAAGCCAGGTTCATTTTCAGCACAAGCGAGGCTGCCTCTCACCATAAGGAAAGTAGCAGGGTGGGATGAGCTGAGTGAGCTGGGAAAGAGACTGAAAGAGCACAGAATTCTGGAGAATGTAGTTTGGGAAGGTGAGGACCCCTGAGGCAGAGAATTCAAAAGGCCCTGTCCTAAACTACATTCCCCAGAATTTGGCTCAGTATTAGAAAACCGCAATCAGGAAAGGGGAGAGCTATTGTCCCTCCATAGCAGCAGCCAGAGCTCCAAAAAATTATTGAATGTGTAAAAAGACTGACTGACACTAATAAATAAATAAATCTGTGCTGGACTCAAAGGAAATCCCCAAATTCTATGGGTTATAATGTGTTGTGTGTCACACAGAGACATTCAAAGAGATAGCTGTTGTGGCAATATATATATATATATATATATATATATATATATATATATATATAGTAGTGTCTCGGTTATCCAAGATAATGGGGTGGGCCCAATCTCGGATAACGGAACTCCTTGGATTGCTGGGAGGCCCTGGTTTAGGGAAGCGCCCATGAGTGCTGCTGCCTAGCAACACTCATGGGTGCTTCCCAAGAGGTGAATGGTCGCCGAGGGATGGGGCTCTGTCCCTACAATGAGCACTCAGCCTAGGGCTCATGCTCACGGGCGCTTCCCAAGCGGCAAGGGCTTGCCGAGGAACGTCTCCCCGGATATCCCTCGGCCAAGCCCTTGCTGGAGGAAAATTTTTCCTCCAGCAAGGGTCTGGCCGAGGAAAACCCACGGCACACTCCTTGTCCCTCTGAGAAACACCCCACACGCCCTGGATCTCCCTTGGCCTGGCCCTTGCTGGAGGAAGCTTTTTCCTCCAGCAAGTACCTGGCCAAGGGAGATCTGGGGAGAGGTCCCTACAATCACAGGGCGCTTCCGGGGTGCTTCCTCCTCCCTCTCCCTCTCCTTCTATCGAGCTCCCTTCGCTCGAGAGAAGGAGAGAGAGGGGTGCCCCCGGCGGCACCTTGGATGATATGGATGCTCAGTAAACCAGGATTCAAAACTTAAAAATAATTCCAAAAATCAGCAGATGTGTGAATCTTTCTAAAACTTGGGGAGAATGATACCCTGTTATCTTGTGTCATTGTATAGAAATTCAAAGAGTTGGCTCTTGCAGTTTCTTTTTTAAAATGTTGTTTGTAAAAATTTTGAAAATTCCCCCCAAATCATTGGATGACTGAAACATTCCAAAACTTGGTGGGCTAACAATGGTAAAAGTCTTCTATAATTGTAGCAAGCTTCATACCAATAGCAGCACTTTATCAGTCACCTCGTGTTTACAATATTTATATGGTGCACCTTACCCAGTCTACTTTTACAGCCTCTCCATTTTAATCCATGTTTTTATTAGCTCTTGTCATTTGTTTTTACTGGCTAATGTTTACATTTTTATAATTGTGCATGTTTTTTGTCTATTGTTGTGTTTTATATTGCTATTGTTTTTATTTGGGCTTGGCCCCGTGTAAGCCGCCCTGAGTCCCCTTTGGGGAGATAGAGGCGGGGTATAAAAATAAAGTTATTATTATTATTATTATTATTATTATTATTATTATTATTATTATTATTATTATTATGAGAGAGAAAGGAGCTCCTGAAATTTCCCCATTGGCACAATTTTTAATGTAAAAGTAACAAAAAAGTAGTTACCTCATTATCGTTACGATATGGACCCCGTCCAATTTTGGAAATACTTTAGAAATGGCTCTCCCCACCCCACCCTCTAATTTAGTAATGAGTATTGAATTTTTTTTTCATTAATCGCATAGGCCGAATATCCACAGTGTATGATATTACAAAAATGAGATATCAGCCATACCAAATTTTCCCACTCTTGGTTTATAAGGTTTTCACAGTTGTAAAAGGCCTATGATTCATTCAAGTAGTTGCATTCATACGGTATGAGAAACTATGTTAGGGGAGAAACTGGGCAATCCTGACTAGTGCCAGCCAATAGGGAAAATATTGCAGAGAGGGAGAGAGGAAAGATTAAAAAGTTTAGGTGTTAATGTGTGATCTAATTGTGTATTGGTAAACATATATTTTTTTACTGCTATGTCTGACTCTTCCTGTAAAGTTTTGATAGGGAGTCTGATTGTGCTTATCCTGGCAAACCCACTGAACTATACATCAACTGTCCATATAGGAATCACATTGAGGTCCAAGTACCCAAACCAGGGAAGAATCTGGAAGGGAAAGGGGACAAAATAAAGTGTTTAGAATGACAGGGTCAGCTTAGAGAGGAGTTCCATCAGAATATGCATCAGCTGAGTCCTTCCCTGGACACATACTCCCTTCACTTTCTCTATCAGTCATAGGGAAAAGATCAAAAGTTGTTGCTACCATTTTTGACTGTCATATCATACATACCTTACAAATGTTGTGAAATGCAGATAATCAATTTTTAGAGAAGTGGTTTCCTTCAAAAAAAACATTGGCTGAGAGGATCTGTGATTTATGCATCAAACTAAACTGTGGTTAACCAAAACCAATAGAAGGAGGGTACTATTATAATATATTCTTTTGATTCTCACGAACCTCAGCCTTCTTGGCCATTGTGTGACAGAATGGAAGATTAGATGGGCTAATCTTGTTGTCTTGTTCATAATAAATGAAAATGCCTTCAGATATCTCCATGTGGTTGTCCAGGAGAAAGGGAAGGGATGGTAGTGGGAGGCCATAGAAAGGTGGCTCATAGTTAAATTATGCTTTGTTGTGATGATGAACACAACCAACAACTTATAATAAGATGCCAATAATTAAGAAGATTGAAACCTATTTCATATTAATGCTATGATAATGTCTATATATCATCATTTGCTAATGTTCACAAATAGAATCTGTGAAACCATGGTAGCTTGAAAGGCTCATGCAGCAAAATCTGTGCTGAAAAAATCCTTTTAAATTATTTTCACTCTTCCTAAATCTTACAAATCCACAACACAACACAAGGTAACACTATAATTATCAGGCTTTTAAACTTGCCCATAATTTTTCCAGTTACTGACAATGGCTTAAATGTATTATAATCATGTCTCACTCAAATGTGTTATGGTCTTGCTCTTCCTCATACATACATACACACATACACAGACACACACACACTTTACTAAGCTGTTAAAAACAGGCTTTTGTTAAGCTTTAACTGCAAAATAATTTTTGTTTGAAAATCTTATCATTTTTGAGAATCTAGACTAGGAAGTATATTGACAGGAAAGAGAAAGGACACAATGCAGTTAGAACCAATGTTATCCAAAGTTATAATTGCTACCAGTATTTATAGGACAATGATGGAGTACAATAGATTTCCCACTTAAGTGGGCAGACTATAAGGTGACAATAATTGCACTGTTCCATATGTTTCTATTCAGATATTGATAAGAATGTTATCAAACTGATTTGCTGTGTTACAGATAAGATACAAGGAGATGGCAAATCTCAATAGAAGATGGTAATAGAAATTTTGTTCCATTCCATATGTAGAAAAGGAATTTAAACCCATCGGGAACTAATCACATTTCATATTCTATTTTTGTTTTTCTTCTCATGGTCAACATATCAGGACAGCTGAGGTGTGGGATAATCAAAGTCTTCTTCATGGTTGAATAAATTTAATACTCTTTCTTCATCAATGCAGCACATTAAAAAAAGTCCCTCGACATATTTAGTTTGATTGTCTAAGGCATTGCTCTGAAGCCATGATATTAGAGATTTCACATACAATGCCGAGGGTGGGGGTGATGTTGTTGCTTTCATTTATTTGTAACATGACAGACAAAATTGGATCGAAATTGCTTTCTCTATTAAAAAAGTCCAATTGATAAAGTCATAATGCAGTCTAAGGTTATACAAGTGGATAAATAAATGAACATTAATTTGGTATTTGCAAAAGCAGGTTACAGCAAATAATTCAGGTATTTTTGAAGTGTAAAAGAATAATTCAATGACTCAATGTAATACAAAACAAATTTATTGTTGAAGCAAACTAGTTTAAAAGAGTTCCAGTGTGTTTCAAATGTGAAGTTCTCCCTCCCACTTGAACTGGAATAATTTAATATGTATATTAGGAATGAACTCTCTGCTCCACTAGTTGCATCCATTTTAATCATGCGTCTCTCCACCGCTCTGCTTTAATTTATGACAACTAACATTATGTTTGCTTGGCACAAGAGACTCACAGAATTCAGGGTGACTGGCAACTTCTAATTTCTCAGGACTTGATTATGCCTTCTCAGAGTGTGGTGTGTCTGTCTACACAGAAGTAGACAATACTGTCAGCAAAGCCTGCATAAGACTATAAACACAATGAAATAAATTAGGTTTACTGTTTATAATATTTATAATCTTATGCAGGCTTTCTTATAAATCCACCTCATGTATAAGTTGAGAGCATGTTTTAGGGTCAAAATTATGGATTTTGATGTGATCCATGGATAAGTTGATAAGCTGAATACAGTTGTCACTATCCTGCCCCCTGCCCAGACATTTGAAGAGACTAGAACAATGCTGTTGTGGAGAGAGTAGAGAGGACCAGTGCTTGTTTAGGTTTTCCCGGGATGAACTAAGCTCTGGCCTTTTGCCCTGCTACTCAGAAAAAATGAATGGTTTTCTTTTTGATAAGAGGTAAGACACAGTACTATCGAATCGAAACTTACCCCATACATTTTCATTTTAGTTTTGGAAATCTCAGAAGGCTCCCAAAGTCAGTTTCATATTCAGTGCAAGGAAGCAAAGCTGAAAGCAAAGCCACAAAAGGCTGCCTTAGTGCCTTGCCTTTCCATTCTGAAATTCTGGCCATTGGTATTTTGAACTCATCTGATGGAGTAGACTGTAACTGGATTTTAAATTTTTTGTGGTTGTTTTAGCAGGATTGTATGTTTTTGTTTGATGATGTTGTTTTTGTTGTATGGTCTCCTATTAGCAATTGAATGTTTTGCTTATGTTGGAAACTACCCTGAGTCCTCTGGGGGAGATAAGGTGGTATATAAATAAAGTTTTATTATATACTAGCTTGGGGACCTGGCGGTGCCCAGGTTATTGGAAAAAGGCATTATTTGTCTTTGAATGTTATGTATTCTGTTTAGAGTAGGTGAACTACAATTCCCAGAACAATGGGTCAATCCTCCCCAAACCCTGCCAGTATTCAAAGTTGGCCATTTTGGGTCTGTATGCCAAGTATGGTCCAGATCCATCATTGGCTGGGTTCAGTGGTCTTTGGATATAGGTGAAGTACAACTCCCAGAATCAAGGCCCATTCCCACAAACCCCTGGAGTATGTTCAATTGGTCATGAGGTTTCTGTGTGCGAAGTCTAGTCCCGGTTCATTGTCGGTGGGGGTCACTGTTTCTCTGGATGCAGATTAACTATAAGTCCCTTTCCCCCAAACATGTCCAATATGTTGTATTGGTTATGGGGACCCTGTGTGCCAAGTTTGGTCCTGGTCCATGATTGGTGGGGTTCAATTGTAGGTGAACTATAAATCCCAGTACCTACTACTCCCAAATCTCCAGGAGAATTCCTCTCCAAACCCCCCAGTATTCAAATCTGGGGATATGAGGTATGGATGGCAAATGTGGTCCAGACCCATCATTGTTTGGGTTTATAGCATTGTGGGTGTAGGTGAACTATAACTCCAATACATTCCCCAGTATGAGTCACAATGGTCTGACTTGATGCAGGCTAAACTACAACTTCAATCTCCCAAATTCCTGCAGTAAGTTTAGTTGCAGCTCAATTCTGTTGTTTGTTTTGCAGATAGATTGGAAAGGGAAGGGGAGTAGGCGGGGTCATGCAAATTCCACAGCAATGGAGAACCTTGGGATGCCTGCCTGTGGTGGAAGAAATAGCAAAATGTAGGATGAAATTGTCCCCAAATGAAAGCATTCCTTGGGTGGTGGTTTGTAGTGTGTGGGGAGGACATTGGTAGGGGTTGGGCTACATGTTCATGGTGCTCGCTGTAACCTCAATGTCAGTGCAAAGTAGTGACTTGTTAGCTTTTGAGTAGTGGGAAGTGTCACCTGTTTGTGAAGGCTGAAGGCTGTCTGTGTGAGCGGACATGCGTGCCACATACACACATACGTGGTTTTCACTTTTATTATGGATTTAGATTAGATTA
Source organism: Anolis carolinensis (assembly GCF_035594765.1). Classification (NCBI taxonomy): domain Eukaryota; kingdom Metazoa; phylum Chordata; class Lepidosauria; order Squamata; family Anolidae; genus Anolis; species Anolis carolinensis. The sequence continues at coordinate 164,874,597 of NC_085844.1, read as the reverse complement.
GATTAGATTAGATTTATTATCATTCCTCTGTAAATAAATGGAATCTTGCCATTAGGAGCGAGGAAAAGAGGGAGCAGTGTTTGCTGGAAACAGCACAGAACTCAGGGAAATGTAGTTTTGGAAGGAAGGAGCAATATGCCAGAGAATTCAAAACCCCCTGCCCTAAACTACATATCCCAGAATGCAGTGCACTGTTCAGCATCAGAAAGATTTGTCCCTCCGTAGCCAGCCAGAGTTCCAATAAATTATTATTTTTGTTCCTGGGTTATAAATTTCATTTCCTAATTGGTTCTATCATTAAAACATGGCAAAAGTTTGTTAAACTGCAACAAGTTTGTCTTTGCATGAGTAACATCATGTTAAAGCACATTTTGCTATCCAGTCCACTAATTTAACATCATCATCCACCCACTTAACAAAGTTTTTGGTGTAAAAACAAAGTTTATGGTGTAGCTCCATTACTTTCAAAGTAAGGACTACAGAATTAAACAGGAAATAACAATTTCAAACTAGGAACATATTTCTTTATTATTACAAAAATGTTGTTCATAGAAATTTTGAAAATTCCCCAAAAATCCGCTAATGAGTGAAATGTTCTGAAATTTGGTGAGCTAAAAGTCGTAAATGGGTTCTCCTATTGTAGTGAATTTTACCCCAATAGCTGTAAAAATGAGGGAGAAAGGAGACTCTGAAGTCTCCCCAAAAATAGTAACTATGCACAATTACCATAATGAAATAGTAACTAAATTTTGTTACTCTAATTATAGAAACATTTTTTTCACTAACTATACTTTAAAAACACTTTAGAAATGAAACACCAGTGCCCCCCAGTTTTGTAATGACTTTTGAACCATTTTTAATGGATCACACATCCCTAATATTTACATTGAGCCATGAAAAAGTCAGCATAGATTTTAAGGTCAAGTTTTGACTTCAGTTCCTAGACTTAAATAGAAGGTTTGTGCTGTCAGTTTCATCATTCAGCCTTGGTTTTCTGCCCATCTCCCCTGAGATATGTTTCTCAGATTAATAGAAACTATTCACAAATGGCCGGCATTGAACATGTTTTTGCTGTCTTGTGGCCAGAGTTAAACATCTGGTTATGGTAACAACAGGCATGAAAAAATAGAACAAATAGCAATAATGGTATTTTTTTCCAATTTAGAATGCAAAAACAGATGGGAATTCAATGACATTCACAGAGATCCTTCTTGTCTTGTCTTAACTTGTGAGCATGAAAATCCATGCCTGCAACATTATCATGAATGTATTACGTGTGGTCAGATGGGAATTAAATAGTTTGAAAGTCCTTGTGGAGCTTGGATAATTTAGCACTCAATTTATAGTGTAAAAAGGATGCCTCATTCTTCTCTGTTCACTGTAAATCCAGAGGGGGATAGGAAATCAACACTTCATGAAAATCACCAATGTCCAAAATAAGGTTCAAAATATCAAAGTCTGATTACCTTGTGTGTATCTGTGTAAAGCAGTTATTTATGAAATTTGTTTCTCATCTTTCTGTTAAAAATAGCTAGGAAAGAGACGTTTAAAAGCTATTCTTACATGTAAGAAAACAAAATCAAATGTCTAAAGCCTCTTTGAATAAAAGGATTTACACTCTGGTAGAAGGACAAATGGAAACAGCTGTTGGGGAAAGTAAGGATAACAGCCTGCATTCTTGATCCCTGTCCATCTTGGCTGGTCATCCAGAGAGGTGATACAATTTGATGTCAAATACAACAAATTATTAATGCATCTCTCAGGGAGGGGAATTTTCCAGATAGTGGTGCTTGGGATAGGTGATCCTCAAAAAACGAGTTGTTATGTGGTATTCCAAATGTGTCATTCTATCCCTAATGCTTTTAATATTTACATGAAACCACAGGCAGAGATTATCTGTAGGCATTGATCAGGGTGTCATCAATATGCTGGTGACACCCAAATATACGCCCCTGGACATAAAATTTGGTCTGAAATTTTTAAATAAATCTGATTCTAATCCTCATCATGAAATTAAACAAATAAATTGAGCTAAATCCCTCTTAAAATGGAAGTTTGCCAAAATTCCACAATTAGAAAGTATGACTGAGCAAAATTAATTACTTCAAAGTCAGTAAATATGCTTAGATTAAACCATTTGACATTTTAATTTTATGTTTTCTTCTGATTTTTATGTTGCCTTAACAGATTTGAAGGCATTGATGAATTTGAAAACAATGGGTAAAGAAACACATCAAAATTCTGTGTTTTTGAACAATTCCCCATAATTTGACATTGGGTGCATCTTTACCAGTGGTTCTCAACCTGTGTGCCTGCAGGTGTTTTGGCCTACAACTCCCCGAAATCCCAGCCAGTTTACCAGCTGTTAGGATTTCTCAGAGTTGAAGGCCAAAACATCTGTAGACCCACAGGTTGAGAACCAGTGATGTATAATGTAGAAGTAATGCAGTTTGATACCCTTTTAATTACCATGACTCAGTGCTGTGGAATACTAGGATTTGTAATTTGGTGAAGCACCAGCAATCTTTGGGAGAGAAAACTGAAGACCTTATAAAACTGCAAAACCCAAGATTCCATAGCAGTGAGCCATAACAGCAGTGGGGCTGGGCTGTGGCGCAGGCTGGTAAGCAGCTGCTGCAATAAATCACTCTGACCATGAGGTCATGGATAGTTGCATCTATCAAGTAGGAAATAAGGTACCACTTATAAAAGTGGGGAGGCAAGTTTAACTAATTTACAACGTTGGAATGTGGAAGTGAGGTAGTGCCATCAGAGTGGATGATGAAGCAGCTGCTCCCCCCTGTGGCCAGAATTGAATATCCCCTCAGGAGAAGGTTAAATTGCCTCTGCGTCTGTCTGTCTGTCTGTCTGTCTGTCTGTCTCTGTTCGATATGTTTATGGGCATTGAATGTTTTCCTTATATGTACATAATGTGATCCGTCCTGAGTCCCCTTCAGGGTGAGAAGGGCGGAATATAAATACTCTAAATAAATAAATAAATAAATAGCAGTGAGACACTCTGTGTGACACCTTCATCTAATTGCTGCTTACAACTAGAGTAGACCCATTCAGATTTGCATAACTGTTGATTTGCTTAATCTGCTTTACTTGGACCTACCAACTAAATTTAGGTTTGCATTATATTTTAAGCCACTATATTAGAATAATATAATATATTTCTGTAAACAAATGAAAGTTGAGAGCATATGACTTGTGAACAAATGAGAAAAAATGACTGCTAAAGAGGGTAATGTGAAATAGCGAAAGGTGATTTCTCATATGTCTTGTGTACTATTCACAATAATGATATTAGTATTAATTGCAAATTAAACTGTGTTGAGTTTAATAGCCTCAATGAAAGCGTGTATTAATTATGCATTCTATCATATAACAACAAATAAATTATGTTCATTCTGAATACCAATATCAAGACTGAAAAAGAACAATTGCAATAGAAAATTACTAGAGCATTTGTCACTGTCATAATCTATTTCAGCTATACTGAGCAGAGTTATTTTAGAACTTGAAGAAGTTACATCTGAAGTACAATTTCCAGAACCTGCAAGTAAGGGTGTGTCTACACTGCCTGTTGTGAATGAGTCTTCTGAGGATGAGTGATCAGGAGGGGAAGGAAGAATCCTCGTGAGGAGGGCTCGCTGGAAGATTTACATAGGAAGAGACTCAGGGAGATAGATGAGGAATCCTCAGATGAGGATTCATTTGGGGAGTTGGAAGGGAATCCTGAGGTGGAAATGACTGTTGAGGACCCGGTGGTGGTGGAAGGGGTTGGCATAGACTGGGCACGGGCTCCGGAGGATCTTGGGGAGGAAACTGGGCCCATGGAGGCTGAGGACGCAGGACAGACTTGGGTTTCTTCAGAAGCAGACCCCACATGGGTTCGGATAATCCAGATTATATTCCGGTTTGCGTTTTTGAGGTTTCTTGCTCTGAACTGTTTAATCACACTGAAGTTAAAGTGTTGTGAGCTCTCTGGACTTTGTGCTGAGCTTTTTTGAGTTATTTTTGAATAAACTATATTTACCTAACTGGCTGGCGTCTGACCTTTGACACTGCCACACAAGACACATAGGCTAATGCTGTTTGTGTGTGGCTGCCATATAACCCAGCCATATAATCCAGAATATCAAGGCAGAAAATCCCACAATATCTACTTTGAACTGAGTTATTTGGGTCCACACTGCCATATATTCCAGTTCAAAGTAGATAATGTGGGATTTTATTCAGCTGTGTGGAAAAGGCCCTGAGCTCTGGAGCCAAATTTGAGGCAACTGCCTTATAACCATCAGAACTTGTGAAGTTTACATTTTTGTACTATAACTGCCAGAATCCACAAGTCAGATGATTCAGACACTGTGTTCCCCCCCCCCCAAATAACAACAATAACAACTTGCTTTGAAACTTCTCCTAAAGAGTGTTGATTCTGGTAGGCATTTGATTATGCTTCCTAGAGCCCTTCCACACAGCCATATAACCCAGAATATCAAAGTAGATAATCCACAATATCTGCTTTGAACTAGTTTATCTGAGTCCACACTGCCATATACTCCAGTTCAAAGCAGATAATGTGGGATTTTATACAGCTGTTTGGAAGGGGCCCTAGTCTGAAGATATTTTTTAATTCAATAATTTTTATTAGATTTCCAAATAAAATTTACAGTGAAAGTGTGAGAATAGAAGGGTTTTTAGAAAAGGAGGTGAAAGAAATAGGTGAAAGAGGAAGAAAATTAAGGAGAAAAAGGAAAAAAATGGGTATTCATAACCAATACCTACAAGGTAGAGAAAAAGAAAAAGGAGAGGGGAAAAAAGAAACAATAATAACAATAAAAATAAAAAAGTTGGCTTCCATCTCTTACACAGATACTTTGAAAAGTGTTTTTGGGTTTCTTTTTCTTTTTCTTTTTTTTTTTTTTAAAAATAGTTTTTATTAAATTTTGGTGATTTACATCAGCATAGAGGGAGGGGAGAGGGAATAAGGGGAAGAGGGAGGGGAGAGTGGATTAAAAGAGCAGAGTTTCCATGAGTGAAAGATAAGCGGGGACGTAGGGAGGGCAGGCTGGTGTAGGGGTAGAGGTGGCAATAAGGGGGGGGGGAGGAACCCTATTCGGGAGGGAGGGGTAGGGGGAGGGGATGTGGGGGGGGGGGGGTTAGAGGTGGACTTCCGATCTTCTAACTTCCATTCCGTATTCCACATCAAAGCGTTGTCTCTTGTAGGTAGTTGTCTAAGAGTGTCCAGTTTGTTTCCTTCATTGGTTGTCCCGTAGTTTTTTTAAGCAGAGAGGTCAGTCTATCCATGTTTTTGATGTCCAATAATTTTTCCATCCATTCTTCTTTGTTGAGATTTTTCCCATCTTTCCAGTTTCTGGCTAGTACTATTCTAGCTGCAGTGATAGCGTAAATAAATAATTTCTGTTTGTTATTTTTCCCTGTTTCTGGGTTTTCGATTTTCTCTATTTTAAAGTTATATAGGCCTAAGAGGAAGTATTCAGGTTTGCATTCAAAATTAACTTTAAAAATTCTTTTACATTCTCTATGGATTGTTAACCAGAAATTTTTAATTATCTTACAACCCCACCACATGTGAAAATATGAGCCCACCTGTTTTCCACAGTGCCAGCAGTTCTTGTTACTATCTTTATACATAAGTCCTAATTTTTTAGGTGTTAGATACCACCTATGTATAGTTTTTAGCCAATTCTCCTTTAATTCAATAGAGTAACATAGTTTCGTATTCTGATTCCAAATAGTTTCCCATTCGTCCAACATTATCGGTCTGCCAATATTTCTAGACCAGTTTAGCATCGAATCTTTGATTATATCCATTTCCGTGTTCCATTCTAGTATTTTATTGTAGATTAATGTTATAATTTTTTTTCCCTTTTGAGTAAAATATCCCAGAAGTTAGTATTTGTGTTAAAGCCAATTTCCTTATCTATTTTATAACACTCTTTTAGTTGATAGTATTGGAGCCATGTAATGTTCTTATATTGTTTTTTAATTTCCTCTATGTCCTTTAAGGGGGGTAAGTCTCCCGTCGTACTTCCTATTTTAATAATTTCTCTATACGTGGGCCATTTTTGCCATCCTAGTAATCTACGTTGGATGGCTTCTAGAGGGGCGAACCAGAGGGGGGTTTTTTCGTATAGATATCTCTTATACTTTTTCCAGATTCCAATTAGGGCTGATCTCACAAAATGATTTCCAAATTGTTTATCTACTTTTTCCTTTTCTTGCCATAGGTATCCGTGCCAACCCCAACGCAAATTAAATCCCTCTATTGTTAGTAATTTAACTTTTTCTAATTTTACCCAATCTATTGTCCATTCTAGCGCACAAGCATCATGGTATAATTGTAAGCTTGGTACATCAAAGCCCCCTCTTTCTTTGGGTGTGATCATAATGGAGAATTTAACTCTTGGTTTTTTGTTTTGCCAGATAAATTTATTAATCTCCCGGTTCCATTCGACAAATAATTTTTTCCTCTAATAATAGGGATATTACGAAACAAATAGAGTAGTTTAGGCAAAATGTTCATTTTAATTATAGCTATTCTGCCCATAAGTGATATCTTTAAATATTTCCATCCCTCTAGGTCTCTTTTTATCTCTTGCCATTTTGTCCCATAATTTAGTTCTAGGAGTTGATTATTTCTATTTGTAATCCAAATGCCTAAGTATTTAATTTTTTTAACAATTTCTAGGCCCGCAGTTTCTTTTAGTTCGTTTTGTTTCTTTTTTGTCATGTTTTTTGTAAGTATTGTTGTCTTTTTGCCATTTATTTTAAAACCCGCCAGTACACCAAATTCCTCAATCTTTCTTAGCCAATCCTTGATAGTCTCATTTGGGTTCTCTAATATACATATAACATCATCGGCGAAGGCGCGTAATTTTAGCTCTTGGTTTCCAATTTTAATGCCCTTTAATTTTTTATCCTCTTTTATTGCTCTCATCAGAATTTCTAGTGTAAATATAAAAATTAAGGGGGAAAGCGGGCAGCCTTGTCTTGTTCCTTTTTGTATTTCAAAATTATCAGTATGTACATTATTGACTTTAATTTTTGCAAGTTGGTTAGAGTAGATTGCATTTATCCCATTTTGAAAAAAAAATCCCATGTCTAACTCTGTAAATAATAATTTGAAAAATTCCCAATTGACGTTATCAAAAGCTTTCTCCGCATCTAATGATAAAAATCCCACTTCCTTCTGATGGTTTTGATCATAGTATTCTATCGCGTCCAAAATAATTCTAATCTTATCTTTGGTACTGCGATTGGGCAAGAAGCCTGCTTGGTCTTCTGAAATCCAATCTTTTAAAAAGAATGTGAATGCAAGAATTTTCGTATAAATTTTGTAATCATTGTTTAATAATGATATGGGCCGATAATTCCTTACATTACTCGGATCTGTTCCATCTTTGTGAATCAAAATTATTTCTGCTTGTTTCCATGAGTCAGGGATTTTGCCTTCCTTTAATGCTATATTCATGATTTTTTTAAAGAAATGAATTATTTCTATTTGTTCAATTTTATAGAACTCGGCTATAAAGCCGTCTGGGCCTGGTGACTTGCCTGATTTTAAATCTTGAATGGCTTTTTTAATTTCTTCTTCAGTAATTTCTTTATTTAAGTTTAACCTTTGGATATCGGATATTTTTTGTAGTTTTTGACTACATATATAGCTTGTTATCTCTTCTGGGTTAACTACTTCTTTTTTATATAGGTTCTTATAGTAATTCTCGAATTCCAATTTAATTTCGTCGTCCGTAAACACATCTTTTTCCTTTGTACTGATTTTAATAACTTGTTGTTTGTTTTTCTTTTTTCTAATTATTCTAGCAAGCCATTTCCCCGGTTTGTTTGCATTTTCAAATAAATTTTGTCTCGTCCATTTTAGTTGGTTAGCGAGGGTTTCTAATTGTATATTAGTCCTTTCTTTTTGTAATAATTTTATTTTTACAAGTATGTTACTCTCCTTAGGATTTACTTTTAATCTTTGCTCGAGTTTCTCTAATTCTTCTTGAAGTAATTGTGATTTTTGGTTTTTGATTTTGTTTTTCCTTGCTTTTTGTTGTATGAAGAAGCCTCTTGCCACCGCCTTATATGCGTCCCACACGATTTGTGGGGCGACATTCTCATTATCATTTAACTGGAAATATTCTTTAGTTAGCTGTTTTAAGTTTTCAATATCTTTCTTCTGTTTAATCAAGTTATTATCTAATCTCCAGTTTACTCTGTAGTCTTTCTTATTAATTGTCGTCGTTATAGGGCAGTGGTCCGAGAGATCCCTTGCCTGTATTTTTATTTCTTCAATCTTAGGCGCTAGGCTTTTGGAGGCCCAGATCATATCAATTCTGGTCCATAACTGATGTCTGCTCGAATAATATGTATAATCTTTTTGCTTGGGGTTTTTTAATCTCCAAATGTCCCATAAATCGAATTCGTTCATAAATTGATATAGATTTCTCGGGAGGGAGTTTTTAATATTTTTTTTGTTATTCTTATTGTGTGATGATTTATCCATTTTAAAGTCGATGACCCCATTAAAATCACCCATTATCAATAGGTGATCAAATTCTATCTCACTAATCTTAGTTCTTAATTGTTTAACAAATTTCTGTTTTGGACCATTTGGCATATAGATGTTACATATTAAGATAGATTCTTTACCCATTAATATTTTAACTGCAATGATCCTACCTTCATGGTCCCTGAATTCTTCCACCGGATTAAATTTTTCTGCTATGTATAGAGTGACTCCCCGTTTTTTTTCTCCATCTAAGGAGTGGAAGGCTTTCCCTAAACTATTGTTTATTAAATAATTAGCATTTTTAGTGGCTATATGTGTCTCCTGTAGCGCTATGATGTCATAATTATTTTTCCTTAAGTTATTAAATAATCTTTTTTTTTTAATTTTTTAATTTAAACCGTTTACATTGTTTGTGAAGATTCTTATTGCACCTAATAAGTTAGTCATCGAAGTATATATCACTCACTGCGTCTTCTTCTTCTTCCTCCCCGTATTCCTCTGGATTATCTTCATTATCTTCATTAAATAGAGCTGTCTGGACCTCTTTTGGAGAGTCCTGTCTTCTTTTCTTTGCCTGCTTTGGATTCTTTTCCAGGCTCGGTGGTTGTTGCTTGGTTTTTTGTGATATGTCTTTTTTTTAATTTCCTATAGAATTCATCAGCTTTCTCCTCACTTTTTATCCAGACTTTCTCTTCCTTGTAAGTCAACATCAGTCCCTCTTGCCTTTCCCATCTAAATTTAATTTGTAGTCGTTTTAATTCATCCGTTAGTAAAAAATATTTCCTCCTGTTGTTTAAAATAGATTGTGGGAATTCTTTGTATATCATGATTTTACTTTCTTTGTATATGGTTGGTTGATGTTTTGAACCTCTGAAGACTTCTTCTCTTGTGCTTCTTTTAACAAAGTGGACTATCGTGTCTCTTGCTACTTTGTTTTTTTTTTTGCGTAGTTAGTATAAATCCTATGAGCTGTATCTATTTGCTCAAAAGCGACCTGTTCCGTACAATTTAAGATTTTAGCTATTATCTGGGCTGTAATTTGTTTAATATTTTCTTTTGGTTCTTCTTGTATATTTCTGAGTCTTAGTTGGAAATCTGTGGTATTTTGTTCTAATTTGTCTTGTATCTTCTCTATCCTATTATTCTTGGCTTCTAGGGTTTCTAATTTCCTTTGAATTTTTGATTGTGTTTTCTCCATTTTGTCGTTCTGGAGTTTTAGCCCCGAGATTTCTTGGATATTTTTTACTACTTCCGTTTTTATCATATTAACTTCCTCTTTGATTTCTTTTTTGAGATCCGCCATGTCTTCTTGTAGTATCTTGTGCTGTGTATCCTGTTTCCGGGCCATTTCGTGTATTTCCTTTTGGAGTAGGTCTTGTTTGGTTGATATAGATTGAATTTCTCGAAGGAGGTCTCTCCAGTTGACTTCCTCTGGTAAGGAGTTCCTTCTTGGCGTTGATTTGGCATCTTTTATTTCTTTATCCCATTTCCCACGGAATGTTGCCATTTTGGCCTCCGTTTGATTTGTATTGAGTATTAAGTATGAATTATATTATTCTGATTAAGTGCTTCTTGGTCTACTTAACAGACCTGGGAGTAGGACCTAACGTATCTCTATTCTTTGAGGTCTTATCTTTCTGTCTTCACCCCTTGGTTCAGTTGGCCTCTAGGGATTCATGTTGTTAGGAATTTCTGTTGTTAATGTCAAGGCGTTATCATAAAGCTCCGCACGACCGTAACAGCTATAAGCTCAAATCAGTGTGTACTTGGTGGTCTGGTTGACAGTTTGCTTTTCGTCACTCCACCTCTGCGAGACGCGCTTGTGAGACAGCCTTTTCAAGGAATGACTTTATGCCGCCACTCTATGGTGTGTGTTCACCCGTTGTTGTTCCCTCGCTTCCTGTTTCAGGAGCAGCTCGCATCCGGCTCGGGGTGGGGATTCCTCTCCACCTCTTGCCGGGCGAGTGGGAGTTGAGTGCTATAGACACAACACCGCTGTTCCGGAGTTCTTCCAAGGTCAGTCCTGATTTTTGTGCTGTTATCTAATCTCTTTCTCGCTGCCTTAATATTGGAGCACCAGCAAACTGATAGTCAACGGTTGGCTTTTTTTTTCCCGATATTAAATTGCTACAAATATAATTAAAAGCTCGCTAATTACGGAGTTTGTGGGGTAAATTTATCTCCGATGATTGTCCCTTCTGGGCTTCGCTCTGTTTATGTCTCTCAAATTAATCGGGTAGACAAGCTTACTATTTTGCAACCATTTAACCAGCTTACATTAAATCTATCGTTATTATTATTTTTGTTTTCCTATTGTCACCTTCCGCGCTAATGAGGAAGTTAGCGACCCAACAGGGCTTACTTACACTTTAACCGGGTCCCCCCTGCGCCCGGTTTTAATGTATTCTTATATTCTTCATGCTGTTGTTGAAGTGAGCGCGACGCACGGCTTGTGCCGGAAAAATTCCTGCTTCTCGAACTGCGTCTTGCCGACCAGGGATCCCGGACCCACTCGAACCGCCGTTCTTGAGGAACGGCAGATCTTTGGGGCCGTCGGGAGTAAACCTTGGCTTAGCAAACCCCTGTCGCTTCAATCCACGGCAGGGGATCGGGTCTGTGGTCCCCGATAGGCGCAATATTGAGTTGCGGTTCCCAGAGCTCTAGGAGACCATGTCCGTCGCCATGGCGCTCACCCGGAAGTCCCCTCTTTTTCTTGATTCTTTTTTCCTTTTTTTTCCTTTGGTGTCAGCATCTTCCTGCATTCAATCTATATCAACAAACCATCTGTTTAAATTAAATTAGCACCTTCATTTGCATTTCTATCAAATGATTTTTATCAGGTCCCAATTTGTTTGCCTTTTTGGAATACCATGATTATTTTTAATAGATATGTCAATTTATCCCTATTCATTATTTCCAAAACCTTATTTAACCAGCAGCTTAACTCGGGGGTTTATTTCCTTTTCCAATACTTGGCATATATTATTCTTGCCACCGTAGTAAGATAGTTAAAAAGAATTTCTTTATTTTTATCATTTTCAATATTAAGCATCCCCAGAAGAAAATATTTTGGGTCCAGCTCTATTTTAATTTGCAAGACTTTTTGTATTTTTTGGTGGATTTTCTTCCAATAATTCTTCACCTTTTTGCAAGTCCACCAGCAGTGGAAAAACGTTCACACTTGGTTGTCGCATTTCCAGCATTTATTTGAAGGTTTTTAAAAATAATAATTTGATAATTTTTGGGGGGTCAAATACCAGCGATAAAACATTTTAATCCAACGGGCTTTTTACCAAAAAGGCAAATGAAAGACAATGTGAGAGAAATTATAAATATAATTGAATATTATGAATTTACGAAGAAAGATGAATTGGCTTTACTCACTATTGATATGGAAAAAGCTTTTGACAACCTAAATTGGTTTTTTTTTTTTAAAAAAAATTATTAATTGGGGAATTAGACATGGGATATAAATTTACAAATGCAATTAACCAAATTTATGATAAACAAGAAGCAAAAATCAAAATAAATTCATTGGAATCAAAAAAATTCAAAATATGTAAAGGAGCTAGACAAGGCTGCCCATTGTCCCCGCTGCTGTTCATCTTCTCACTGGAAATCCTCTTAAATAATATCAGAGAAGATCCCAAATTGAAAGGAGTAAAAATAAAAAAAAATGTAATTATAAATTTAGGGCCTTTGCTGATGATCTCATTTGCATAATAGATGATCCAATAAAAACAATACAGCATTGGTTATTTAAAATAAGAGAATTTTGGGAAATTTCGGAACTAAAGATAAATTCGGACAAGACCATGTTACTACCAAAAAATATGACAAGAAAAAGACAAGAAGAACTAATAAAAGTATCAGGGATACAGATTAGAAAAAAATATATCTAGGTATAACAATAACAGCAAAAAAATCCCAATTATTAGAAAACAATTACGATCTTACATGGAAAGAAATAAAAAAAACTGAGAAAAATGGAAGTATTTAAAATTATCATTATTAGGAAGAATTTCGGTAATAAAAATCTTGTCCAAGATACTATTCTTATTTCAAAATATCCCGATTATTAGAAATACACAAAAAATTAAAAATTGGAATGAAGACCTTAGCAAATTTATTTGGATGGGAAAAAAACCTAGAATTAAAAGAACCTATATGATAGACGATAAGAAAAGAGGAGGACTGGGTCTTCCAGATCTTCAATTTTATCATGATGCATTCGGTCTTATATGGGTGAAAGATTGGTCCACACTAGAAAATACTAAAATCCTAACATTAGAAGGAATAGACTTACGGGCAGGTTGGCACGCATATTTGTGGTATGGCAAAAAACTGACGGAAAAAAAATTGGCAATCATTTTATCCAGTCCTCACTTATAAAAATTTGGGAAAAGTATAAAAGGAAATTATATTTGAAAACACCAAGATGGATCTCCCCATTAGAGGCATGTCAAAGGAGAGAAACAGGAGGAGAAATTTGGCCCAGATATAAAGACATTTTAACTAAAGAAAATGGGACATATATTTTGAAAAGCCAGGAAGAGATTAACCATAAATTCCACAATGTTGGATGGTTCCAATACATGCAATTAAAAGAAAATTATAACAAAGATAGAAATTTAGGATTCGAGGAGAAAGAGAGTTTCTGGGACAAAGTAATGAAATTGGAAAAAAAACAAATATCCATAATTTACGCAAAACTAATTGAATGGGAGACGGAAATGACACCAATAAAAGAAAGTATGATTAAATGGGCTAAAAACTTTGGTAAAAAAATTATCTAGAAGAATGGGAAAAGGCCTGGAACTCCAGATTAAAAATTACTTATGCAACAGAACTGAAAGAGGTCTGAAGATATTTTTGAACATTTCATTTGAATAATTTATTTGCAAAATAATTATTTTAATTGAATTTAGTTTTAAAATATTTTGAAATATTTATCTGCTATCTCTATCTCCACTGCCACACCTGATAGAAATAATATGGGAAGAGAGCTATTGGCATTTTTTAAATTATTTATTTTGTTGCTTTATTGATTACTGCTTGCAGTTACAAGTTGCCTGACATTGTTTTGAAATCAAAGAGAATTCAAACCTTACTTTTAAATAAAGGGGGAAATAATAAAAATCTGTCTTTCTTGGGGCAAACTCCTGTGGCTAGAATAATGCATGTGCTTGGTAATGCCAGATCTCACTTGCATTTTTGTCAGAATGCACAGTGATAGACACCCAGATTAACTACAGCGGGTCACATACAACCCTAGTTCGCACAATATAAGATCTGGAGTTACAGAATGAAGTAGAAGTTCTTTCCCCAATCATAGACAATGTAGAACAAGAATGTACTGGGGAGGATGAGGGGATCTTGGACATATCTTACTGGAATGTTCTTGATGAATGCAGGGGGGATGTCTCTGAGGAGGAGGCCAGTTCAGAGCTACAGAATCCTGTTGAGAATGAAGAGGTACAGGAACAAGAGCAACAGGGTCAGGACTCAGGACATCTGCAAAACATCTTACAGGAAAGTGACCCTGTCAGTCATTATGGGAGACGTGTGCTGTTAGTGGGGGACTCCCTCCTGAGGGGAACAAAGGAAATTATTGGCAAATGTGATACGATGTCTTGAGAAGTATGCTGTCTCCCTGGGGCAAAAATTCACCATGTAATTGACAAGCTGGTGAGATATATACAAATATATAAACCTTCCTTGCTTAGTTTTTTCCAATATACCTCACAAACTCTGAGGATGCCTGTCATAGATGTGGGTGAAACTTCAGGAGAAAATGCTTCTGGAACATGGCCATACAGCCCGGAAAACACACAACAACCCTGAGCTGGTGAGACTCATCAAGCCCATTGACCACCATGCTTTCCTGTTGGTTCATGTAGGAACCAACAATACTGCAAGGCATAATCTTCAAAAGATAGAAAGAATTTTGAAGCTCTTAGAAGAAAACTAAAAGATCTTAATGTAGAGGTTGTTTTTTCATCACTCCCCCAGTTGTACGATGTGGCCCAGGAAAGGTGAGTAAAATAGCAGAGGTAAATGATTGGCTCTGCAGATGATGTCAGGAAGAACAATTTGGCTTCCTGGACCATTGTCTGCTTTTTCAAGAAGATGGGCTTCTGTCACGAGATGGGCTGCACCTCACAGAAGTTAGAAGAATTTTTTTTTTTTTTTGCCGAGAGACTCACAAACCTCCCAATATCCTTGGGAACAGTAGTTTATCAAGGCCTGAAAGGAACAGGCTAAAAAAGGTGTTGGACAAACAGAACAAGTACCAAACTGCAAGAGAAATAATATCAAATAAACAGCTATAGGGAACTTCCCATAGGTTTAGATGTCTTTACACTAATATCCAGAGCATGGAAAATAAACAAGATGAACTGGAACTTTTAGCACAACAAAACAGTTATAACGTAATAGGCATAACTGAAAATTGGTGGGACAAGTCCTATAATTGGAATGTAGTAATGGATGGGTATAACTTATTTCAGAGGAATAGGCCAAACGGGAGAGGGGGTGGAGTAACATTATATGGCAAGGATGTTTACACCTGTAAAGAGATGCAGGATTTCAGTCCTGGAAACCAGGTTGAGAGAACCTGGATTAGAATTAAGGGAACAAGGACTGAAAAAGATGCAGTTGTGGAGGTCTACTATAGACCACCAAGCCAAACTGAAGAACTGGGTGAAGCCTTCTTTCAACAGATGACTAAACATGCAGAAAGGAAATATATAGTAGCAATGGGAGATTTCAACTATTCTGATATGTTTGTGATACAGTATAAAATGGAAACTTAGGCCTCTTCCCCAGAGCTGTATACAATCTTATATTATCTGCCTTGAACAGAGTTTTATGGCAGTGTGGACTCAAATCACCCAGTTCAAAGCAAATATTGTGGGTTTTTCTGCCTTGATATTCTTGGCTATATGGCTGTGTGGAAGGACCCATAGAGAAGTCAGACATGCACTCTAGATTTTAGAAGAGCTGACTTTAGGAAATTTAAGGAGATACTGAATGCAATTCCATGGACAGGAATACTAAAAGTCAAGGGAGTTAATGATGGATGGGAGTTTTTTTTAAAGTGAGATAAGGAAGGCATAACTGCAAACAGTGCTAGCAAGAAGAAAAAATAAGAGAAATCTAAGAAAACCATAATGGTAGTCCAAGGTACTTTCAGCTGAGCTAAGATTTAAAAGAGACATGTACAAGATATTGAAAAGGGGGAAACCACCAAAGAGGAATTCAAACAAATAACTAACACACGTAGGGAAAAGGTCTGAAAGGCTATTGCCCAAAATGAGCTGAAGCTTGCCAGTGAAATAAAATAAATAAAATAAAAAGGAGTCATTTGGTTATGTCAATAGAAAAAGAAAGATCAAGGAAATTGAGAAGATGGTGAAATGCTGACAGGGGATAGGAAAAAGGTAGAATTACTCAGCACCTTTTTTTGCCTCAGTCTTTTCTAAAAGAAAATCGGTATTCAACCTGAGCCATATAAGGTGGATCAGACAATAGAGGCTATGCAACCCAAAATAGATGAAGAAGTTGTTAAGAAATACCTAACTACTTTAAACAAATTAAAGGCCTTTGACTAGGTCCCCCATTACTTTCTTGCAAACAAATTAGTCAAATGTGGGCTAGGCAATGCTACTATTAAGTGAATCTGTAATTGGTTAAGTGACCGAACCTACTCCAGAGGACAGGATCAGAATTCTAAACAACCTTAACAGATTAGAAAGCTGGGCCAAAACTAACAAAGTGAATTTCAACAAGGAGAAATGTAAGATACAAAGATACAAGATGAGTGACTCCTGGCTTGACAACAGTACATATGAAAAAGATTTTGGAGTTTCAGTGGACAAGTTAAACATGAGCCAACAATGAAATGCAGCAGCTAAAAAAGTCAACGGGATTTTGAGCTGCATCAAAATAAGTATAGTGCCTAGATTGAAGGAAGTCATGTTATCCCTCTATTCTGTTTTGGTCAGAGCTCACCTGGAATATTGTATCCAATTCAGGGCACCACAATTCAAGAGAGAGATTGACAAGCTGAAACATGACCAGAGGAGAGCAACTTATCAAAGATCTGAGACCATGCCCTATGAGGAGTGTCTGGATATGTTTGGTCTGCCAAAGAGAAGGTTGAGAGGAGACATGATAGCTATGTATAAATATATGAAAGGATGTCATAAGGAAGACAGAGCAGACTTGTTTCCTGCTGCCCTGGAGATTAGGACTTGGAGCAATGGGTTCAAATTACAGGAAAGGAGATTCCAATTGAACATTAGGAAGAACTTCCTGACTGTAAGAGTTGTTCAACATTCCAACTCTCTGCCTCAGAGTATGGTGGAAGCTTTTAAACAGAGGCTTTGGAAGATTTTAAACAGAGGTTGGATGGCCATTTGTCAGGGGTACTTTGTGCTTTTTCCTGCATGGCAGGGGGTTGAACTAAATGGCTCACATGATCTCTTACTACTCCATGATTCTATTATTCTAAGTGAAGAATTGCATTGTCAAAAATACTGTTCAGTGAAACAGGTCTTTTCAGAATGAAATGAATTCCTAAAAGAAAATAGAAGAGATATTTAAAGCCACATTTTGGAACTAAAAATGTTTGATTGTCTTATGGATGACTATGCTATTGTACAAGATGGGGTTGGAAACTTTGTTTTACAATGGTTTCATCTCTATTTAAATGGTCAATTTCACAAGGTGATGTTCAATCATTTGTAAATTGTTTTCAGAATTCTCTTGAGTTCCATCTTACGTCCCATGGTGTGCTGGTTTACCTGAAATTGTTAAATGAAGTAATTTATAGATTTAGATTCAGGTCATCAGTACCCTGTTTCCCCTAAAATAAGACATCCCCAGAAAATAAGACCTAGTAGAGGTTTTGCTGAATTGCTAAATATAAGGCCTCCCCGAAAGTAAGACCTAGCAAAGTTTTTGTTTGGAAGCATGCCCGCCGAACAGAATACCAGAGCATGTAGGATCGGTAAATGTACGTACCATAGAGTGTTGTACATGGAAATATTGGTAGTAACAAGAAATTCTTGATAGGATTCAGTTTGTCTGGTTATGCTGCTTTGTGATAACAACTACTGTACAGTATATAATAAATGTTCATTTTTTGTTCAACAATAAATGTGAATTCTTCTTCATGGAAAAATAAGACATCCCCTGAAAATAAGACCTAGCGCATCTTTGGGAGCAAAAATTAATACAAGACACTGTCTTATTTTCGGGGAAACACGGTATGTTGATCCCTAGCCTTTCTGATGTACTTTTTTTTACAGGAGAAGCAGATTCTCCTAGGCCTTGTAAAAGCCATTTTTCTGGATCCTAAACTTTTTTCCCCCATTAAGAGCTTTCTGTGGTGGATGCCATTTATATGTTGATGCAACATGTGTATTTTATATTGTTTATGTTGCTTGCCTTGTATTGTAACAAAATAAAAATCTAAATATTTAATCAAAGACCTTTGGTTGTTGTGGTAACACAAATATTGTTATTAATAAAAATTAATAAATATTTTATAGCAATGCAGGGAAAGGCAAAATACTGAATTGTGTCAAGGATAAAGATGCAGATATGAGAAACTAGGCCACTTTGAAACCCACTGGTTTGCAAGCTGAAATTAATATCTGGAATCTGTTGACTTTGCAGAATATTGTTTGAGTAAAACAAAAATTGCAATTATCTGCACTTTAGCATATGACAAATATAAAGGGACCCGGCAGTAGTTTCTTCTGCTCCATGGAAATACCAGATCTATCATTGAGTGCACTGCAAATATATGACGTTCAGACACTTTTCAAAACAATTATCCCTGTGATTCCAGCAGAAATCCTCCTTAAAAGCCACTGGCAGACTCTCATAGGTGACAGCATCTGATTTTTCCCCTTTTAATAGTGCGTTTTGGAAAAAAGAGGGATCCTCATATGGGATCCTTTCAGATAAAAAGGTTGCTAAAGCCAACATTGCTTTAGGCTACATTGCTTTAGGCTACACTTGTTCATTTCTTTAACTTTCCACTTCATTCAAGCGTCAAATGTAAGAATCATATCTGAAGAATTCAAACATATTGAAGTATTACAGCATTTCTATTTCGCCCTTCTCACCCCCAAGGGGACTCAGGCCGGATCACATTACACATATAGGCAAACATTCAATGCCTTTTAACATAGAACAAAGACAAACAAACATAGGCTCCGAGCGGGCCTCGAACTCATGACCTCCTGGTCAGAGTGATTCATTGCAGTGATTCATTGCAGCTGCTCTCCAACCTGCGCCATGAATTAAGACCAATATTTATGTTATGTAATGTTTTCTCTATTAAAGGTGAAAGACCTCATCTCAAAGGCACATCCTGTCACATCAAAGCTTGTTCCAAATTGGATGCACAGAGAGGAGATGCTGCCTAGTTGGCTAGCCCTTGTTGTGTTCCATCTGTCAGTTCCCTCAAGGACATACCTCCAAAAGATGGTGTTAAAATTTCGTATGTTTTAAATCATATTGCTCTTTTAAATTGTCAGCCAGTTTTAGTCCCAATTTTAGTTTAAAAAGTGGGATATACTACTACTAATAATAACAACAGCTATAAATGGAGAAATCTTTTATTATGTGATGCCTCAAAGAAGTTCACTAGGAAGCACAAATCTGCATATCCATGGCTGCATTATGCTAGCCAAATCTTAAATAACAGGTCAAATACTCAAATTCAAAGAGACAAAATGTCTCAAAGAATAAAAATCTACCTGGATTTAATACAATAAAATAGCCCAATGCTATTTAAAAGAGACATGTGGTAAAAATAGAAAAATTAACCATAAAATACGATCAAGGCCCTGCCCTACTTAAATGACATAGCATGAAGTAAATGAAGAAAGAGGAATTTTACAACAATGGTAAATGGATGAACACAGGCTTAAACCTAAATGTGAAGGAGAGTGAGGACCACAAAAAGCTTTGACTATCATAGGACTATCATTAGAAAAATCACCCCACACATGAGAACCCACTCATTAATTTACTTCATTTTTCATTATCATCCATCCCTCCTCACATTACCATAATTCCCTTCATCCAGCAGGGATGGAGCAGCATTATCACTGTCATCACTGTGTTGCCCTTCCATTCATAAAATAAATCCTTATATTGCCAGAGCAGATGGGAATGTAAAGAACGCATATTTTTTTCAATGAGAAACATGTCTTGATACATGCAGATGTTCTATCTAGAAAAAATGGAAAGAACTACCTTTTTTCATACTTCAGAACTTAGTCCCCCAAAATTTGTTCATATTCAGAACATGTTTTTTTTGGTAACCCAGCCAACAACATTTTTTCTACAGCTACTTTATTTTGCAATGAATGCTGCCATGTGCAAATATGTGCTTTTGTGTACACACACACACCCTTTCTCCCCATAAAAACACGTTGGTCAGCTGTTTAGTTAAGCATGCCTAACTAAATAGTAGAACAGATACAACTGAATGAATCTAGGTAGTGATTGTAGCATTACTGCCATAATCCCTGAGTGAAATAGGCTTAACAGAATGTGGAACACATTGCAAACAATTTCCTTGTTAAAGCCAATTGTCTTTAATACCCATTTTATACTATTGTGGAGTGCACTGCCTTCCTGTGAAAGCAAACTTTCCTACCCAGACCCCGAAGAAGAAACTGAGATCTGAAGCCTTCCAGAAATCATACCATGATATCACTCCCTCCCTCCTATTCTTGAAGGGAGTGGAGTTTGTGGTCACAGCCACCCAACAGCTTGTAGACATGTGAAGTGGGAAAGGGTAACACTTTGTGAATCAACATCTACTGAATTGTTTTGTACAAGAAATCTGTAAACACTCTTAAGCATCTGAGTGTGTCACATATTAAAATTACACATATCTGATACAAAATGTAGGCTCACTTTTATGGGATATTTGATTAAAAATCATAACATGCATTTTCCTGGACACTGTAATAGAGTGGCTAGTAATGATTCTTTCTCAATAACATGAAATTCTCTTTGGGAGACACTTCAGGGAACAATTTTTTTTTCCTATCATTAATAAAGCTTTTCATTTTTAATAGTACAATATGTTGGAAATTACAACCTTCTTCAAGCCTTCTCTAGTAATATGTTTATCTGTTATCCTGTTACTTACTGTTTCCTGTATGCATGTTCTGGTATGCAGCTTCCTTTACTCTATGATTTCTGAGAAGTTATAAAAGAGGCTGCAGGCCACATGCTCTCTTCCTCTCTCACCCTTTGATTATGCGACCTGTAGATAGCTGTTTTGCTACAAGAGAGATGTCCTGACCAGGTGGCACAGAGAATTGTCTCAAACATATCTGAAACTGGACTGATAAGTTTTATACCTGTGCATGCTGAACACAAGAAGGTTGTGAGTAAACCAAATATGTTATTTTTCCCAAAGTCTACTTCATTTTTGTCTCTTGAGTGCATGATATAAAACAAGTTGTTTTATGGGTGATTATATATATTTTGGGTACTGAAAAACACTTCTGAAACACTGCTGTTTTTATGCACTGGCAAATCTCTGTTTTCCTAACAGATCAGAGAGAACAGGTTATTTAGTCTAACAACTGAAACAATTGCCTAGCATAATTATATCTGGTTGTATATCACAAGAGAAGATTCTACTCTAAAGGGTTTTTGGCTCTTCTCTGAAAGATAATGCTTTTCTAAAAGTTATGATCTCCAAAAGTTGTTTTACAAAAGGTTATGAATGCCATTTTCCAAAACAATAACCATGCTGGAAAGAAAGACAGAACTTCTAATAATTGCTATGGTTACTTTTGCAGAAGTAGGAATGGTGTAGGATTCTTGTGTCAATCTACTTCATCAGTAAATATGTGCAAAGTGTAAAGTTACAATTTTACTTTTAATTCAGAACTCCTGGCTGTGAGGAGCCACAATGGAACATCCATCTGCATTGTGGGATTGCAGTCAGCTCTATTCACTCTTCTTGCTTGTATCTCATGTATATTTTTTCTCTTGTTTTCCTAGATATAGCACTGATTTATTTGAAGGTAGGTGCTTGGTCATAAATACTGAAAAAGCTATAATATTATTGAGAGTGTTCTCTGTTCATAACCTGGTGCTGCTGAATCTAAAAGGGAGACTTTGAGAAAGGAAAGCATGGAAAATGAAAATGACTTTATTTTGAAAGACCCTAGAATTAAAGAAAGGATTAGGACGGTAATAAAATATTACTGAAAAGAGAACTTGAAGGATGGGATGGATGAAAAAATTGTCTGGGATGCAGGAAAGCTGTGACTAGAGGCTTATTAATACAAAAAAATACTAGGTGGTCCAAAGAGAAAAATACAATACAGATGGAGATTTTGGTTAAGATCAGAACCAAAGAAAAAGTTAGACAATTACGAATAATCCAAAACCTATATTAGTATAATAATGATCACTGTTTAAAATGAATTCCATTCCTTATGTTGGAACATTAACATTATCCTATGTAAATTTGTCATACACATGCACATTGTTGTGCTTGTCAAATGATGTCAGCTTCAATATTTGGAAAGTCAGGGATTAATAGAGCTTTATTGTCTAATTTCAGGACTGAGCTAAGAAATATTTGATCTTTGAAGAGATAAGAGAGCACCAACCCATTATCTGATCAGAAGCCAACTGAGCTGTTGTTTGAACCTTATCTCAGTACTGGCCATAGGAGAGTAGCAGACTCTAGGAAAGGCAGCAGATTATACTCCACTCTGAAAAATGTGCACAGCATGTACCCTTCAGCACCTTACTGCTCCTCTTCCCTCAAATATATACTTCGTGCATTCCCCAATATACATTTCTGTATATTCCTCTTCGTAAAATATGCATTTCAGGATTATGAGCTGAGAACTGCAACATAAACTTTGGATTGCTATTATCCTTCTAGTTGAGCACTTCTGCAATCTGTGTTTTAATATGAGAAGTGCAAGATGGTACCATTTCCCCACTGAATAAAATTGTCCAGCATCCCTAAGGCAAATATAATCATGTTTATATGCCATCAAATACTACTTCTTTGTTAATCTCTTCTCTCACACAATAATCAGTTTCTTCAAAATGTATTTCTTCATTTACTCACATTTACCCCCGTCTCTCATTTTTCCACATTCTCTACCTTGGTCTTTCCATTTACCTGGTTCTTTGTTGGCTGTCATTCATTTTTCTTCCTGTACTTTGTGTTCTATTGCTTCCATATTCCCTTTTATTTACAGTTTACAAACATTCAAAATATATCTTTCAAAATAAAAAATCTCTGACAATAATACCCATTTCATTCAACTAGTCCAACTATTTATCTTCTGGCTTCTTCTTCATCAACATATTGATTTAATTTAACTTGATATTTACTTAATTAGAATACCAGTTGGCAAAGCTAGCCATTCTTGTATATGCTTTGTACAATGCTAGTTTTCTTAGTTGATTCAGATATTATTAGTCATAGCAGTATTACAACTAATAGAAATGGAACTGAAAACCGTGCTCATAAATCTGAGGGATATTTTGAAATAAATTCAAAGTGTATAAGCATTTTATAGAAAAATGAGAACTCTCTATTCTTTAGACCTAACTGGGATATGAAATTTAGTGATATTATAAGAAAATGTACAAAAGCTATGATGTTCAAACAGTTTATTCTCTTCTGGAGTGCTGAAGATCTTGATATGCTTTTACAATAGCAAGTATTCCTTTCTATCATGAGATTGAAATACTATGCTTTGTCCAGCATATTCACAAAATAAAAATAAGCTATAGATAAAGTAGAGGTTCTCCACTCATCTTCAAATGTGAATCAAATGTGTCTCAGCCAAGCATGAGAAAAACATTTCTCATCCAGCTGGGAAGCCTGGTAACCAAAATGTAATCCCAATGCTTTTAAAAAGATATTTATTCTTACTCTGAAGTCAATTAGAGGGTCATTATTAATAACAACACTTAGGAAATGAATCGAGCAATTGGCTATGGGCTCTGAGATATACTGGTATTTTCTCCAAGATGTACATGCACATTTTGAAAGGCCACTTATCAGGCAATTAGCATCCTTGCTTTTACCTACCAAACAGCTTAGCCCAATCTCAATTACTGTAAAGGAGAACTTATTACTGGGAATAAAACATAATTTTAGGAGAAAATACAGAATGTCATAATCAGTGTCTCATATTTCAACAGTCCAGTAAAAGGAAAAATCCAAGACTCGCCAAGAGTAGGAAGGAATATTTATCCTTTGATGTACTGGAAAAAGAAGAGGAAAAATAACAGTAGTTCTTTAATTATTCAGTAATTCCATCACTGAGTTACTGTGTAAGACAGGAATTAAATGCAGCCAAGGTGAGATAGAAAAGAAACATGGTGAGAGAGTTTGGGTGTGTGTATGTTTGGGTGTGGAGAAAAGGGGTGTGCGTACATGCATATGCACATTTCAGTGTTTAAAGAGTGGGCACTGAGGAACTCTGTCTTTTTACATGCATCTACAAGCATGTGTATCCCAACTGAGTGCCCTTAGTTGCATGAAGCTTGGGGGGGGGGGGGTGTTGCTCTAGAACTTTGTATCTTGCCTTGGTATATGTGTGTGTGTGTGTATTCATAAAAACAATTAAACAAATGTGTACACATGTATATATACATGGAGCACTGCAATACTACCCAATATTTATACAATAATTGTATTTGACTACACTCTTTCATCCTCCTATCCCTCCCAGTGTGGTGACTTCCCAACTTTTGGATTGGAGACATTTGTATACAGGTCTGTTCTTCTCTCCTATTACGTTTTTTTCTATTCTTCCTTCTGGCCCAAAAGTTAGTATTTATAAATTCCCTACAAAGATTTTAACTGATGAAATTATGAAGCTTTCTATGAAAATCCCCTCTCTTCTTTTTCCAAAGTTGAGGAATGGCTTCCTATCTTTGATAAAGTTGTTTTGTGTTTTTTTTCCTTTATCATTGCTTAATTTGTTCATTTCTGCAATTTTAAAAATTTTAGCAATCCATTCTTCTGCTGTCAGGAGGTCTGCCTTCTTTGAGTGTTGTACATATGCCTGTGCTGCTATTATCGTGTAAGTGCAATACTTTGTAGTTTAGTGATTTTGTTTGTTTATTTGACATTCACAATAAGAGTAAATCAGACTCTGATTGTAGCTTCTTCTTCTTTTTTACAGGACCACCACATGTGGAAGAAAGTTCCTTCTTGTTCTTTACATTTCCAACAGTTATTGTTTCTTCCCTTATTCATTTTGGCAAGTTTTGCTGGAGTCAGGTACCACCTGTTCATCATTTTATAAAAAAAATTCTCCAAGGTCATAGCACAAAATTTTCTTAAAACCAAGGTCCACATTTCTCCCAATTTATCTAATTCTATGTTGTGTCCAATATTTTGTGCCCATTTAATCATACATTCGTTCATCAATTCTGGTTCCATTTCCATCTTTGGCAATACTTCATATATTTTTCAAACAAGGTGTTCTTCCTTAGTACATATTTCCTTTTTAAATTCTGATTGTTCTCTTTCACATCCAATATTTTTGCTGTCTAGTGTAAATCTTTCTTTCGGTTGCCTACATCTGTATCACTGTAGGTGAAGTCTCTTGCCATAAACAGTTCTAGAAAAAACAATGTGAACTGAGTGGTATGAAGTCATTTGAAATCTTTTTCCTCTTAGTTGGGTACAATCTTGCGCCATCATATCAAGCTATGAAATATCTAAACCAGTTACTAGATCTAAGCACTAGATCTAAGCACAATGAATCTATTTAATCACTCAGGTTTATGTACATATGGACATACTATTCAGTTACTAATTTTGAGTTATAGGTATAGTTTATTAGTTCTTGTCTGCAGGTGGATGATTATAGATGCAATAAACAGGTACGTGTTTCCTTTACGCGGGACTAACAGTAAAATTTAGGTCACATTATTTAAGCGCAGGGAGCCCCGGTGGCGAAGTGCGTTAAAGCACTGAGCTGGAGACCAAAAGGTCCCAGGTTCAATCCCTGGGAGCAGTGTGAGTGGCCGCTGTTAGCTCCAGCTCCTGCCAACCTAGCAGTTCGAAAACATGCCAATGTGAGTAGATCAATAGGTACTGCTCTGATAATAGGTAATGGCACTCCATGCAGTCATGCCGGCCACATGACCTTGGAGGTGTCTATGGACAATGCCTGCTCTTCGCTTAGAAATGGAGATGAACACCAACCCCCAGAGTCAGACATGATTGGACTTAACGTCAGGGGAAAACCTTTACCTTTTTATTTAAGCGCAATGATTCTGAATATCAGTTACAATTTTTGCTTGAATCCCATTATGCAAGGTGTTTTCTCATGGATTTATTACACTGTCAATCTCCAAAGCCAGATTTAGGGTATCAACGTCCTCAATATCCAAATAATGCAATATGCTAAATAGATTCATCTCTTTTAAGAAGGTGTGAAACTACACAATTTCCTGGAAAGTGAGATTTAGCCTAGCTAAAAAGAAAACTTCCATGGTCCATTTTGAGTGATATTATTTCTTGGTAGTAAGTTGATATTTATAGATACACTAAAGAAAGTTAGGCATCTCTTGGGATAAGTGGGCAAGTATAGGTTTAATTCTAATTGACAGTTTCAACTAAAGTAGAACCATGGAATCATTGGTAACTTCAATTTAGGTCATAGATTATATGTTTTAATTTATCCAAAAAAATTATTATTGCTTTTGAAATTGTATTCATTTAATTTATTATTTATTTAAACAGCCATATTGATTAAAACATTTCTATCTAATAAAAAAGCTATCATACATTTTGCTATTGCCATCAAGTGGGAAAATGGATGTGAATATTTATTCATATTCCATCCTACATGAAAAAAGGGTGTCCTCATCCTTGAGAAAGTCCACCAAAGAAAAACAAGAAAATTATTCACATTTTATGACTGGATTCGGTTAAAAAAAACCATTTTTGTCAACATACATGTAGCTTTTGTGTGCAGAAAACATGTTTTGGAGAAAGAAAATGTATTTTCTTCATGAATAACAATATTTTTGCACAGGAGACAGTATATTTCAAACAAAAATATTGCATCTTGGTAAGATTCCACAGACCTTATGAATTTGCGATGTCCTCTATCACCCTAAAAGATACCATCCCTTTGATGCTAATCTATTTTCCATCTATTTCAAAATGTGGGAAAAATTGGAGGATAAGGTAGAAAATTTATATTTTTCTAAATCCCTGAAAAGTTCAGAAAACCACTACTTCCAAATGTCCTGGAGTTTAATATGTTCTCCTAATCAGTTCCTTGCCCTAAACAACAATTGTGAAGAATACTTGGAGTTGCAGTTCAAAAACACCTGGAGGGCTGTACATTTCCCACCCTGTTTCAAGTTAAGTAAAGGACATCGGTTTATGTATTTCTCTCTTATTACCTTCTTATTATTGCCAACATCTAGTCCACATTCCTCTTTTCAATTATTTTTTCTGATTAAGCCTAGTTTCTCTCATGACATTGGTATAAAGACAGTGCACCATATTCTGAAACCTAGCAGATATTTGGAAGGGGAAACCTTAAGATATCATCCTTAAAAGGCTGAATTGCAAATTGAGCAATCTTAATTGTGTAAAAGTATCCTGCAAGAAGGTAGCAACAAATGTTGTTGTATCCCGCATGGACTGAGAAAGGTGGGGTATAAATGAAGTAAATTAATAAATATCTAATTTGTGTTGCAAGGAGAAAAACAGACAATGTTAAGGAAATAAATCACCCTCAATATCCGTAAAATCTATTTTCTCAACCCCTATAAAGTAGAAGTGCTGATTTACAATTCAGAAACTGATTCAATATGCCTACACTCGGTATTAGCAATCAGACAGAGGTCATTAAATGCACATTTAGATTAAGATTAATCTACATTTGCTAATAGTTGTACTAATGATGCTATTAACAATATATAGAAAGATGTTTGATCAAGATGTCTTAACTTTGCTTTAAAAAATATTTGTTCTGCTAAAAGCACCATATGAATTTTTTTTTGGTTTGGCCAGCTTCTTCAACACACTCAACTCAACTTGAATATAGGGGTTAATCTATCTGAGATCTCTTAAGCATGAAAAAAAATGTTCAAAGAAGGCAAATGTATTATATGAAGTATAATTGACTTTCAGTTATAAAAGACTGAATGAAATTACTTTGCTGTCGTGTCCTTTGACTCAAATCATGAAAGGGCTGTATCCCAAATTCAGCTGATGATGGGGAGGACAATATAAAACAAAAACACCTCTGCCCTCCATCTTGTACCTTTGCAGTTAACAGAGGTGTTGACATTCATTCCACCTGGTGCAAGGATAACCCTCTTGCTGATGGGGTCTTATGCCCAGTTTATTTTCCCTTTTCTGCTTCCCTGTACAAAAGCAAAAGAGCAGTTTCCTAGTCACAATGTCAGCTTTCAAGAATAACTTAGAAGACCTTCCTTTAGGAAGAGCAACCAACCTTATCCTTAAGTTTGGCTTCAGTGGCTGAACTTCATTTGTCTCTTCATATCTAGACACTTCACAGGAATTGCTGTGCTCCCAGGGGCATTTTTCTCTATAGAGAACTCACCATGCCCCTCTCCCTTTAAGCCTCAGCGCTGATCGTGGTAAAACCGAGTCTCGTTTCCTACTGTGCCTCTCTGGCAGCTGAAATTAATTCTCAGAAGACTCCTCTTTGGATAGAAGCAGATGGTGCACATGCATGTGTTTTATTTTGGATTGTATCAGTTCTGAATAACTTAAAGTTCCAAATATCTTTAAAAGTGCTTTATTCCCATTTCCCAACACAATTTTTCCCTCTTTGCTTCAGAAATGTCTTCTCTTTTCTTTCTTTTGACATCTGGGTAAACTTGCTCTCCCTCACCCGCACACTTTTTCTTCCCTTGGCTTCATTGTCACAAATCTAATGCTCTTCATTGTTATGATTTAAATAAGTGTGGCTCTTAAGAACTCTTCTGCTAGTGATTTCATTTCCCACCATTTGCAAAGCATTTCTGTATACATAAACAGCACATTAGACAAGGGATGTTGTTATCACAGTTTTTGGTGTTCTACCTTTAGCACTATATAGAATTTCCTACAGAGATTTTTCCTTCCAGAAATTCTTTTATTTTTCCTTTTAAAAAATACCTGTAGAAGATGCTTGATTATGTTCACAAATGTTGTGCCTGCTTCTTTAATAACAGGACAAATTTTGAAAATTAGCTGTCATAGATAGATTGATTAATTTTGAGGATTTTCATGACAACAATACACATTGTTCATGCAAAAGTTGATGTAAGATATTGCCCTTTGTTTAAATTTTGAGTAAGAATTGCCCAAGATAGAAAATGAGAAGGAAAGCTTAACATGATCTTCAAGCAATGTTGAATGTGTCATTGCCTGACAGAACAATTTCATTAGGATGTAACCAAACAAGAGACATGGAAAGAGTATGCCTTAATTTGTTTAGAGAGATATAGCTTCCCTTTGAAGGTAAAATGTAAGCATGTTTTTATACTGAATTGTTTTTGACAGAGAAATTAAACCCTCTTTGTCAGTTAAGAAGGGTCTTTACTTACACATTGTTCTGAGGAAGCCCTTTCGCCCCCCAAAAAGCAATCTCAAGAAGACTCAACAATCTCAGGTTCTTTTTAGTATTCACATTTGTAGTACTATTAGAACAGCGTGTTATCCCAGTTCTCTCTTATCCATTCACATCGAGAAAATAAGCAGCATATCAATACTCCAATAAAGCTCATGTCTACACTCCAAGCTGTTTTCATTGCTTCTTCTAATGAACCAAAGGAAGTGTAGTTTTGTGAAATGCTGATAAATCTGTCAAGTTCTCTTCTCAACATTTCCCAGTGTGTCTGAGAAAAAGGAAAATTACTGCCCAAATTACAGTTAAACTTGCTTAATTCTCTTGTATAGACATGCTTTTAACTGATATGAATCCTATTCCTCAACTTAATAAAAAATAAATAGCAAACTATATTTCAGCTCTGAAGTAAGATACATTTTGAAAAAATGCTTTATGCTTGTTGATCAAGCCAAGCCGTAAAGAACAATTTGGTTTTCTAATTACATGGAAATGAAAGTGTGCTGAATCAAAAAGAAGATATGGTAACTACATAGGGAAGAAGCTCCCTATATATTGAACTTTAAATAGTTTGAGCTGCAGTTGGCAAGACTATTGCTTTGTCTTCCATAAAGTCTATGTGTCAAAAGGGATAGGAGATAAAATTTCTTGAATGTTACCAAACCTGATTCAATGATAATTGAAATGATAATGCAATCAAAATAGAACTGGGACTCGAAAGTGCACATTGCACAGAAGGAAGCCATCCATAAATGAAGCATGCCAGTACCTGAGATATTGACAGAAGGTATGTTTTGGGAATTACCTGGATTGTTCTTCACTGGTGTAATGAACATCTTTTAAGAAATTAGCTGCATGTACATATGAGTAATGAAACTACTTCTATTATAATTCATAATATGTCTCAGAGGCAGGCAGAGTCAACCATGTTAGTGGCACATTGAACCCACTCTGAGCTTTATTTCAGGCCTTTAAAAAGCCACCTAAAGAACCTTCAAAAATGTCATCCCAAGACATCAAACTGACCCTGGCTCAACCCAATAGGAATGCTCCATCCAGTTTCATAACAACATTGCACATTTTAGAGGGTGCAGAGAGGAATAAAAGAAGGAAATGCAACAGAATGAATGTTATGAAACCAGTGAGGTCTTCATCCTATCTCTTTAGACTGAATGATTGGATGTTCTTTGCTGTTTGACAGCTAATTTGTACCCATCTGGAGGCTCCTCTCATCATGTTCTGGTTGCCTGGACATTCATCCTGTAAATGTATAGTCCAAATAGGTAGATAGAGCATCAACATTCCACTTAATCTTAGAATCTCAGGGGGGTTTTTACATGGGAGAATGAGCAAGTTCTCTACTATTCTTTTAGGCTAATATATTAAAATACTTTCCCCTTGTACTTTACAATAAAACAGCCTGTTTTTTTCTATTATGAAACCTCATAAACCTGCTACTCCATTGCAGTCATGCTATCATTGATAATGTATGCATACCAAGTTGAGTACCTTTGATATTGCACTTCTCTTCAATCATGCAATTACACTGATTTCACCATTCATGACCCTGCAATCACACTTCCTACATTGCCAGCATCCCACTTATAGCACTTTCCCAATTCAAGCTTTGGAAAAATGCAAATATAATTATAAAATAAAAAATAAACCAAAAGCAAAGAGCTTAGGGGTAGTGAGGAGGAGGGGAGAGTGGAAGAGAATCCCTCCTCCTGATATCACATTACTCTAAGTATGGTGGCACAGAAATGTAAGGAACCCATTGCATCAAAGCAAATGATGGGAATACTATAGAATTATGAGCCATTGATGGGTTTGCCTTGTCAATAGAAACAGATAGGATAATTACAGGGAGGTGATACATTGATTGCAGGAGGTATATGGCATTGTGCCATAAGTTTCAATGCTAGTTTGACTGCCTGGTGTGATAAAGCCCTGAATCAAAGACATTATCCTGTGACTGCAAGTGAATGGAAGCATGAAAAGCACATTGTGAGAAGCCAGCAATATCTGTCAACAACCTTTACATCAGTTTTTAAGAAAAGCAGTAAAGGGGATGAATGTTTTCTTATTGGATCATCTGGGAGACCAGCAACTTTTGGCTTTTCTTATTTCTGCTGCAGTTATTATAACAAATTTCTAATGAAAAATCAGTAACTGTATTTCCTTTTAAAAAAATTCCCTCCAAATCCCTTTTACTGTGTATTTTTTATAGTTCAAGGTTGAGAACATTAACAAAGTATTTTTTTTTCAACTTTGTTAAACCTTTACTGGCTGAAATGCATAACATGCTCGCTCTGAATAACAAAATAAATGTTAAAATAACTCTTTACCCAAAGTTCACTGCATTTAAAGTTGACTGGAAACTGAACTATAGATGGAAATATTGACTTGTCTCATTCTCAAGTGAATCTTTTTCTTAACAGGATGATTTCCATGCAAATGGTACAATTTCACAGAACACAATTGCATGGAACAGCTGCTTCTTAAAAACTAGGAAAATGCTTAGGGTTGTCTATGACTTTTTCATCAGTTTACCAGCCTTGTGTCTGGTATGTGTGTACTGTGTATGTATGTGCAGACATATACTTTTTGCTTAGCAGGTGAAAATGACAACAGTCTTGCACAGAGGCGGTTTTGCAAAAAATGGAAAAACAAATGCTCCCCATCTTGTTCTTCTGGCAGAGGCACAAACTTGTAATGTCTGAGCTCACTACCATGGTATGTCAAAAGAGCTTTTAAAATAAAACACTTTTTTCTTTAAGACTTTTTCACATTCCTAATCTGAATCTGACATTATGTTCTATATACCATAGTTGTTTTGAAACTCAGAGATATTCCAAGTTCTTTGGAATTTGAAAACTCTTACTGATGAGAGGTTTTATTACCTCCTGCCTACTCTCTTTCTGCTAACATGCAAAGGAGTTGGAATCTTAATTCATGTGACAGGGTCTTTTAATGAAGTCTGCTGTGCTTTTAGCTCTTACAGTTATATTTAATCTTGCCAACTCTGTTTTGTGCAGGACAGAAAATAAGTATCACTTTTTTGTTGTATGTCCACACAGCCCGAAAGACATACAACAACCCTGTGATTCTGGCCAGGGCCGGCCGGAGAGATTTTTTAATGGGAAGCGGGGGTGCTGAAAAGCGCCCCCGCCACCGGCCCCGCCTCCCGCGCCCTGGCCCCGCCTCCCACGCTGCGTGGGAGGCGGGGCCAGGGCGATTAGTGAGGGGGGCGGGGCCACAGTTGGCCCCGCCCCCCCGCCCAGCGTGCCCTGGCCCCGCCTCCCACGCAGTGTGGGAGGCGGGGCCAGGGCACGCTGGGCGGGGGGAGCGGCGTCAGAGCTGGCTCCGCCTCCGCTACTCCCGCTCGCCCGTCTGGCCTTTCCTAGCAGGCCAGACTGCAGCGGAGGTCCCTGTAGGCCGCGATTGCGGCCTGCAGGGACCTCCGCTGCATTCTGGCCAGCTAGAAAAGGCCAGACGGGCCAGGGCGCACTGGGCGGGAGGCGGGGCACCGTCAGGGCGGTGCCCCGCCTCCCGCCCAGCCTGACGGCGCCCCCCCGGGCCTGCGCCCGAGGCGGCGGCGTCAGGTGCCTCCATAGTGGGGCCGGCCCTGATTCTGGCCATGAAAGCCTTCGACAACACAGTATCACTTTTGTTTTATGCCTCACTGAGCACCCATACATTAAAATCCATTTGGTAGATCCAAGTAGATCCAATGCTTCTGGTGCCTTGTCAACCTTATAACCTAACATTGCTTTTCAGCATTGTGAGAATCTAGCAGTGGCAGCTGGCCCCGCAGCAGAATTTTCTATACATATAATAGGATGTCCAGGTTAAATATAACCCCATATATGAGAAACTACTCTCTTTTGAAATGTTTGCTCAGTCATTTCCCCTTCGAGTAAGCAAAATTCTACAACTAAGAATACTGATAATGATTTTTTATTATTTGCTAAAACTAACATAATTCCCCCTCTTTTAAAAAAGATATGTCTTAACTTGAAAAGATTCTTCAATTGCTACAAAGCCAACTTTTCTAAGATGTTTAATTTAAACTGTTATATTGAAACTTTATGATATTAATATACATTGATTCATTGTGAACCATACCACAATCCTTTCTAGGAAATGGATTTATGTTCTGACATTTTCTCTTCTTGCTACAATCTTGTCACCAAAACGAGGTATCCAGAAGCACATTGTCTCATTTCCACATGACTGTACTGTACTTTCTTGACCTTTTTAATATTCACTATTTTGAATAGCTGACCATTCCACTTCTCCTTTTTGTATTGAAAAAAGAATAAGAAAGCTAATCTGTTGCAAAGGATTGTACTGACCAACTAGTTGGAATGGATGATTTTGAAAAGGTCAAAGTAGTGCAGTACAGCATTTATTAGATATCAGAATCTGGATGCTATCCTCTTGTCATAATGTCTGTATTGGCAGCCAGATTAAAAATAGATTTGGTATTAGTGTACTAGCAGAATAACTGCAGTTCCGGACACATGGATGTTAATACTATGCCTTGGCTGTGTTATGATTTGAAAACAATTCTCAGTTATTTGTATTCTACAAGTGAAAGGATTAATTTGATCATGGCAATACATCTTACATATGCTGATTTGGACATCCTTATGGAGTTCAACTGGATGCCCTCTGAGGTAACTGGGTACAAGATTTTAACCTAAATAGATTGATAATTATAATTATAGATTATCATGCAGATTTTTAAAAAAATAATTCCAAAATGTATCTGGCTGCACAACATACATCAAAAAGGGCTTTAAAATCCTTTGTATGAAATATATATTTTTACTTATTCAGCAGCCCTGGAAATAACTCACCTAAGGTAATCTTGATGTAACTGTCTATATCAGCATTTTCAATGGACATCTGGCATTCATTGCCACAAGCATCAAATTTAAACTCTCGCTTAGCATACTGAGGGCATCAGGTGGGTTTGTTGGAATGGAAATGTAGATGAGGAAATCATGTTCACTTTGAATCAAAGCTGATTTAAAGGCTTCCTGAATGTGCAGGAAGCACCTGAACTAGCAATATGATCCTGAACATTTTTTTAATGGAACAAATGAGCGTAGGTCGGTCTCTCATTTATAGGATGGGCAACTTTTACTCAGCTCCATTAAAAATTTCTCAGCTTATAATGGTGGTCCATATGGACTGGTTGTGCTGATAGCGAGTACACTACCAGTCCATTCTCATTAGCGTACTTTTTTATAGCATTCTAATAAGAATTCGATTGAGAATAACTTTTGATCAAAGCTCTAAGCAGAAGTCTTCGAGCATCTTTTGTGTTTAACAATGGTCAGGTTCATGAAGAATCTTTTGTTAAAAACAATGATCAGTTGAAAATTTAGCTGGGTTGTAGGCCCTAGACAATATTGCAGGTAATTACTAATTTTGTTGCTACCATGACTAACATAGCTGTTCAAGATGGATGGATGGATGACATTACTGAATGTTTGAACTATTCCTACTAAGAAGTCTCCGAGTGATGTATGATATTGGAAAAATATATAATGCAATAGTCATACAATAGCCATAGGCATCAAAATATAAAAACAGTAAGAAAAGAACTGAAACATCACAACATAAAAAAAATTAAAGCCAGCAGCAAAAAAGAGTTCAAACATCTAAAACACTAAAATAGTTTTTAAAATGTCTGAGACGATCATAAACTAACACAGAAAGACAATAATGTAGGCAGATCCCTACCCATTAGAACTGTTTGAAATTGTATCCTCAATATCTCACTTTTGAGACTTTCCCTTCTCTTATAGTATATTCCTGACTAGGGAATCACATTCAGTATTTAAGTTTACTTATTTTAAAGTATAGAAAGCATGTCTGATTATGTTTGGTTTTCTCTTTCTAGGAGAACATGGTCACTTCCAACAAAGGATCCTGCCAGTTCCACCCCATTAACCAGATAATCACTCTTAGTTGGAATTAGTGGATCTCCTTATTTCCTCTTCCCCCTTCTGAAATTCTGTCAAGGCAAGTGAGAAATTGGCAAAGTTCAACTTCCAACAAATACCAGGACATTTGAAAAGTCCCACTGCTATTCCATCACTCCTTTGGACCTCATTATAAAGGCCAATGGATTTGCCCCACATCGGGGGTCATGGAGAAGCTGCCACTCTACACCCCGCATTGTCCATCTTACCTTGCCCCTCATCCAATGGGGGGAAACACTGCCACCAAGCTTCCCCGCATTACTGGAAAGGCTCTTGTATTGCCACAGTGGCAGCATGTGCTGCTTCCTCTCCCTTTTTGGCATGGAGCCTGGCCTACTATCTTTCTATAGTGTTTGTGAGATTTTTCATTTTACTAGTTGACACATTGACAACTGAATATCTGTTTCTGGTATTGAGAAAAATATATTTTCTCATGAAACGAAGAGCAAAATCTTAAATTAAATTTGAAAATCAGATCTCTTAATGCTTCTTTTCCAATTTAAGTACTCACAGTAATCTGAAGTACTGCATTTTGAACTCAGGTAGGTGAATGAACAGTGAACTTGTAAAGCTCAGGATAGTCCATTTCAGGTGGAATGCTTATCTGAGATTTCGGGCACTAATTTCCAGCTTTGTTACCCTATTATTGCAATTATATTATGAGCATATTATTGTTACTATAGTTAATTTATTTATAGGGTGCTTTCCCACAAACTACACTGATTTTTTTTACAGTATACTAGCTGTGCCCGGCCACGTGTTGCTGTGGCGTTGTCTGGTGGTATTGGTGAGAAATGGTTGAGGTAGCGGTGGTATTGAATGTCTGTTGTATGGTTGTCTTTATGTTTAGTATGCAGTTTGTGTACTGTGAAAGTGGTGAGGATAGAGGGGGTCTATGTGTAGTATTGTATAGTATTTATACGTTGTCCATGTGTTGTGAATGCTTGGATTGTGTCTTGCTGCATAATAGAAAGGGTTGGGCTGGATGGCCCTTAGGGGTCTCTCCAAACTCTTGTGCCTGTCCCCTGGGCTGAGTAGGTTGCTAGGACACCAAGTGGGTGGAACTTAGCCTTGTAACTGGCAGCAATTGGATAAAAACAGTTATTCCTCTCCCTCTAATTAGGACTTTATTTTTCTTTTCTTTTTGTTGTATCAACCTAGAGCTGTGAATGATGGGTTGTGTTGTCAAATTTTGAGGTTGGGGGGCCTGTAGTTTTGTTGTTTTGCCCGCTGCCCTGATGCCATCACTCTTTTATATATATAGATATGAAGTTGTGAAATACATGACATGTGGAGGAGAAATAAAGGAAAAGTATTTTAAAGAACATTGATATGTCCAAGAACAATACAGCTTACATAAGTTTTATTTATTTATTTCCTATATTTTTGCCTTGCTCTTCTCATCCCAAAGGGGACTCAGAGCAGCTTCCAAGTAGGCAACATTCAATGCCATACAAACAACAAGAGATAATAAACACAAAATTAAAATCATTAAAAGTTAAAAAATCATAGCATATTAATACATTACATTAATACATTAAAATCAGCTATTAAAACCACCCAAATCCCAAGTCATAGTCCAGGAGACATTCCAACTGCTTGTTTCATTGCTGCCTGTTGCACTGACTGTTCTCCAAAGGTTTGGTCCCATAGTCATGTTTTCAGTTTTTTTCTGAAGGTCAGGAGGGAGGGAGCTGATCTAATTTCACTGGGAAGTGAGTTCCACAGCTGCGGGGCTACAACTGAGAAAGCCCTGTCTCTCATCCCCACCAATTGCACCTGTGAAGTTGAGTGGGACCAAGAGCAGGGTCTCCCTGAAGAACTTAACCCCCAAGGTGGTTCATAGAGGGAGATTAGTTTGGACAAGTAAGCTGGACCAGAACCATAAAATATATCAATATGAAAATGACACATCAAACTACAACTTATAAATACAGAAAAACATCAACATTAAATCAGAAAAATATATGAATTATTTATTAATTCATTTACTATATGAATGAATGACTCGCCCCAAAGGAGACTCAGAGTGTCTTACAGATTATGACAAAAATTCAATGTCACATCATATACACAACAATGAATATAACATCAAATTATAATGCAATTTAAACATATAAACAGTTAAAACATATAAATACAATAAAGCAGATTAAAAACATATAGTGCAGAGTCTTGATTTTCCATACTTCTTGATTTTCCCATAGTCATTATTGAAGCTGCCAGATTGAGGTCAAATTCCATATTACACTACTCCCAAAATGCCTGTGTACAAAGGCAGGTCTTTAGCCTTTTTTTCCTGGAGACCAGGAGGGATGGAGTCAGTATGATGTCACTGGGAAGGGAGTTCCACAGCCAGGTAGTCAGTACTGAGAGGGCCCTGTCTCTCATCCCCATAAATTGCACTTGCGAAGGAGGTGGGACCGAGAGCAGGGCCTCCCCAGCGGATCTTAAGGCTCTCGTTGGCTCATAAAGGGAGATACGTTCGGACAGGTAAGTTGGACCAGAAATCTCACTGTTGTCTCTAATTCTGCGCAATCTGATCCCCTGGAGCCTTACTTTAATACAGGGGTCTTCTGAAGCCAGTATGATGTAGTCATTTGAGCATTCATGTTCATTTTCATATTTAATGTGACTATTAAGATGACTGTAAGCTGCAGTAACATATAGAAGTGTGCATTTTTTCATTTGCCTCATAATTCGGATCAAATGTATTAAATTTTGTACTTATGAGACAATATCTGATACAAGGGTGTAGCTTGCACCAAATATTTAAGAATTGAAACTTACCCCATACTTTTTTGTTTTAGTTTTGTAAATCTTGAAAGGCCCCCAAAATCAGTTTCATTTTCAGCGCAAGGAAGCAAAGCAGAGCAAAAAGGCTGCCTTAGTACCTTGCCTTTTCTCTAAATTAATGGAGTCTTGGCATTAGGACCAGGGAAAAAGAGGGAGCTGTGTTTGCTGTGAACAGCACAGAACTCTGGAAAATGTAGTTTGGGAAGGGAGGAGCTCTATCCCAGAGCATTCAAAAGGCCCTGCCCTAAACTACATTTCCCAGAATTCATCAGCACCAAAAAGCACCAATTAGGGTGGTGGAGAGAGAAATTTGTCCTTCCCTATCAGGAGCCAGCAAGAGTTCCAATGAATGATTGAATCTGCAAAGAGGAGGACTGACAGATACTTCTAGTAAGTAAATCTGTGCTGGGCTGGGAAGAAATCCCTAAATGTATGCCCCCCCATACTATAGGGGATGCATATTAATTAGTTTAGAGGCTGAGTGGCCATCTGACAGTAGGGTTTTGATGGTGCCCTTCTGCCTGGAAGAAGGAGGTTGGACTAGATGGCTCTTGGGGGTCCCCTCCAACTCCAGGGTTCTATGAAAACATAGAATTGGTTTCTATTGGTTCAATGAGATGACTGTTGTGGCTTTTTTTTTTTTAAAAAAAAGTATCTTTCAAAATCCCTAAAATCAGTAGATGTATGAATATTTCTGAAAGTTAGAAGGAATTATCCCCTGTTATCTCCTGTCATTGTATAGAAAATTCAAGGAGATAGCTCTTGTAGTTTTTTAAAATGTTGTTTACAGAACTTTGAAAATTTCCCAAACATCCGTGGATAAGTGAAAAGTTCTAAAATTTGGTGGGCTAACAGTGGTAAATGTGTTCTACCACTGCAGCAAGTTTCACCCCAATAGCTTTAAACATGAGGGAGAAAGGAGTCCCTGAAGTTTCCCCAATTATAGTAATTTATGTGCAATTATTGTAACAAAATTGTAATGAAATTTCGCTACTCTCATTATAATAATGAATTTTTCACTAACTATACATTAGAAACACTTTAGAAATGAAATTACAGCACCATCGCAGTTTTGTAATGACTTTTGAACCATTTTTAAATGAATCTCACATCCCTAATAACAAGCCTAGATGGTTTATTCTATGAGAATACCACATGCATAAAAAAGAAGCAAGGGATATGTTTTATCTTTCATTTTCTCTAGCACAGTTAATTCCTTAACAGGTTGCACATTTTAAGCTAAAGTTCTTCTTATTCTTTTTAAAATGCAAATCCTCCTTGTTTCCTTCTTCCGCACTATTTTCAATTATATTTTACAATCTTCTTTAGATTCATGATATTCAGTAATTCAGCCAATATGTATCATTTACTATTATGGTTTTTCTTCTTTGGAAGCAACAATCCTTTGCAATATTTCTTCTCTTCCTGTAGAATTTAAAGTTTAAACAAACTACTATCATTATAATGCCCCAATAATCACCCTGAAACCTATTTACTGAATATATATGTATTCAGTTTTGGGACCACATTACTCTGACAGGCATCAGGACTTATAGTCAATAAAATGGTGTACAATAAAAAAAAATCAGAGACCTTATTACTTTGGTTGTCGGTTTCCACTGCAAGCATTATACACCTTGCCCTATCAGGAAATTATCTCACTTTTGATGTAAGCTCTTATAACTCAAATGCAGCCATCCAATGATGCAGAAATGATAATGTTTGATCTTCTGACTTGTACCATCTTGACCAATTGATAAAAGTCTCTCCATGCTAATTTTTTGTGTGTATGTGAATTAATACTGCTGTTTAGGTAACTAGCTATTACAACCATGCTGCTTCAGGAAGTGAGAACATATGCTAAGAAATCAAATTTTTATTTGCTGACAGACCAGAAAAAAAGAGACCACACAATAGGAATGGATTGAACTAAGGGCAACCTTTATTGAATAGTTACCTATTTGTGCTGTTTCTTGAGGATAATCAAAATATTTGGGGGAGTGATCTGATTCAAAAGTGTTTGCTTTGACTTCTAACTAGAGCTAAGACCTTAGAGACCAGCCCCAAGGACAAGATATTAATTCTCTACCCCCCCCCCCCCCGATTGCTTGACCTGCAAGGGAGGTTCAAAAATCCCATCCAACACCAAATCGTGCCAAATCATAGCTCCCCCAATAAATTCCCCAAGCACACCTATTTATTTGACACCACCCAAGCCAATTTGTCCATTCTCCGTGATAGTGTAGAGTAGGCAAAAAAAAATCCTGAAAAGATGAGAGAAAAATTCTTATCTGATACCTAATGTGATCACATAATGCTACCCTGTGGAAGGAGGTGGGAGGATTGGCCAATGAAATTCAAAGAGGGAGATGGAGAGTGTGTGGCAGACTTAAATCACCTACTGAGGCCATGCCCCCTCATTCCCTAGACACGTGTCAAAATCTTATTGGTCTCCTCTGGATGTCTTCTAATAGGCTTGATCGATCCATGAAAAATTTGATTCTAAACTCGTTTCAAAACTAGAGGGGGCAGTTTTTCGTTTTTGTTGCTAATAACGAATTTGGCCCCCAAAATTTTTCAAAATTAACGAAAATTCGTTATTTTCAAAATTAATTCGTTAATGGCGGACGCGCATGCGCGGTGGCCCAAAAACAGCCCGAAGGGGGGGGACTTAGGGGGCTCTCCCGCCCTCATTTTTTGAGTGATCTTCTTCAAACTTGGTACAGTGGTAGAACACATTTAACACTGATAGCTCACCAAAATGTGGAACGTTTCCCTTATCCTCTGATTTTTGGCAAATTTTCATAGCTTTTATAATAAACCATTTTTTAATAATTGCAGAAATCTGTTCCTGGTTTGAAAGTCTTATTTCCTGTTAAATTGGGTTGTCTTTACTGTGAAAGTCATTGTTCTACTTCAGAAACTTTGTTTTTGTGGCTGAAACTTTGTTAAATTGGTGTGTGTGTGATATATATTGTGTGTGTGTATATATATATATATATATATATATATATATATATATATATATATATATATATATATAGTCCCTGCTTTTGTGTGTGTGTGTGTGTGTGTGTGTGTGTGTGTGTGTGTGTGTGTAGGTAAAGGTAAAGGTATCCCTTGACGTTAACTTCAGTCATGTCTGACTCTGGGGGTTGGTGCTCATCTCCATTTCTAAGCCCAAGAGCCAGTGTTGTCCATAGACACCTCCAAGGTCATGTGGCCGGCATGACTACATGGAGTGCCATTACCTTTCCAGAAACACCCAGAAAATGGGAATTCCAGACAGGAAACAATCAGGGCCAGCTAATACCTCCCAACAAAGGATTCCCCCAGGT
Source organism: Anolis carolinensis (assembly GCF_035594765.1). Taxonomy (NCBI): domain Eukaryota; kingdom Metazoa; phylum Chordata; class Lepidosauria; order Squamata; family Anolidae; genus Anolis; species Anolis carolinensis. The sequence continues at coordinate 164,833,280 of NC_085844.1, read as the reverse complement.
AGGAAGCAGCCAGGCTTTGAAGCTGCAAGGCTATTCAATGCTAATCAAGGTGACCAATTGCAACATTCACACTTGCCTCCCACAGACAAGAGTTCTTTCTCCCACCCTGGACCTTCCACAGATATATAAACCCCACTTGCCTAGCTTCGCACAGACGTCAAAACCTCTATGTCTGCCACAGATGTGGGTGAAACGTCAGGAGAGAATGCTTCTGGCACATGGCCATAGAGCCCGGAATACATACCACAACAGTGTGATCCCGGCCATGAAAGCTTTCGACAACACAACCACAGTATCCATTCAAGTTCATGTAGCGTGGTATGGACTGGAGACCTGTATTGGGGGGAGGGAGGGTGTGAATCTGGCCCCCTGGGAGCAGCCGAGGACGGGCCTGGCCCACACCCCCTCGCATCCCGGGCCTCTTCCTTCCTCTTCCTTTTGTTATTTAAACTATATATTGTGAAATTATGGTGTGTTTTTTTTCATGCGTGTTCTGTGTTCAAGATAGGGAGACCAAAGAGGAAAAGCAAGGGAGGGACGGAGGCCCCAACACTTCCGGCTCCCATGCGAACTCCCCCCTTGTGTGCCTTGGAGGGTGGAGCATGCGCACTGGCTCTCCCTTTCTCTATGGCTCTTTTCAGGTCGCTTGGGAACCCGAAGTGCCTCCTCCCTTTGCCTTTGTGTCCAAGAAGGAGAGAAGGACGTTGCAAGGTTTGCATTGAGGGTGTTTCTCTGGTGGGTTTGGCTTGGAAGGGGGCTCATTAAGGCCCAATTAATTAATGCACTGAGCTGAGGAGAGGCGGCGGCGGCGGCGGCCATTTCCCCCCTCCGTCTTCCTCCTCCTCCTCGGCCTCCTTCCCCCTCGCCCCCTCCCATTGGCTGAGCCTCCCATTGGCTGAGGGGCAAAAGGAAAGGAGTTTGGGTGCTTTGCAAAAGCTTTTTTTTCTTAACGAAAAAAACGAAGAAATTAGAAAAAACGGCCTCTCGCGATTCGAAACCGCGATATCCAGACGTGTGGACAACCAAGGTTCGATATTGCTTCAAAACAATCGAAAATAACGAATCAATAACGGTAAACGGGGAAAACGAATTATTTGAGCAAGCCTATCTTCTAATCCATCTACCCCACCTCCACTGTCTTATGGTGTGTTAATGTGCTTACTGACAAACCAGATAAATAAATAGACCACACAACAGGAATTGATTGAACTAAGGGAAACTTTTATTGAGTAGGTAAAGGTTTCTCCTGATGTTAAGTCCAGTTATGTCTGACTCTGGGGATTGGTGCTCATCTCTGTTTCTAAGCCGAAGAGCCAGCGTTGTCCGTAGACACCTCCAAGGTCATGTGGCCGGCATGACTGCATGGAGCACTGTTACCTTCCTGTCAGAGCAGTACCTATTGATCTACTCACATTGGCATGTTTTCGAACTGCTAGGTTGGCAGAAGCTGAAGCTAACAGCAGGCGCTCACTCCGCTCCTGGGATTTGAACCTGGGACCTTTCGGTCTGCAAGTTCAGCAGCTCAGTGCTTTAACACACTTCGCCACCGGGGCTCCTGTTTTATATTAATAGTTATGCTGTTTCTTGATGATAATCAAACTATTTGGGGTTGCGATCTGATACAGGAGCAGGTGAAGCTGTTTGTCATCCCCTTGGGCATTACACCAAACCCCCTAAGAGCAAGCCATAATTTACATGGTAGCTCACAGGCCAGTTCTTATCCTGGAAGTCTAATCAAGGGATGTAAGCCTCTAAAGTTGCTTTGACTTCCAACTAGAGCTAAGACCCCAGAGACTAGCCTCAAGGGGGGTGGAGGATCAACGACTAATTCCCTACCCCTCTCCAGATTGCTTGACCTACAAGAGGAGTTCAAAATTCCCATCCAAAACCAAATCATAGCTCCCCCAATACCTGCCACAAATAGGGGACCAGTGTCCACTGAGCTCCCTATTCCCCACCAGAACCAGAAATCATGCATTTAATGGCATGTTGCAAATCCCCAAGAAACATCTCTAATCCTAGCTCAGAAAGATGAACACCACCCAACCATAGTAATTCAGGTGGTTTGTACGTAATTTCAGGGTGATCAATGTGAAAACCCAACCCATTAGCCATGTCACATCTAATTTCCCTATTTACCTTTTTCGAGCTACGTACAACCCACAAACATCCCATTCCCCAGGCCAACATTGTCTAGAAATGATGGCAGACCAAGAAATCTTAGTAAAGGGCCAATGGTCTTGAATTTTGCCCATGTCAATAATGGCCTGAATTATAAGGACCTTCCCTGCCAATAGCCCAAAGTCGTTTTCCCCAAATGTAAGATCAATATGTGGGGAGGCAGGTCACTGCGACCACTGAACAACAGAGGCAATGAGCCATGCCAATGAAGCCCCCTTTGGCCCAGCCATTTGACAGTGGTTCGGGCAATGACCAAAGAACTGGAACAAAACAAATCACCGGTAAAAAGGGCAAACGTAACTGCAGTAAGTTATTGAAGCACTGTCTGAACTTATAGTGACAAATGATCATTTGCAATATAGCAATGCTATTTTTTGGCTCATAGTTCCCATCCCTTCTACTTATTTCTAACTTAAAATGAAGTTAGTTTGATACGAAAATATTGGAAAATGTCTATTAAAATGTCAATGGCAAGGAACACTTGTCTTTCAATGTCAAATAAAAAGTATGATCATAATTTCCTTATCTGTAGTTTGTTTGGTTGCACACACCAGAGGCACCCCAAGTGGCCAGCTGCTGGTCAAAGGACATTTAGTAAAATGCCAAGTTTCTTAACTTTGCTTGTGTTTTTAAATACATTACAACTGTACCCTCGGTACACTTCTGACACGATAAATAAATAAATTTAGTAGTAAGGCTTAAAACAAATGTTATTTGTATTGGCAGGGAGTTGTTATCATAGTTACAGATGCATCGCCTAGAGTTACACCTGTATAATTTACTTGTAATCAAGACACTACATATTCACAATTGTGCTACTATTGTAGAAGTCCCCCAGTCTGCTTCAATGGGAAGCAAGCCACTGTGAGTAATTGGGTGCTGTGTACTGACATTTCCAGCCTCCCTCCTGCCAGTGTGAAAAGGTGTGAGAAAGAATTGCTGCAAAGGATCCTGCTTCTGATTATCACAATGGAGATCACTGGAGGAGAGCAATGTCTGTATGCTATACCCTGATTGGCAGAAGAACAGACCTCTGTTGCTTGCCGTGTCTGCAGCTTGATAAACAGGTTGGAGATGGGGGTTAGACAGGAGATGTTACTTACTTAGCTGAGCTAGGATGTTAGCCAATATCACTTAGGATAGACTACTACACTTGATTTTGTGCCATGCATAAAACTGTATATACCACTAAAAGCAATGTCCAGGTTGTCTGGTCTGCTATGGAATAAGATGGTACTCTTATTACATAGGTTATTAATTGTTTTTTATTTATATACCCATTTTCTTCAGATATTGGGACACAAGGGGGCTTTCAACATACTAGAATATCATAAGAAAATCCAGTAATAGCAGTATTAAATGTCCCTTAAAACACCTTGAAACTCCATAATAATAAAAACACTTTAAAACCCACTATTTATGTTTAGACCCAGTTAATTAGACATACCTGATTAAAACAGTACGTGGACCAAGGAGGTGATTAGACTAATCTTCCTAGGAAGGGCATTCTGTATTCACAGAGAACAGCATCACCTATGTCTCCATCAGACATATCTGTAGCCCTTTTGGTAGGACAGATTGTCTGCATCAAAATTGTCATTTTCCAAAAATACCTCTTGCTTTACAAAGTAACATTTCAGCCCACACACAACAGGTAGATGAGAGGGAAATCCATATCCCTGTCTCCTGATTCCAACATACCACATCTATTGAAAGCTAAATATCTGTAACAGGGAGTCTATTCCATTTTGATATGCAATTTGAAATCCTGCTACTGCAGGGTTCTTTTCACACATACAGGGCACAGTGATAAAGGGATCCTACATAGTTTCCTAGCTGCAGTTTGTCCAAGATCATTTTACAGAATCCCTTATCTAGAATTCCAAAATCCAAAATACTCCACAGTCCAAAATTGTCCATATGGATGGCTGAGATAGCGACACCTTTGCTTTCTCATGGTTCAATATACACAAGCTTTCTTGCATAGAATTATGAGTTCTGTGGATAAAATTACTTTCTGGCTATTGTATAAGAAGTATATAAAACAGTAATGAATTTTCTGATTAGATTTGGGTCCCTTCTCCAAGCTATGGGAACACATCACAAACATATATACAGACACAGGTATTCTAATTTTTTTAAAATCCTAAATAGTTCTGGCTCCAACACATTTTGTTTTTTAAAAAATATTTTTATTAGACAAATAAACAAAAAATAAGGGGGAAGAATACAATTCGTGTTTTTTTTCTTTGCTTAAAACAGATTATACGAATAGACAAGGAGAGGGGGCATTTGGGGAAGGGGATATGAAAGTAAATATATATATATATATAAAATAAAATAAGGGAAAAAAGGAATAAACAAACAGGGGTAGTTGTTGACTTCCAATTTCTTCAGATCCTTTTTAATCTTTCTTCTTTAGTTAAACTCTTTACCATTTATAGTTTATTTCAAATGAACATTTTTCTATTGTCTGAGTTTAGATAGTCTCTAAAACATGTCCAGTCCATTTTTTTTAATTGGAATAGCTTGATACTTCTTCAGCTGGTATTTCTTCAATTTTCCATTTTTTTGCATATTCTATTCTAGCTGCCGTGATAAAATATGTAAATAATTTGTCTGGCTCCAACACATTTTGGATAAGGGGTTCTCAACCTGTATTACAATTATTTTATTTCTTTATTTTCTGTCTTTTTCCCAAAGTTGGGACTCAAGGCAATTGAACTACAGAAATTGAACTAGATACAAATAAAATATACAACAATGTGCTATTGTTAAAATTCAGTTAAAGGACCTATAGAATGTAGATCAATTTAAAACATATTCATTACAAAGTTCAATAAAGATTTGACAGCACCTGTTAAAAAACACTTGTCTTATGAACAAAAGCCAGTCAGAATTTGAAAAGTTTTTATCTGGTAGGAAAACAAGACAGGAAGAAGAGCAGTCTTCTTAGGAAGAGAGTGCCAGAATTTAGGAACAAACAGACACCATGAAAGTAAATTTATGTGTGTGTGTGTGAGACAGTATATGCCATATTTCTCCAAGAGTTGGATCCAAGGCAGCTCTCAAATAATGAAAAGTTATGTGGCCAAACGATGAAATGGGTAGAGCTACCTATCACACCCACACTTTCCTAAATGGATGAGATCGTTAATGATTGAATATATATTTTGAAAAGAAGATGTGGATTGATAATTCTGAAATGTTATAGAACTTCAGGTCTTTGCAGAGAGTCAGAGAAGATCTTGCAACCCACTAGAATCAGCATGTCCTCTTCTGGTCAAAGAAAATGTGGTTTCCATTATTTTCCTTCACACAGACTGATGAATGTAGCTCTACAATGTGAACTATACAGGGAAAATAATAAAAGGAATTTGTAATACTGCCTGTGAAACAAAGTGCACAAGCAAGCAAGCAAAAACAAAAAAACAAAAAAAAACCCTAAAGATCAGAAAAGCCTTTGTACTAGATGGCATTCAGAAATGTATATTGGAAAATTTTATGTTTTTCAATGTATTTTCATACCAGCACACAGTTATTATGCCTAAAAGGCAAATAACCTGAAATAACTCATCTACTTCAAATACAAAAATGCATTTACAAAGGTTAAAAACAATTCACTTGTATTTCGGATGGAGGAGTAAACTTAGTATGTGCCCAAGGAAGCAGTGCTGTTGTGCAGAAATAAATAAGTCCCTGAAGTCAAATACACATTTGATTTGCAGATTTACAGCCATCCAAATACAGCAGTAAAAACACTCACTATTCAGAGCAATGCATATTTTTTTAGTTATTGCTGTCACTCTGCACTTGAAACAATGCTAAAAGAAAAGAATGAGGATCCAGACACAGCTCCTAATTTCTTGAAATGCGGTCAAACAATGACAATGTTTCTTTCTTTTAAAAATCACCTTTACACACAACTTCCCCATTCCAAAAGAGAAAACGACCTTGACACATTTAAAATAATATTCTGAAATAAAAGAAGGAACAATTTTTCTTTGTTAGGGAGCCTTTTATGTTCTTTGTCAGCAAAAGTATAATGTAATGACTACTCAGGAAGCTCTGCTGCAGTAGTTTCAATGTAAAATGTAATACAAAGGATTGACCAACTAGGCTTACAGTTCTATACACATGTGAACGGATATCTGTGACTTGCAGGCTCACATAGTAGAGGGTCTCCATCCACTCTTGAGATTCTTCCACTTTGATAAGAGATAACAGATAATAAGTTTTTTGAAGCTCATGTAAGTGTGATATTGAACTGGGTTCTGGTTTGCTGCCCAGGATATGGTTGCACTATCGCTGACTCCAGAGTAGAATAGACTGGTGCCTTAAATACTTGATGGGGAAATGTTTAGATGGTTAACAACAGCAGCGATGATGACGATGACGACGACAACAACAACAACATTTATAAAAGCCTTTCCAGCTAATATCAAACATACAACCAAATACAAAGACAATAAAACACAACACTATAAATATACAGAAAATCCCTATCATCCCACCAGCAATTGCCAATCTCAGCAACATTAGGCACAAATTAGCAGCTTTATCTGGTGAATTTAAAAAAAGGTCTTCGGCCCCTGTGGAAATGGGAAAGGTCCTCCTTCAGCCAGCATTCTAAAGGAAATATGATCCACAGATACAGAGACAAAACTGAAAAGGCTTAATGCCTTAAAAGAGCTGTGCATGTCAGTTAAATGGACAATAATTATTTGCCTTTATATCCTCAGAAAGATAAATCTTATATGATCCTAATTTCTTTCATTTTGACCTGCTGTTATCCAGCATCACACATTTCCCCTTACTTTTTGTCATAAGCCAAGGAAAGATTCCCTACACAATAACTGAAAGGTCATGTGATTTCCAACCTTTCTCCCATTACCTTTTGAATGCACTTTGACTTGAGAGGTCAAACTGATGTGTCTTTGGCTTGCAAATGTTGTGAATATGGATCAGGCACCAGGGTGGTGAGAACAACTATCTGTTTATTTGGCCTTGCCCTTCTTGGTTGATCAAATCTGGATGGGATTCAGATGGGATTTATGATCATCATCATCGGCGATCATTCGTGTCCCTGTAGGATGGCCTTCCAAGTGTAGGGTCTTGGCGGTGGGTCTGTAGGTGACTGTGGAGACCTATTCTTGACCCATATGTTCTTCCACAGTAAGGACATAGTTTTCCAGATGGCTATGATGTGCAACTGAAACCCCATCTACACTGCATTGAAACTGAATTATATGGTCAGTGTAGACTCATATAATGCTGTTCAATGCAGTTAAAGTTATCCATAGAAAGTCTAGCATTGGAAGTTTGATTCAGTCTATTTTGGAAAATGTTCTGCTCCTTGATCTAGCATTATTGCTGGACTCACACATGTCAGTGGTATCAAGTGATGTTCTTGCATAACTCTCCATGTCTACTTGCTTTGATTTATTTACATCATATTGAATTGCAAAGATGTTTCCCTTGAACAATATGGATGCCAAAAATTGCCATGTATGTTCTAATTATGTTATGGTATTTGTATTATTCCAGACCTGCAGAAATCAAGGTGTTGGTTAACAACTAATTCCCTACATTGCTTTGGGCTAGTATATGTTCTCAGAAACCAGGTGGTATATTTGAGTCACTGTAGGGCTGAGCCAGTTCAACACTGACCTAGATGGTCAGTGTAGATGTTCCCCAAGTTTTTTTTCTAATTTAATTTAATTTAAAACTTTTTTTGCCTCCATGTAGATGGAAATAAATGTCAATAATATATGGCAGTGTAGACTCAAAGCCCTTCCACACAGCTATATTACCCATTTATAATCTTATATTATCTGCTTTGAACTGGATTATCTTGAGTCCACACTGCCAGAAAATTCACTTCAGTGTGCATTTTATACAGCTGTGTAGAAGGGGCCTCATATAATCCAGTTCTAAGCAGATAATATAAGATTATAAATATACAGTAGAGTCTCACTTATCCAACATAAACAGGCCGGCAGAACGTTGGATAAGTGAATATGTTGGATAATAAGAAGGGATTCAGGAAAAGCCGATTAAACATCAAATTAGGTAATGATTATACAAATTATACAACAAATTTGACAGAAAAAGTAGTTCAATGCTCAGTAATGCTATGTTGTAATTACTGTATTTACAAATTTAGCACCAAAATATCACAATGAATTTAAAACATTGACTACAATAACATTGACTACTAAAAGGCAGACTGTGTTGGATAATCCAGAACACTGGAAAAGCGAATGTTGGATAAGTGGGATTCTACTGTAATATGAAATAATTACTGTGGTAATCCAGTCCAACCCAATTCTGCCATAGAAGACACAATCCAAGCACGTCCAACAGATGGCCAGCCAGCCTCTCAATAATAATAATAATAATAATAATAATAATAATAATAATAATAATAATAATAATAATAACAACAACATCATCATACAATCCTAAGGTTTGGAGTGACCCCTAAGGATCATCCAGATCAACTTCCTTCTACCATGCAGGAGGACACAATCCAAGCACTCCTGACAGATGGCTATCCAGCCTTTACATGATGATGATGATGATGATAATAGTAGTAGTAGTAGCATAGTATCCAAGAGTTTGGAGAGACCCCTAAGGGCCACCCAGCCCAACCCTTTCTGCTATGCAGCAGGACACAATCCAAGCATTCCCAACACATGGGCAACGTATAAATACTAAATACAACGTATAAACACCACTACCTCAACAAGTTCTCACCAACACCACCAGACAACGCCACAGCAACACGTGGCCGGGCACAGCTAGTAACTTATGGATTGCTTCTTCACAAATACTATTAGGCCCAGCCCAATGTAGTTAATTTTCATTCTGGCATGACAAAAAGCTTTTTCTTATGTAAAAGCAACCTTTCTCTTTTGTACTTCTTCTCCCCCCCCCCCCCCATGTAACTAGAAATGCAGATAATTATAGAGAAAGGTTTTCAAACACACACATTTTCTAACTGACACATATCCTGCTCTTGATGTGTTCTATGCCTCATTAAATTTTATATACTGCAAACCAGAATGAAAAAAAAAAACATGTGTGGTGTTAGAAAACAATGATTCCTTTTTGCAAGTAAAGAAGAGATTTAGAGAGAAAATCACTTGAACCTGACAACCACTGATTTTTTTTCCACTTCGTGAAAAGTGAGTGGGACCTGTTAAGTCTTTCTTCCTTTCACCAGAAAGCTGTTGTTTTTCTTGTCTTTGTAAAGAATGATAGGGGAACAATAATGAATGCAGTAATTAAACAAATTTTTAATCTCAAATAACTTCTAAAATGGATATAAAGTGGTTAACCTTTGTTTTGCAAAGGGAAACTCTGGGTATCTTCATAGTTCTATTGATATAAGAATTTTATAGAGTACTAACCATCTAATATTAAAATGACAAAGACCTAATACCGTAGATATAAAATTTCCCTCACCTTTTTCCAGTTCTGTGTATTTAGATACACTTCTTTCTTTCTTTTCTTTGTTTATAAAGGGAGTAGTGTTAACATTACAAGAAGGCTGGTTTCAAAGTTTACTTTCAAACTCAGCCATATGCATTTGCCTAAATCAAAAGTTACAATTTTTGTAAGATGGAGAATATTATGCTTTACCTGCATTCTACCTAGTAGTTGTAAAGGATCAGCAGTCTGGAAGACAAAGAGGTGCCAAACCAATTCCAGTATCATAAACATAATTGAATGCACAGGGATTCAAAGCCAAAATGTTAATTTATTTATTTCCGATATTTCTACCCCATCCTTCTCCCCGAGGGGACTCAGGGCGGCTAGGGGACTCAAAGCTGTGACTATATGGGGAATTATTTCTTCATTTTCATTATTCATATTTAAAGCCACGTTCTTCCCACTGAATCAATCAAGTATAGAATTTTGAAAAAATGAACCAAAATATGCTCCCGTATTCTTCCAAAATCCTTACTCATTTGAGAAAACAGTTGGATTTTTAGCCATTTCAAGGACTCTTTTATCTCTCTGGGAATTTGGGGGTGGAGTGTTCCTACCCTGTAGCAAAGTGAGCCACCTGCTTCAGGTGATGCATGATGGAAAGAAAGATGCAAGTTATGAGATAGTGAGTGTGTGCCTTCATGTTGCCTGTTGACTTATGGTGGCCCCATGAATTTTATACACAAGGCATACTGGGATGTGGTTTTTGCAAGTCCTTCATCTAAAATATAGCCTTCGGCACCTAGTATCCATTGGCAATATAAACTGTTCTCCTTCCTTAATACCTTAGCACCTGTAGACTTTACTTAGTACCTGGATCTCAAGCATTTTTGTCTCTTTATTGTATTAGACTTTTGTTCTTTTTGCATTCTTTGCTGTACTACTAAGAGCATCAACAGTAGAATGGGTACATGGACATTTATATATTAAAAAATTTAAATTACTAAACTAGGTTTTCTTTCTCTTGTTGTTTTCTTCCCTCTTTCCTGCTCCAATGCATTTTTTAAGGACAACTATCTAAATTAGGACTGGAAAAAACTCTGTCTTCTGGAAATCATTGGATTGCTAATACATAGTAGACAATGTAAACACAGAGCCTTTCTCAACAGGCCTTTAACCTGAAGGACTGAGATGGTGTGCCTCCTCCCAGTCCCTCATTTACCCCCCCCCCCAAACTTACATGGGGGGCCAGGTTGCATGCTCAGGCCCTTCCGTTGAAAGCTCCTGGTGGAACAAAATGATGTGTCGGGAGGTTGGGGGGGGGGGGAGAGAAGAAATCCTTCCTCCCATCTCCCAACCTTCCAACACCTCATTTTGACATGCCAGGAGCTTTTGACAGAGGGGCCTGAACATGCAGCCAGGCTTCTCAAGTAAATTTAGGGAGTAAATAGGGGCCCAGGGCCTGGCTCCATGCCCTCATGAGTCAACATTTGGTTGACCTAGGAGGGCATGAAGCCACCCCCTCCCCCAGGGAAAGCCAGGGTTTGGGGTGGGTGTGGGGACTGAATCCCAGGAGGAATTGAGATACAATATCCCAATTCTTTTTAGGATTTGGAAGGGCCCACTGTGACAGATGTTACTTCTGATGTTAGTTAAGGTGTTTTGAATGGATCTCAATGCAGGCACAGACCCTTCTCCTTCATGGCCATGTGGGGAGTTTCTTGGAAGCAAAACTCTCAAAGAGTTAAGCCCAACCCCATTAGCTCCTTTTTGTTCAGTTTCCCTGCATCTTCAAATCCAGGAAACATATCCAGGGATAATTACAGAAGAATTATTCTTCATAGAAAAATATACAGATTTTTGTGCAAAAAAATATTAAAATATGTTTTCTTTACAAGTAGCAATTTCCTGCAAGAAATTTTTTTATTTCTTCAGGAAACATTTTTTTCTCTGCAGGGAAGTCAATTTTTTTTATGTGCAATCCGTACACAAATATGTTTCTGTAAGTAATAGTCACTCCACAAACATTTTAACACAGGGTGAGTATTATAGTTTACTTCTTATAATTATTTATCATAAGATGCAACAACAAAATAGTACAGAATTTATAGGTGTGTTTTATATAGAGAGAACGTGTAGCATAGTGGTTTGAGTGTTAAATTAGGATCTTGGGTAAGTCTCTCTCACACTCAGGGGAATGCAATGGCAAACCTCCTCCGAATAAATCTTACCAAGAAAACCCTATGATAATTTTGCCTTAGGGTAGCCAAAGCTGGAAATTACTTGAACTCACACAACAAACTTTTACATAATCCCATCTTTGCTATTGATCTTTGACAAGTTTTATGTAATCATATTTTGATTTTGCTGTTATATTAGTATGTCCATTCTTTGAACATATGACTTACTTTTTAAATTCATGTGCATTTAGGATTTTATTTATAATTATTTGGTGCATTTTATTGTACTGGTCAGCCTTTTACTTGTGTTGAAAATTAGTAGCACTAGAGAGATTGCACTTTTGTGAGCAGTCAGTCAGTACATGTCCTTTGAGTGTATGCATATGCACATCTACTATACCAGTACATACTGGAGAGATCTTTTTATGCAAGTAGCACAAAATACATCTTTTTAAAACTTTGTTACCTTGTTTTCACAAAGGAGGGAAAATCTCTCTTAGGGCGTAAAGAATGCTTGATGGGTCTTTGACCATAAATGAATCATTTTCCAACTTTCTAGACATCACTACGCATAGAGCTTGTTGAAATGCCATCCAATTTGGACAGAACATGCACTAGGTAAGAACATACATTTTGTAGTTGAAAGCTAATTATTGTACTGTAGTCATATAAAATAATCCCATTGTTTTAAAGAAAACCAGTGCAGTTATTTTGTGAGGTTTACCGTGATACAAGGGAAATCTTTGGATCACCATGTCAAGAAAATTCATTGAATAAGTTAAAAACAGAAGCCTATCAAGATAATTTTTTGGGGCTCAAATCCTTTGCTTTGATTGGCAGGTTCACCATTGCTTTAGACCAATTGGCCCCAAACAATCAATGAAATGACATAATATGGGAATATGATGGCTCTCTGACAAGCGTACATTCTGTGCATAGAGCTCAGAATGGCCTGCTGCAAAAGACTGCCTTCATTTAAGAGGAAGAAAACAGTATTTGCCATCTTTTAATTAATTTAGGGTGGTTCAAATGTCTTGTTTTTAGAGAGCTGGGGTTTCTTCTAACTTCAGCTTTGCTAGGGCAATTAGCAAATTACCTGCCTGTCACATGTTACTGTTATGTAGACTTCATCTCATTCATATGCTTTTCTTTATTTCTGTTTTTAAAAAGTCTTGTTTATTTGCTTGCAATATGATGGGGAGAACACAATGAAAATGTAGAAAAGAAAATTGTTGGAAATGAGGAACATCTGGGTGCAGAGTGGAAATAACCTAAGAATCCTCAAATTATAGCCAAATTAATGCACATCATATTGGAAGCTAGCTCTGGGTGACAAAGTGTCAATCATGCCACACTGCATGTTGTTGTTTTCCAACCTAGCTTTAAATATTGTGGTCTTTGATGGACTACAAATTATCTGAAAAACAAAACTTCATATTAAATTAGACCATTCAGTTCTTATCCCTACTTGCTTTAGGCTGCCATTCTGCACTCATTTATATGGGAGTAGGCCCCATTGATCACAATGGGATTTATTCCAGAGTAGGCTTAGTCTGCAACTTTAACTATTTAGACAAGAATATTTTTTAAAAATGTAACTGTTTTTGAGTTATGTTTATGTTTGATTCCTAACAACCTTGGGTAATGTGTGGTGAACTTGTATTGCCCTGTGATTTACCCCCAATAATATTTGTAAAATATTTTTACAGAAGCATTTTGTTAGAAATGATAGAATTAATAGTTATTAAGTTAGCATAGCACTATAAATATAAAGGCAATATTTCTGTTAAGTGCTTCTTCTCTGCGAGATTAGCAAATTTAATTTCAAATTCTCTCTTCAGAAGCTGCACTCTGGCTAAAGGCAAGCTGTAGAACCAACGGCAAAGGTTATTACATTTTTGAAATTATATTTTAAGGATGTTTAATAACTGTGAAGAAAATACTTTTATGACCATGGAAACTGAAAGAGATTAAACAATGAGAGACAAGTTATATTAAAAACACATAGTGAAAGCTACTTTTCTTATCATTCCTGTAAGGTCCCATATGGAACAAAATGAAAGACTTGCAGTGCTCAAAAAAGGGAGTAAACATTTCTAAAGAGATAGCATCAAATGCTATGGAAGACTTTGTCCCCTTCTAGCCGTAAGAGTTGGTTCGGGGGTGTCCACACAATGCATAGGACCATTCACCTTAATATGGCTTTGCCCCACATTAAAATAGTCATGGCATGCTCTGTTCATATACCCAGCTTGCTCGTCACCAGTAATAACAATTGCTAGAGTGATGCATTGATTGAAGAAGGGGGGGGAGGAGGAAGGAGAATTTTTTCATTGCTCTGTTGCTCCCTCTATCATAATTACAAATGCAGAACTATTACCACCATAATATTTATGGTTGATGATTGCTGTTAAGGCCAGGTCAAGGTAATGATAGTGGTCCAGCAGTGACAAACCAGGTCCATTTCCACTGGACCATATGAATGCTATCCAGATGCTGGGACAGCTCGGGGTCATGCTGTTTACCAGCCCCTGAATGAGCTCAATGACTGGCCATGCAGACTCTGGTCACGCTGATCTCGAATACCCCACTCCAGATCAGCATCACCATTTGCGGCATGTGTAGATGGTCCTATAGTTGCTTTTCCTACACAGGGCTGTCCTCACTATTAAGAACTGTGGGAAGGCTTATCCCATGTGACAAATTTTGATGTTGGACTCAGAATCTGGAAACCAAGGTTGAAATCCAAAGGATTTGAACCTTGTCACTGTCTCATTCTCAAAGAATGGCAAGGTCAATCAATCTGAACAAATCTTGTCAAGAAAACCTTGTAACAGGATCAGTTTATTGTCTCTATACAGGCAGCCCTCAGGTTACGAACAAGATAGGTTCTGTGTGTTTGTTCTTAAGTTGAATCTGTATGTAAAATGGAACATTTACATTTTTAAAGTGTAACTCCAGCCATATTAGCATTGGATAGCATTGGGAAGGGTTAACAGCCCTACAGTGTTAGTTTTGCTGTCTGTGCCCCTGTTCAGAAGATTTTACCTCCCTTTCTGTTCATGTGATAATTGGATTTTTGAAAAATTTGGTTTGTGGAAACAAAGATCGGTGATAAAGCTTCAGTGGAGATACCTTTTCCACCATGAAAACTCTTTCAGGAGTGAATTTTCCTTCTGAGGGAAATTCACTCACTTCTCTCACTTCCTGTTGTGTCAGCCCTGTTCTTAACTATGAGTCATTTGTAAGTCAGATGTTTGTAATTCAGGGGCTGCCTCTATATCTATATCTGTATCTATATCTATAATGATTTGAAAGTGCATCAGAAAAACAATTGGATTGATCGTACTTTGTACCGAATAGCAGAAAAATTAAAGTGCAGCAACTGGCCATGGCCAGTTATTTATCATTCTGCTTCTACAATCATGGGGCCACTTTGAATTTTTTTGCCTCAAGCACCCAAATTTTATGATTTTCTGGTCTAAACCCATGTATTTTTGTGTTATTAGTGAGCACTATTATGCAGTCTCCATATTTTAGGTCAAACTGTTTTAGTTAAGCATAGCTAATACAGATTAAATAAAAACATTATGGCTGTATAGCAGGATAATCCCACTACTTTCAACATTACTTACTTCAAAATAAGCAGTTCTAAATTACAGAGAACCTTACATTAAAATGCAAATAGCCAAAAGACGTTCTATTTGTCAACTTCAAGTAGAAAATTTGAACAGAAGTATTTAAAGTGCCCAGAAATATGACTGTTTGTACAGTAGAGAGTCAAACTCAGATCTTTGGATCCTGTGAATAGGGTGTTTTTCACATACAAGGGGGCACACACACACATAGGTAAAGGTAAAGGTTTTCCCCTGACGTTAAGTCCAGTCATGTCACATACATATGCCAATTTCCACCTTGACACCAAATTCAAATGTGTGCAATTTGCTTACTATAATTCCATCAATTCAGCTGATAAGTATGAAGTAGCACATTAAGGACTAACATACATTACATCTTAGGTCAAAACATTTAGAAATCAGAGTATGCATTTTAAATAATGCAACAGGAAGAAATCACGCCTAACAATAGGATTATGCAAAAACAGCAGAGAAAACAATAGTGACACAGTTCTAAAGTGTTCTGGTTCAATTTGTGTACCATTATCTATTTTTTAAAAAGGAATACACAAATGCTAGCAGTATCAGGGATCATTTTTCTATGCAATACCTATGTGCATTTCTTCACCTTGGTCTTATTCTGATTAACTCCCATGTGATTAAATAATTTTTAGAAAACAGAATTCCATATGGATGTCTTAAAACTGAAACAAAAGCACTCTTAGGGCCTTCTAGATACTTTCCCCCAATTGTGCATATCTTGTAACTTCTGGTGACTGAAGTAAGGAGTAGCTGAAAGAAGAGATGGCATCGGCTCTGTAACAGCTGCAATGAGGATAACCCAAGAGGATAATTCATGTGCTGAAACAAGAGCAGATGTCAATAAAGACAGCTTGTCTGGCTGTTCAGTAGCATGTGTCAGTGGGACAGGCTTGTCAGACAGCCTGTATTGTGAAGTCCTGTTATCTATCTTAATCATTTGTATGGAGGAGGTGACACTTTGCTGCAGGCAATGAGGAAAATAGGAAAGCCAAGTAAGCATGGCTTGGAACACAGCAATTTGTCATATTTCACTCTTTCAGCACTCACACATGGTCAATATTAGCCCCTGGCTGACCCCAATGTTATTGCTGTAAATAGTTCATAATTCAGTTCATACCATGCACACTATAAAAAGCTCTTGATAGGTGCTAGTTTGATGTGAGCAATCACTGCCAAAAAACAAACTAACCCCAAAACCTCACAAGTGAGTCAAACCATATTTTCACCAGATTGGCACTGCTTCTGAAAGTTCATTTTTGGTATAGATACTGGCAATTGCTTCACACATTTTCTTTCCTAGACTTCCTTGCTGACTTCATGGAATTAAGACACAATATTGTGGGTGTGGAAGGATTGTACTGTTACTCTAACATAACTCTTAGAAAGTCTGATGAATGCCTAAAGCAGCATCCTAACCTCTCAATGCCTTCCAAATGTGTTAAAACTCCAACTTTAATTCCCCACAGCCAGCCTGCAGAAGACTAGGCGAATGTAATTAGATGTGGAGCATAGCCTGCTGTAGAAAGCTGACCTAATGTCATTTGATGCAGATCATAGCCTACAGGAGAGTACTTGGCAATTCCAGAACTATTGAAAAAGATTGAGAGGAAAATAGTAAGGGTCATAGGCAGAACACAAGGCTCAGAATCTTGCTGGTACTTCCAACCAGACAGACTCATGGATCAATTACTGAATGGCAAACTAACCCTCATGTAAATCCCATTGCTTTAACAGGTTGCTCTCATTAATACTATCACAAGAATTTATGCCAATGAATTGATGCTGTCTTTTTATCTATTTAGCATCACTGTGTAGCATACAGAAGTGCTACTTTTTTTTGTGAGAAATTCACAGTTCAGAGAAGTAAACTACTCAATACCTGGGCTGAAAGAATCAAGTTTTTAAATTCAAGAAACATAGTAAATTGAGCACTAAATGAATGAAGTACCCTCAATCTGAAATCTTATAGGGATATCTTCCAAGCCCCTATCCCCTGTGGATATCTGAAACCATGTATAATTTGAATATATTTGGATTAGAAGCATACCATAGAATAACAATGGAGGAACTAGCTCTAGACAGCTGCATAAAATGGGATGAAACTAGTATCCAGAATGCAAGTTCCAAAAGCTTTGAGGAACACCTCATAGGGACACCTTGAGCTGTCATGATGGTGGCAGGACATCCAGACTGCCCAGTCGTGCTGAACCCAGTTCAGGGTCATTGGACAGGGTGACAACTGCCACCTTCCTCCTCACATGTCACTGCTAGCTACTGCAGCAATGTGATCTACCTGATGTTTGGAGGTCCCCCTACCTACTTCTGTGGTTTGTGACCCTTGAATGAAGCTGAAAAGATTGAGTGGGTAAGCTTACTTTCCTGTCAGCCTCCTTCACAAGTCACAAGATATGTAAGGAGGAAAGAGGGCATCCAAGCAGCAGGTAGGTTGCGTTTTTGCTGCTGTAGGCAACAGCAACACACAAGATGGGGTGAAAGAAGACTGCCATCCCACATCCCTGGACCACTTGAGCCTGGGGAGTGTGGGACACCTTCAGCAACCTACAGGACACTAGCTATGGGTGTCTAGGGCAGGATCTGGGCTTTCTTCAAAATTATTTTAACCAGGATTGTAGCAGAATTAAGCAATTTTCCTCAGATTATACTGGATCAGCCTGTGTGTTTTGTGGCAACCTGTGGGCTAATCTGACCCTACACTGACCTAAGAGAAACTCCAAATATTTTGGGTGAGGGGATTTTTTTATGGTGTGGTTAAGTGAAACTGTGTATTTAATCTAAGAATAAGGGGGTGGTTTTGGATAGCAATGCCTAGTTTATTCCTTTAAAAACTTTATTAAACGTCTCTCTCGATAGGGAGCTTCAGAATCTAGGGGCAGCCACTGAGACAGCCCTTTCTTGCATTCCCACTAACCATTCTTGTGATTGTAGTGATACAGAGAAGGGCCTCTCCTGGTGATCTCAGGGCCCAGGCCAGCTAAATAACCTGGTGTTGAACCATATAGGCTTTATAGGTTAAAACCAGCACTTTGAATTGTGCCTGGAATCCAATCAGTACACATTGAAGTGGTTTTAATATGGACATAGTATGCACAACGTAAAAGTCTGTTTAACTTCACTAAGTGAAGTTACCAAACTCACTTCAAAAGTTGTCCCAAGAACATCACATTACAGCAGTCCTAATGGGAGGTAACTAAGGTATGTAACACTGTGATCAGATCTAGCATCCCAACAAATGTTAGCAGTTAGTGTACAAGTTGTAAATGTGCAAAGGACTCCTAGTCACAACAGAAACATGTGTCCCCAGATTTAATTCAATTGTTTTTTTATATTGTGTTTTAATATTATGATATGCTCAATTGTGTTTTAACATTGTGGATTATGTGGTTGGGTTTTTTTTAAAAAAAAAAAGTCTTGTGTGCCTGTTTTTAATCTTATTTGTGAGCTTTCTTGAATCTTAGTTTTGAGGGGAAAAAGAAAGAAAATCAGAGCATATCAATAAATAAATAATAAAGAGATGTGGCAAAATAATTACTTCCCCACCCTCCACTTCAAATTGGCTACTTGATGGATCCAATCTGTTACAGTTAGCAACCTTTGCATGTTCATGCTCACTAATTGCTCATTTACATTATGGTTGCTATCTGTTTGCTTATTTTATCACACTCTCTTGCTTCCTGAATTACTCTTACTGGTAGCTATTTTCTCTCTCTTTTTCCTGTCCATTAAAATAGTAGTACTACTAGTAATAGTAGTAATAGCAATAATAATAATAATAATAATAATAATAATAATAATAATAATAATAATAATACCACCACCCTTTATTCAGGGCAGTTTGCAATTTAAAACAAGTTTAATGGATAAATGCTGTGAGGAACACTACTTTTAATTTTTTTTTACAAAAAAGGCTGGGCATACTTCTTTCTCTCCTAAACTGTGAATGGGCAGGGCATGATGATGGTTATTTCTGTCTTTCATAGAATCATAGAATCATAGAATCATAGAATCATAGAATAGTAGAGTTGGAAGAGACCACATGGGCCATCTAGTCCAACCCCCTGCTAAGAAGCAGGAAATCGCATTCAAAGCACCCCCGACAGATGGCCATCCAGCCTCTGCTTAAAAGCCTCCAAGGAAGGAGCCTCCACCACGGCCCCGGGGAGAGAGTTCCACTGTCGAACAGCTCTCACAGTGAGGAAGTTCTTCCTGATGTTCAGGTGGAATCTCCTTTCCTGTAGTTTGAAGCCATTGTTCCGTGTCCTAGTCTGCAGGGCAGCAGAAAACAAGCTTGCTTCCTCTTCCCTATGACTTCCCTTCACATATTTGTACATGGCTATCATGTCTCCTCTCAACCTTCTCTTCTGCAGGCTAAACATGCCCAGCTCTTTAAGCCGCTCCTCATAGGGCTTGTTCTCCAGACCCTTAATCATTTTAGTCGCCCTCCTCTGGACGCTTTCCAGCTTGTCAACATCTCCCTTCAACTGTGGTGCCCAAAATTGGACACAGTATTCCAGGTGTGGTCTGACCAAGGCAGAATAGAGGGGGAGCATAACTTCCCTGGATCTAGACGCTATTCCCCTATTGATGCAGGCCAGAATCCCATTGGCTTTTTTAGCAGCCGCATCACATTGTTGGCTCATGTTTAACTTGTTGTCCACGAGGACTCCAAGGTCTTTTTCGCACACACTGCTGTCAAGCCAGGCGTCCCCCATTCTGTATCTTTGATTTCCATTTTTTCTGCAAGTGAGGTATCTTGCATTTGTCCCTGTTGAACTTCATTTTGTTAGTTTTGGCCCATCTCTCTAGTCTGTCAAGATCGTTTTGAATTCTGCTCCTGTCTTCTGGAGTGTTAGCTATCCCTCCCAGTTTTGTGTCGTCTGCAAACTTGATGATCGTGCCTTCTAACCCTTCGTCTAAGTCGTTAATAAAGATGTTGAACAGAACCGGGCCCAGGACGGAGCCCTGCGGCACTCCACTTGTCACTTCTTTCCATGATGAAGACGACGCATTGGTGAGCACCCTTTGGGTTCGTTCGCTTAGCCAATTACAGATCCACCTAACCGTAGTTTTGTCTAGCCCACATTTTACTAGTTTGTTTGCCAGAAGGTCGTGGGGGACTTTGTCGAAGGCCTTACTGAAATCCAGGTACGCTACATCCACGGCATTCCCTGTATCGACCCAACTCGTAACTCTATCGAAAAAAGAGATCAGATTAGTCTGGCATGACTTGTTTTTGGTAAATCCGTGTTGACTATTAGCAATGACCGCATTTGTTTCTAAGTGTTCACAGACCACTTCCTTAATGATCTTTTCCAGAATTTTGCCTGGTATTGATGTGAGGCTGACCGGACGGTAATTGTTTGGGTCGTTCTTTTTTCCCTTCTTGAAGATAGGGACCACATTCGCCCTCCTCCAATCTGCTGGGACTTCTCCCGTTCTCCAAGAACTCTCGAAGATAATTGCCAGTGGTTCTGAAATAACTTCCGCTAGTTCCTTCAGTACTCTTGGGTGTAGCTGATCTGGCCCTGGGGACTTGAATTCGTTTAGAGAGGCCAAGTGTTCCTGGACAACTTGTTTCCCTATTTGGGGTTGGATTTCCCCCAATCCTTCGTCCATTCCGTGTTGCTGAGGTTGAAGATGGCTTTCTTTTTCTGAGAAGACCGAGGCAAAGAAGGCATTAAGTAGTTCTACCTTTTCCCTGTCCCCTGTCGCCATCACCCCATCTTCTCCTTGCAATGGCCCTATCGCCTCCTTTTTCTTCCTTTTTCTACCAACGTAAGCAAAAAAGCCTTTTTTGTTGTTTTTTATGTCCCTGGCAAGCCTGAGCTCATTTTGCGCTTTAGCCTTGCGAACCTTTTCCCTACAGGTGTTGGCTATACGTTTGAATTCTTCTTTGGTGATTTCTCCCCTTTTCCACTTCTTGTGCATGTCACTTTTGAGCTTTAGCTCAGTTAGAAGTTCTTTGGACATCCATTCTGGCTTCTTTGCACTTGTCTTATTTTTCTTCTTTGTTGGCACTGTTTGCATTTGCACCTTGAGTATTTCACTTTTGAAAAACTCCCATCCATCCTTAACTCCCTTGTTTTTTAATATCGGCGTCCATGGAATGCCGCTCAGTAATTCCTTCATTTTTTGGAAGTCAGCTCTCTTAAAGTCCAGAATGCGTGTTTGACTTGTCTTAGTTTCAGCATTCCTTTGTATTGCAAACTGCAGGAGCACATGGTCACTTGCCCCTAAGGATCCAACCACTTCAACTGTATTGATCAGGTCTTCCACATTTGTTAAGATTAGATCAAGAGTTGCTGATCCCCTTGTTGCCTCTTCTACCTTCTGGACCATAAAATTATCTGCAAGGCAAGTGAGGAATTTGTTGGACTTTGTACTCTTGGCTGAGTTTGTTTTCCAGCAGATATCGGGATAATTGAAATCGCCCATGACTACTATATCTCTTCTTTCTGCCTGGTCAATCCCATTACTCTGTTTGGGAGATCCACAATTAATTCTCACATTTCTTAATACTACCTTCTCCCCTTTCCATTTGAAAAATATCTCAAAACATGGTTGAGAACAGTGTCATGGACTAGAATTATTGCTGGTAATGCTCAACTGCTAACACTTTTATGAGCTTAGGGAGTTAGTTATACTACCTGCCAACCCCTCAGGCTTACCTATTCCACAATCAACAATCTTCAAGTCTGTCCTTTCTCATCTGTGAGTGAGAATATATTGTAAGGTCCACCACAGATACCTGAAACCATGCATAATAGCAAACTATGTCTCTGACTGTACTTGGGCTGGAAACATACTATAGAATTGCACTGGATGACCTGGAAAGGCTCCCAAAACACTCCTGGAGAAATAGGAGGGAATATTTTCTGGAGCATGGGAAAGTGAGACCATGAACGTTCAAACTGTGGATAAGTGGGCCATATTGTATTACTCTCATTGCTAATCAGTGTTTTCACAGGATGGTTTGATTTTGAAGGCGAAATTAAATCGCATCAGTTTTGTCAAAGAGCTGATTGTGATGGAGACAAAACTGCTAGAACTGATTTGTTGGTATGGATTAAGATGTTTGTAGGCTTGGATTCATCTTGGGGATATAGTGATAGGGACTGACAAAATGAGCGTTGCACTTCATATTGCAATGGTATACGACCTACCAGATAATAACACGCACCAATTTGTGTGCATATATTATTTCTACCCATTCATATCCCACAAATGTCCAGTCTACTTGATCATAGCAATTTTTGTGTGAAATCACACTAAATTGTCCATCCAAATCTTGACCAAAAATGTGATGGCTACAGGTTTTGTTGTTGTTATTTTTGCTGTTGAAAAAAATACTTTTATTCTCATCCACAAAGAGACTTTAAAATATTCCTTGAAAATGTAGTATGTTTCTGAGGAGAATCTGCTTTCACCATTCTATTTTAAGACTATTATTTATTTATTATTTCCATCATTTCTATCCTGCCCTTCTCACCCGAAGGGACTCAGGGTGGCTTACAAAACTGGCAGAATTCGATGCCAATACACAACAATACAAAAGAATAAAAACATACGACGTTAAATACAGATTTAAAACAATACAAAATACATGCACAAAAACCTTGTACATAAAACTTAGTCCAGACTGAGTTGAAGCCAACAAAACTTATTCTTTGAATGCTTACTCACATAGCCAGGTCTTCACTTTCTTTCTAAAACTCAAAAGGGATGGAGCCTGCCGGATGTCGTTAGGGAGGGCTCACACATGAGAAAGGATGGATTTGAGTTGAATTGTGGATTAAATGTCCAATTAAAGATCAAGATCATAAATGTGTGCAGCAAGCATGTGGAAGCAAAAAACAACAACAACAACAACAAAAAAAACAACCCTGAGACTAGAACTGTATCTATATATTACTTGCAGAAAACATAAATAAGGCCAAACAGAGATAACATTAATTGCATCTCTCAATGTAGCAAACAAGGTTCTTAAGATGCAAATTGCACCAGCTAGAGCAAGAGGTGATAAATGGTGCCAAGGAGGGATTTCCCTCCAGAGCAAATAGCTGCTTTGAAAGATGTGTCTTTCTCGGGATTACAGGAGGGCAGGAAAAGGTTAAATGTCCTCCTTATATTTGCTTCGATCCTGTTAATGAACACTCTACCTCACACACACACAAACACACACACACACACACACACACACACACACACACAGAGTTCCCAGATGAATGCTATTTGCAGTTTCGAAAACACATAAATACATAAGAATACACAGTCAGAATTAATGTGATTTTTTTCCAACTGAGAGACTTCCACATTTTGTATTGTTAAGCAATTGTGGACCTTATCAGATGGGAGAATTTATCGTCATAGGATGCTTTCACCCCATATAATGGACGTAGTCCCATGCCGGCTATCACACGATATTGTGTGACTTCTAGTAGAGGCCCTGCCCCCAACCAAGGTGAAAGTGTCACCAGGTGCTTTCTCCACAACACAGGAGGTTTCTCATGTTGTACTTGTTCCAATTGAGCTGAGAAGGCGCTGCTTCCCCTGTGTGATGGGGAAAGCATCACTGAGAGGAAGCTGTGTGAAGGGTCAAGTGAAGCTTCACTTCACCTGGCCTTTGTGGTGAGGCCCATTATGAATGAAAATATAATCAAGACTCTGTATCATTAGGCATGTCTAAGATGATGGAATGCCTTGTTGTAGCTATTTCTGCTGATGCCATGTCCTCCAAATCTGTTTTATAAGCCAGAGTTCACCTTCCAATGAAAAGATCTCTGGAATACTACAGATTGGGGTGTGGTGGAATGACTGCAGTATTGTCCATGTCTTGGGGCATAATGAGATATAAGACTAGAGAGACCCCTTGGGGTGTCACTGCAATTGCTTCCCTCAATGAAACCCTTGACTGTAAGAGTGCTGCTATTGTCATTTGCTAGTGCCCCAATCTGCATTACTTTTGAGACTTTTCAGTTGTGGTGGAGCCTGCCTTAAGAAGTCGGCTTTGAAGGCAAATATTGATTACCATAAATCTGAATTTCAAAAGTTACAAAAAGGTATGTCATTTTACAATCCCAAAAATCCTGAATAGGATTTCAGCCTTTAATTTTTAAATGTTTTATGGATAGAAAAGATAGCAGTAGCTGGTAGCTCTGAGGTCAGTGCAACAGTGACTCTTTCCTAGGTTTTAGTTTAAGCTTAATGTTGAAAGGAGTCTCTTTATGGAGAAAAAAAGTAAAATATAAATAAACACAATTTTAAAGCTTTAAAAACCTCTTACCCCATATTACCCCATATTACCCCATATTACATTTTCACTCACATTTTCTCTTACTTAACTAATAGGGCTGTGTGATTGGTTAAAAAAAACATTTCAAAAGTCATTACAAAATTAGGGGGCATCAATGTTTCATTTCTAGAGTGTTTCTAAAGTGTCCTTAGTATAACTAGAGTAACAAAATTGTTACTTTTTAGTTATAGTAATTGCATAAGTGGAGAAACTTCAGGGGCTTCCTTCTCCCTCATTTTATAGCTATTGGGTTAAAACTTGCTACAATGGTTGAGCACATTTACCACTGTTAGCCCATCAAATTTCAGAACATTTCATGTATCCACAGATTTTAGGAATTTGCAAAGTTTTTATAAACAACATTTTAAAATAAAACCTACAAGAGCTATCGCCTTGAATTTTCTTCTATGCAATAACAAAAGATAACAGGGGACCATTCCCCCAATTTTCAGAAATATTCATATATCTACTGATTTTAGGGAAGTTTTTTAAGTTTTGATAAAAATGTTTTTTAAAAAAAGCTACAACGGCTATCTCATTGAATGTCTCTCATATTAACCAAAAGAACTTCCATTTAGGGATTTCTTCTCAGCCCAGCACAGAGATTTATTTACTAGAAGTATCAGTCAGTCCCCCTCTTTGCAAATTCAACAATTTATTGGAACTCTGGCTGGGTGCTGCTACATAGGGACAAATCTCTTCCCTAACCTGATTGGGGCTTCCTGATGCTGAGCCGAATTTTGGGAAATGTAGTTTAGGGCAGGGCCTTTTGAATTCTCTAGCATAGGGCTCCGAGCCTTTGCAAACTACATTTCCCAGAATTCTGTGCTTTCTCAGCCTCTTTCCCAGCAAACGCTGCTTTCTCCCTGCTGCTTTCCTCTCCTAATGGCGTGAGGCCATTAATTTAAAATGGAATGGCAGCTTTTTTGGCTTTGCTTGTTTTCCTTGTACTAAAAAGGAAACTTACTTTGGGATCCTTCCGAGATTTACATCATGCAAATGAAAAAGTATTGAGTAAGTTTCCATTCTTAAGTTTTTTGTGCGGACCATGCCTGCACGTCAGATATCTTGATCTAAGTACACATTTAAAGAATTTGATATGACTTACAATGACTAAGAAAAAAAATGCACACCCCTATTAATTAATATTAACTAGTCTTGCAACAACCAGACACATGTCATGATCTAATGTGGTTAATTGTCATTGCAAAATATTTATGGTGTTAGGATGGATTCTCAGAAGTATTAACATTTTGCAGTAAGGATCAACATTTCAGGAGCATGAATGCTATTGAGTCTGTGCATTAGCTGTTTCTCCACTTCTGCCAATCTTTAAGCCAGTGATAAGCACACTCCCTGAGGTTGTCTCAATTTCCAGACATTTTTTGCAATCATTTTTTGAGAGTCTGGAAAGAAGCAAAAGTAGGATATCTGTGTGCATGTGTGAGTGTCTCCGAGACTTCAAGCACTCAAAAGGAAAGATTACATCACATTATATTTTAAAGTTGCCCTTCCTCCAAAGAGCTAGAATTCTCTGGGCCCTGCAGAATTAATTATCTCATGCTTCCTTTCTCTGTAATTTTGTTACATAGAATTGTGGTTGGAACTGTGCAAAGAAAAGAGGTATAAGCTCCAGTGGAAAATTGGCCATTTCTATGTCAGGTTTATCTTCCCCACTAAAACCATCTTTCACTTTGGTCTTGAGGATCTACAAATGATCTCTTGACAGCTTTCCAAAACTAAATTGAACTTCGAGAGGGCTGACAATTTGCCTAGGCAATGAGTGGAAGTGGTGGGATATTTGACTTTTCCCATGTGCCATTTGCTCAGTCTCTACCACCTGATTAAGCTATTATGTGTTCTGGGCATGTAGGGAGAGGATATTTCCTCTTTAAGATAAATAAATCCAGAGAGATCTTATTAGGAAAATGATGGAAAAGAAATTGTCCACCAGCTTTCCCATTGTGTAAAATTAGAAGACTCCTTCCAACTCACTTGATACATTTTGTTAAGGAAATGTTCAAGATTAATCATAGATATCCCAATATGGTTCTAAACTCTCTGTATCTTGCAACAAGCAGATGGAAAATATTCTGGGTTCCATTGCTATGAGTACATAATCTTATTATCCCATTTTCAGAGGATTTATCTGCAACACTGATAGAAAATACAGCTACAGGAAGCCCTCTTACATTCAACAAAATCCAATTGACAAGATAAGTAGCTGAAACCTGGTTCACAAAAGTGATAGGACGACATCCTGTGCTGCATTGAGGACATCAGATTACCTTATGGGGCATAGACTATACTATGTGCCACAGATAACTCTATTCTTAAGTATCCTGCCACTGTACAGAATGCCTTCATACAATATGTACCACCTAAGGCTTCTGTCTCACTCCGTTCAATGGTAGGGCTGGTCCACCATGCAGCAGGCCTACTACATACATGTTTTATGTCTTGAAATCGAATGAATAAAGAAACTATCCCCTGAAGACTCATTCCCATTGTTGCTAGGCAAGTCTCATGTGAAATTGGCTAAAGGAAAACATGAAGTAACTTTTAATGAGAGATAAAGAATGAAAAATACATCTGGAGAGGACATATTCCAAAATTTAGAGAGCAACCCAGAGCAAAAACAGATATCTGCCTTCCCAATTTTGGGAGGCTCCCAAAAATGGATTGGAGTCCCCACCGAAAGCCAAGACATGGTTTACCCAGATTTACCTACTTTAAATTGCTTGCTTAGTGCCAGGATGTTTGTATTATTAGGAGAAATTTCACTTTATCATAATCATCAGTGATCCCTCGTGGTGGGCCCGTAGATGGCTGCAGAGATCTATTTTTGATCTGCATATTCTTTCGCAGTGAGAAAATTGATTTCCAGATGGAAGACGGTCCCGGTCAGGGTTGGCCTGACACACCTTCCTCTTGGCACATTTCTCCCTTTTGCCCTTCATTCGAATTCCACAGCACCGTTGTCAACCAACGTTCCATTTTCCATTCTTGAGTTGAGAGTATAGTAACTGCTTTGGAAGACGATGATTGAGCATTCAGACAACTCCAGCAAAGTTGGTGGCGAAGGATCATCGCTTCAGTGCTGGTGGTCTTTGCTTTTTGCAGAATGCTGACATTTGTCTGCCTGCCTTCCCAAGAGATTTGCAGGATTTTTCAGATGCAACACTGATGGAATTGTTCCAGTAGAATGTGACATCTGTAGATGCTCCATGTTTCACAGGTATATAAGAGGGTTGGGAGGACAATAGCTTTATAAACAAGCATGTTGGTATCCCTACGAATGTCACAGTCCTCAAACACTCTGCTTCATTCGAGAAAATACTGGAGCTGAGATAGTGTTGTATTTCAGTGCCAACGCCAAGGTAGCAGAAATGATCAACATTTTCTAATGTTACATCATTAAACTGTATTGCTGGCATTACAGAAGGACTGGCTCGTGCCTGCTGAAGGAGAAGTTTTGTTTTCTCGATGTAAAGTGCTTTTCATATGCTTCTGCAAAGGTGTTTAGAGTGGTTTGTAGGTCTTCTTTTGAATGAATACAGACTACATTGTCATCAGCATATTGGAGTTCTATAATGATGTTGTTGTGACCTTGGTTTTGGCTTTCAATCTGCTGAGGTTAAATAGATAATAGATGATTTCCACACTGGTGGGTAGCTTCCATTCAACAAGGTGCAGTATCATAGCGAGGAAGATGGAAAATAAAGTTGGGGCAATAACACATCCCTGTTTGACACCTGATTCCACCTTAAATGGGGTACTTTGGGAGCCATTGCTGTCCAAGACTGTTGCCATCATGTCATCATGGAGGAGCCACAGGATGTTCACAAATTTGTCAGAGCATCCGATTTCTTGGGAGGATGGTCCAGAGTGCACTGCAGTTCATTGTGCCGAATGCCTTTGCAAGACCGATGAATGCCATGTACAGAGGCTGGTTTTCTTCTCTGCATCTTGGAGCTGTCATGCAGTGAAGATCATATCTACTGTTGCTGTGGAGGGATGGAAGCCTTTCTGGGATTCTGGGAGGATGTCTTCTGAGATAGGTAGAAGATGGTTTTTAAGGATTCTTGTGAGGATTTTTCACAGCGGAGGTTAGAAGGGAGATGCCTCAATAGTTTCCACAGTCTGTTCTTTTTCCTTTTTTTCAAAATGGTGATGTTGGTGGCATCTTTAAAGTCTGCTGGGATTTTCTCAGTCACTCACACTTTTTCAAAGAGCAGGTGGAGTTGTTGTGTCAGCTCAGGTCCATCCCCTTTAAAGATTTTAGCAGGGATCCTAT
Organism: Anolis carolinensis; assembly: GCF_035594765.1. Lineage (NCBI taxonomy): Eukaryota > Metazoa > Chordata > Lepidosauria > Squamata > Anolidae > Anolis > Anolis carolinensis. The sequence continues at coordinate 164,804,216 of NC_085844.1, read as the reverse complement.
CAATTAACTGTTGGATCACGTTATCATTTTCATCAAAACAGTCTTGATGTTTCTTAGTTTGGTATCCAACGGTATCATTTTATTCGTTATCTTCCTTGGAGTCTGCGTTTGGTGCTATGTTGGTGGCCATTGTGGATTGAATAATCCTGTAGTCTGTCCAGCAGTCATTAGCATCAAGGTCTTGTGAGGAGCACATTGTGGCACATTGTGGCAGTCTCTGCCACATATAATTACATAGTCTAAGATGTGTCAGTGCTTTGACCGGGTACTTCCATGATGTCTTAAGCTTGTTTTTTTCTGGTAGAAGGGTGCATTTGTGATGACAAGGTTATGTTCCACATATTTGGTGAGAAGCAAGATGCCATTCGGGTTGTTGTTTCCAAGTCATTCATTAATGCCAATGGAGGCTTTGGACAAATGCCATGTCATTTCTGATAGCAAAGCCAACTCCATGTATTCTTCATTCTCCTTCTGCAGTCCCTTCCAGAAGAAGGTGTAGCCTCTTTGTTCTTCCTTCAGCTGTCCCTTACCTGATCTCTTGGTCTCCTGAAGTGCTGCTATATCGATGTCTAAGCACCTCAGCTCCCTTGCAGAAATAGCAGTCCTGTGTTAAGTGCATTCGCTGTCTGTGTTGTTCAGCAATGTCCATACATTCAATGATCCAAAGTTCATCTTTTTTTTGGCCACAAGATGGTGGCCTCTCTGGACATGGCCGTCCAGTCAGGGATGAGGGAGGCAGACTATGTTTAGGCAGCTTTTCTAGCCCCGTCTCTGTGTGGGATGAGCAGAGTGGATCCTAAAAGGACTGCTCAGTCATTGATACAGCTGCCGAACTATTCAACTGCCTTAGACCTTGAGGTAGAACGACTGAATCCATATTCACTGCCTATGTGCCAGTCTATGACTAGAAGTTTTCAGATTTCATAGTCCTGCCCCTTTCACAACTTGCTCATTACCATGGGACTTTTAACAATATTGTTGTTTCTTTGGAAAATGCCAGTGTGTGAATTTTTTAATGTATGGACATCAGTGCACAGCAGATCAAAATACTGTCTTCACAGAATGAGGGTCCCATCCAGTGGCATGGTTAACACAATGACTGTGACTTCTCATCTGTTGCAGACTTCTTCCGCCTTCACAGCCATTTTAAACATGTACCATGTTGTCTTCCACCTGTTCCACTGTAGAGGTCTTCAGATTGTTATTGGTCTGGATCCTCCCCTGCGACTCCTCCTGGGAATACATGACTCCAGTGGTTACACCCACAGGTTCATTGGAACATGCAAGCGGGTGGCAGATACTATCAGAGTAATTTACGCAGCGCAGCAGCAGTTGGATGGAGTCAGAGGAACACAGCACGAAGAGACATCAGAGACGATGGTAAAACTATATACAAGTTTTACTGAAAGCAGTAATAAAGACAAACAGACTTGAAGACAATAGACACAGGACTTGACTTCTCAGCAGACAGCATTCGACTCAGAACAGAACAGAACTGAACTGATGCAATCAGTAATGCACACACACTTTGTCTGGATACTCCCAGCCACACATCAAGGACATCACAGCTTCTTAGTAATTAACTCTTTCCGGTCTATAGCACACTCTGGATGATGCAATCAGTATGCAATACAGACAAGACACAAATTTCAATTAAACACTATCAATACACAAATCCCACATTAACAGATACTCCCCACCCCTTGGGATGAGGTAAAGGAGAAGCCAGGTGATGTGGGGCATGGGGTAACAGGTTCCCCCCTCTGGACCCCACAGGACTCACTAATTCAGCCATCCAGAAATAGATTTTGAATGTTTAAAACTTAGAAAGTTGGGATTGCATCCTTATGTATCAATCATGTTTATGTAATGAATTAAGCATTATTTCTTCCTTTTGATATTCTATTCACTTTTGACAGTTAACTATCAGGCAAGAAGACCATGAGGCACCTACATTGTCCACAGTCAGTTTGAACCAGTATTAAGAAAGTGGTTTCACTGAGCAGATGATTACAAAGGAAATCCTGGAGCCATTTTTATGCCTGGATGGTGATTATGGCAACCACAGATCACTGATGCACATTAAGGGCTTTCTTTTGTGTTCTGTTGTGGTCATTTGTTGTCTAGCCACTGCAGTTTGAAGCTAGCAAACTGAAATTTTATTAAATGATCATTGTTGATGGGACTATATTTTTCCCATTCTTTCAGAAATGAAATTTGAACAGGGCTGATGGTTCAGAATTTTAGTCAATTTGTTTTTTATAAGAAGTCACCAACATTCACAAATTTCCTCCAATATCCAATGTTAAAAATGTGAAAATGAATAACCTCAAACTTAGGAGAAAGTAATACCAGAGTATGCCATTGTATCACTGGAAATTAGGTTAACACTAAGTCTCAATTATTCAGTGAGACTGTTCTAGTTGGGGCTAGTCAAATTTGACTTATAGGTTGCAGTCCTTTACTCTCTTAGTAAATCTGTTTGAATTCATTTAAAATTACCTTTAATGGGGCATGTTTAGGATTACATGGTTAAAAATAGTATATACCGACTTAATTAAAAGTCTTACTGACACACCTAAAGTCATCAAGGACATGGACTTCATGACCTGCAATAAATTACCACATGCCTGTTTTCAAATTCTCTTTGATGGCCTTGATCCAATTTCTCTCTCTCTAATTTATTAGCTCCCTAGAATTCCTGCAAGAAGACTCTATATTCAGGATGCCTACCTTCTGTTTGTCCCTTTACCATATATAAGAACAGTAGGTGCCCCAGGTTTCCCTATTGTTGTGCCATCTGCTCTGAGCTCTTCAACTTCAGAGAACTGCTTTTGTTTAAATTATATTTGAAAAGAAGTCATTTCTTAAAGGCATGTTTGATGACAAAGATGTAAGGAGTGGGAGAAGGAAAAAAGCAATTTTATGTATGGAAAATTACACCTTAGGCATAAATAATTCTGTCCTTTAGTTCCTTTGTCACATTTGTACACTGCATGTTCAAGTTCCAATGAGACACGGGTGAAGTAATCGCCAGATATTAAAATATTGTCAGGAAGACAAAGTATTTCACATAAATTAATCTAATATCTAGTCTATATTTCATCATTCTTCAAATATGAAAGGATCAGAAATCTTAAATTTAAAGGTGCAAAATAAATTTGTTTAGGCTTCCTTTCCATTTGAAAATATCTATAATACACTTCCTGGAACTGCCAAAGAAAGAGAGTAAAGATTTATTATCCTTGGAAAATTCACACTTTGATGACATTTCCAAAAAATTTAAAGGAAATAATTATTAGGACTGTGCAAAACGACTTGTAAGTTGTCAGTGATTCGTTAGATTTGTGCAAATGAATCGCTATTAAGAAACACGCTGGAAAGGAGGGGGGGGATTTAAAAATCAACACACTCACCAATTATTTTTGTTAAGGTTATGCAACAAAAGTCAGTTTAATTTTCAGTATAAGCATTAAGCAACTTTGGCAAAGCCAAAGAGGCCATTGCTAGTGTTTAAATTAACACCAAGGCAGCTTGCCAGTCACCATAAGGAAGGGCAGATGGGGAAGGACTAGCTGAGCTAGGTGGGAGATTGAGAACACAGCATTCTGGGAAATGTAGTTTTGGAAGGCAAGGCCCCCTGTGGCAGAGGATTCTAAAGGTCCTGCCCTAAACTACATTTCCCAGAATGCATTGCTCAGCATCAGAAAGTCCCAATGAGAGCTACAGCAGCCAGCCAATTAGAGTCAGTCTAATAATAATAATAAGAGCCTCAGGTGGCACAGTGTGTTAAAGCACTGAGCTGCTGAACTTGCATACCAAAAGGTTGCAGTTACGAATCCGGAGAGCGGAGTGAGTGCCTGCTGTTAGCTCCAGCTTCTGCCAACCTAGCAGTTCAAAAGCATGCAAATGTGAGTAGATCAATGGGTACCACTCTGGCCACATGACCTTGGAGGTGTTTACAGACAATGCCGGCTCTTCGGCTTAGAAATGGAGATGAGCACCAACCCCCAGAGTCAGACATGACTGACCTTTAATAATAATAATAAATAAAATCACTGAATCCGCAAAGAGGATTACAGTAAGTAATAGTATAAATCTGTGCTAAGTTGAAGTTTTCTGGTTAATTGTGTGTCATATAGACATACTGTTAGATATTTAAGAAGACTGCTGTTGTGGCTTTTTGGGGATAAATATTTTTGTCTAAACTTTTTAAAATCCCCAAAAACTAGTAGATGTATGAATGTTTCTGAAACTTTGGAAAGATTGGTTATATTGTGCACTGTATATAAAATTCAAGTAGATAGCTCTTGTAATTTTTAAAATATATATTGCTAAAATATATATAATGTGTGACACAATTATAGCAAGTTTCATCATGATAGTTCTAAAAATGAGGGAGAAATGAGCCCTTGAAGTTTCCCCACTTGCTCAATTACTTAACGAAAAAGTTAGTTCATTATACTCACAAAATAATGTAGGTCCATAATTTTGGAAACACCCTTAAAAACAACTTTTCCCCTCCACAATTTTCTAATGAGTATTGAAAGATTTTTATTGGTTGCACAGCCCTAATAATTATATACAAAATTTTAAAAGATGAAAAACTAGAACACATAGCTTTGAGATGTGTGTGTGTATACATACACATACACACAGAGACAGACCTCAGTACTAAAATGTATGATTTGGAAATATATATTTAAATATTTTTATTCTGGAAAATGCACACAAAAGTACTTTTGGAAGGAAAAATAGAATGGTTGATGTGTTGGATTTTTGTTTAAAGAATCATGTTAGACCCATGTGAACAACCAAACCTGTATAAAGAAAAAAAAGTAAGTAGGTAAAATGTAACATGTCTATATAAAAGTAAGATTTATTGAGTTTAAATGGGGCTTAATCCTATGGAAGAGAATCACTGGTTTAGGGCAGGCGCATCCTCCTGATGCCATGCTGGAATCATGGGTTGAAACTTCATAGAATTAAGAATGAATAAGTTTCAGGTTTTTCTCCCCATTACAAAAAGGTTCTCAAAGTTGTAGAGTTTACAAGGAATATTCAGTTTGGGATTTGTTCTGTAAAAATCCACATGTATGTAAAAATTTTGTGTAGAAAACTATGTTTGTTTTTATGATGAAGGGTCCATCTATACCAGGGGTCCTCAAACTTTTTAAGTGGAGGGCCGGTTCACGGTCCCTCAGATTTTTGGGGGGCCGGACTATGATGAAATAGTCCAAAATTAGGATTGTTGTTGTGTGCCTTCAAGTCGTTTCAGACTTAGGTCAACCATAAGTCTAAAGTTTAGGACAGGGGCCAGGTAAATGACCTTGAAGGGCTGCATCCAGACCATGGGCCTTAGTTTGGGGACCCCTGATCTATACCAAGCATGGGGGCCGGATGCAGCCTCCTGGGTTCTTACCTCCTCATTTTCGCTGTCCTCTCGGCATAAAGCCATGGTGGCCCGCCACATCCTTATGCAGAAAGGATGGGGGAGGAAGGCATGTAGCAGCTGAGAACCCTCCCAGCTACCACATGTCTCACCCTCCTCCTGGCAGAAGGATGGTGTGAGAAACTCTGGCCTTATGCCAGTAGGGCGGCTTGAGGAAGGCATGCAGTGGTTGAGAGCCCTCTGGAGTGTTCTTGGATGTCACCTGTCTTGCCCTCCTCCTGGCATAATGCTGAGAGGACAGCCTAAAGAGTGAAGGAGGAGTATTGGGAAGGAGGATTGGGGCAGTTGCCACATGTCTCATTTTCCTCCCTGCATAAGGATGGGGTGAGCAGCCCTGTCCTTATGCCAAGAGGACAACCTGAGAATTATCCCCCCCCCTTTCTGGCCCCGTCCTCTCCCAGGCCCTCCCCCTCCTGGGTCCATCCCACATAGCGTGTGGCTGGCTACCCTGGCCCTCCCAGCCAGGCCCACAATGCAGCCCCAGGCCAAAAAAGTTTGCCCATGCTTGATCTATACTGACCTACTATACCAAATGGCAAGATGTGCACAGAATTTGCCCCAATATGGGCCAGAGATACTTCCCCAGCCACCAAAGAGGCAGGAGTGATTTATCAATTTAAGTTGCTAAGTAAGACATGAAAGACCTGAATATCAAACTTAGATTTTTTTTAAAAAAAAATGCCACCAGTTCTAAGTAAAGAACCAACTACATATGTGCAAATTTTGGCTGCAAATTGTAAGACGAATGCTTCTACTAAAGAAGAATGAGTAATAGATATTATTCACATTCCTTTCATTCTAGATACCTCGTGGTATAGAAGTAAGATTATTAAATTGGTACCTTTGAGTACAAGTCACTATTCAGCCATAAATTTCATGGATTGATGTTATTTCAGTCATAATTTTTCATTGGGACATAACATAACAAGATAAATTTGAGTTTTTAAAAAGATTACACACACACACACACACACACACACACATACACACACACTTCAGCATGTATATGTACGCACACAACATACAAATATATTCAGAATAAAGTTTCCTTCGCCTTACTCTCTCCACAATTGCTCAGCAGTAAAGAGGAGACTCCTGGTTTTCAAACAGCCCAGTTTCCTTGGGATGAAGCTATGGGGAATCCGCTGGGATTGTGAAAAAGTCTCCATCTCAATTTTGTTGCATTCCTGGAAAACATATTTGCATCCTACTTTCCTTCTGTTTGTTGATGTCAATGGCCCTTCCACACTATTATAGAGATGCTCATTTAATTTTAACTGTCACAGCTGATTCTTGTGGGATCCTGGGCTTTATAGTTTGGTGAGACACTTGGCCTCTCTGGTGAAGAATTATATACTCCTCCCTAAACTTCAAGATTCCATAGGGGATTGCTATGCCAGTTATTGTGAAATCACAGCACTATAACTACAGTGTACACAAGGTTACAAGAGTACATTTCTTTATAATAAATAATAATAAAATTTTATTTATATACTACCTTATCTTCCCAAGAGGACTCAGGGCTGTTTCCAACATATGCAAAGTACTCAGTTCTTTCTGATCACATGGAAATTGGTACACTTTTCCTAATGTGTGCATTTTTTACATTAATTTGCCGCTATAATAAGGAAAGCATCACACTGAGCTTGGAGAAAGCTGAGTTATGAATGTAAACTAAAAGCTATTTTTAGCCTTCCAATTGTTTCTATGTGATCTGTAAAACCTAGGTATGTAATTTTTTTTTGGCTTTCGTCTAAATTTCTCGGGTTTTTTTGTTGTTCAGACACTTTAAGTTTGCCATAAAATGTACTCTCAGTAAAGCTGTACCTGCAAATCTAACTTTTCATAGCAATTGGGAAAATTTAGGAATTATTGATGCATCCAATGGGACATGGTTCTGCTCTAGATGTCTAAAGTAGATGAGAACAATAGTGCATGTATTAAACAGATCAGTGAAGACTGGTGTATCTGATGTCAGCATAAAATCCACTCTGAGTTTAGTTCAAATTTAAAGGAATTTATGAATTCTGTGTCTAAAATAGAATTGATACTTTGGGCATCTTCTCTAAAGTTTTGATTAAATACCAGAGTGGATTCACCATCCCACTGTCATCCCAGCCACCAGCCTCCATGGATGTAAATACATAGTATACAGATGAGAAGTAATTTCTCAAATGCCTGCTTGGACTAAAGGTGGTCCCAGAGCTTGAAATCTTTTACATCAGGAAAGAAGGATTTCTGGTCAATGAGATTTCCACATATATCTGCTAGCTTTTTTCATTTTATCTCTGGTTAGTAATTCAACATTAGAGGTTGCTCTGGTTTGTTGTGGTCAGCAGCTTGGAAAGCTATAGCACACGTCCAAGGGAGCTCCGCAGTAGTGGGATCTCTAAACAGACTTGGATGCCTCCCCTTCTGTTTATTTTCTTTATTTTCTTTCTAACAGGATAGTTTGACTGTCGGCCTTGACCAAACATACCTTCTCGTCATAAATTAGCAAGTTGATAAGCTTTGTTGTTAACATGAGGAGAAAGAAATGCTTGAGAGAAGCAGAAAACACTGCTTCCCTCTCAGCTCCTACAGCAAAACCAAAGAGGACTGCTGACTTCTGTTCAAACCGTTTTTCTGTTCTTGCAGATAGAGAAATAGGGGAAAATGGGGGTAGTGAGAGTTTGAAAAAGCACAAGCGAAGTGCTGCAAATAACGGGGCTCTGATTAACAGGAATACCAACAACCACAGAAGCAAGGAAGATAAGGGCATACAAACCTCCGAGCAAGTGATTGAGACAAGTTACTTGCACATGCTCCAGCTGGTTGCTACCACGGTTGAGCACTTACACAACAAACTCAGAGATTTCAACCTTAAAGTTGACTCCATTATTGCAACCCAGACTGAAATAAAACAACAGCGACAGACCATCTGTGATCTAGCCCCGAAAAAACTCAACTGTAGAGAGCCTACTCTGCATTTGCATGAGGTAGCAAACTCCTTGGAGCTGGTGCTTTCTCCTAAGAAGGTCTGCTTAACAGTTTTTTGCTATAGAAGAAGGCTTCCTCCCTGGAACTCTACCTATCACTCCAGAAGACATCTACACCACCTACTTAATAGAGAAATGAATCAAATTGATCTCCACTCTGTAGAGATGCTCCCCTCTGATACACATAATACAAGGGTGATACTAAGCTTCTGCTCGGACCACATACCTTTACTGCTGCTGCGCCTAAGATCTAAGCTTGCAGCAAAAGGCCTCTTTCCGAGTCCAGTATTTTACAACAACAGGATTCTCCCCTTAGTCTCCAGAGCCAAACACACTCAGCAGAGCTCAGGAAGCTTAAAGGGATACACTTATGGGATGCAAGATCTGCATCTGGGAAAAAACCCCAAGGAGCACCCTAGGGATATTAAATCACTCCTTGAACCTGAGCCTGCAGATCTAATTACCCTGGACTACGGGATCCCAGGGAATTATGCTGTGTTATCCAACTCCAGCATCAGTTAAGCCCCTCATAACACCTTCACAACAGCTTTAATTGAAGCCCCACCCAAACCTTACACCTCTAGTGGTATGGCAATCTGCAAAACAACTACTCCCCTAGCTGAGGTAAGCCTGGAAACAGGCTGTGGGATCAAAGCTGGGACTACCCTAAGGAGCCTCCTTCAACTCTGTGTGGAGCCTCCCTGGTGAATGGAGAGCCATCTGAGAGTCCCGAGACAGGCCAGAGTACACCCTCGATGCCGAAGAGGGAGATTTTGGAGTCAGCCTCACATGGCTGCTTGTTTGGTGGTCTCTGCCCTCTCGATCTTGGGCCGACCTGCCCATGCCCATGGTCTGGGCGGGGAGCTCCTGGGACCACCGGACAGGAAAGGGATTGGCCCACTCTGCCTGAAGTGGAGGCATTAGATGTGACAGAGATCCTTGGATGGGTGTCTGTCTCTCCTTCAGTGCCCCCCTTCCATGAAAACCCTCATCGACGTCGCTGCCTCTCCTTATCAAAGAGGCAAGCACAAAAGTTGGCAGCTGACCTTGGAGAAACAGTCAGTGAGCTTCTGTCCTCTTCCCTAAACCCCAAGAAGCCTCGGCGCAGGCGTGCAGGCCATCCTAACCAGAGACGGAAACACCGCCTTCATAGACGCCGGACTTCTGGTGAGAAGCCAGAACATACTATTTTACTAGCAGAGGGAGCTACTAGCGCCTTGCAGAATGCTGGTTCGGCAGCGACTGTAAAAGAGAGAGTGCCCTCCCAGTCTGCTGGAGTTGAGAACTCACCCCAGCATGCTCAAGAGACCCCGGACCTGACATCCCTTGGACCATCCCCCTACCCACAATGCCTGCCGGGTGTTCTGATCTTTACACCTGCTCCTCATCACCACTTATTAACTGGCCATGCTCCATCCCCTTTTCAGGGGGGCAGTCAAACACTGGGCACCTAGCTTTTGCTGTAGAACCCCCAAGAGAAGTAGGTCTGTGTATGAGAATTCCTACGATCTCGGGGAGGGGGAGGTATGACGGTAGGTGCAGGCCGAAGTCTAGAGGGAGGCTGAGTCAACGGGAGACTCGGCCCCCCTCTGACCTGCGGCCTATCCCCAAGTGCACCTGTGACAGGCTACCAGTTTCCTCCCCTCCTACCCTGGTGTTGGTGAATGCTAGGTCCATAAGGAATAAAACTGCTATCATCAGGGATTTTCTTACTGACCAGGGAGCTGACCTAGTGTGTATCACAGAAACTTGGATCCAAGAGGGGGACGAGATCCTACTCCAGGAAATAACATCTCCAGGTTATGTAATCACTCACCAGATGCGAACTGGGAAGCGGGGGGGGGGGGGTGGCTATGCTCTCCCGAGAAAGCTTCTCTCTTAGGGCAGTTCCTGTACCGAACATCTCTGGCATCGAAAGTGTTGGTCTGGTGTGGGATTCTCCTGAGAGTATAGCCTTCCTGCTGGTGTACCGTGCACCCAGCGCACCAGCAGACAGCCTATCCCAGCTGCTTGAGACGGTGTCGGAGTGGTCCCTAAGGTTTCCCAGACTCATTGTCTTGGGAGACTTCAACGTCCACGCTGATGCGGACTCTTGTTCATTAGCGGCTACAGACCTAGTGTCCACCATGGAGACACTAGGACTCTCACTTTGTAGTACTGGGCCTACGCATCAGGCGGGACACACACTAGATCTGATCTTCAGCACAGGAATTCAAGTGACCCAAGTCTCTACTATAGAGGTTCCATGGTCGGATCACTGTGCCCTAAGAGTCCGGTTGGAGCATGCCTTCCCACCCGACAAGAGCGCCGAGTGGATCTGGGCTCGCCCAAGGAATCTTATGGAACCCAGTAGGTTCCAGAATGCTCTGAGAGATCTGGAGCCACTCACCGACTCGATCGATGCGCAGGTGGACTCATGGAACACCAGGCTATCCAATGCACTCGATGAGATCGCCCCTAGACGCCCTCTCCAACCCCACCAAAACCGGTCTCCTTGGTTCACTGAGGAACTTTGACTGATGAAGCGAGAAAAGAGACGGCTAGAGAGCGTGTGGCGAGAACTCCGTGACGGAGTATTGAGATCAGCCTATAGGGCTTTCATGGAGTCCTATGAACATGCTATCATTGAAGCAAAGCGAGTATATTATGCCTCTCTGATAGCATCTGCCAGCTCACGCCCGGCAAAATTGTTTAAAATTATCCGATCTTTAACGATGGTCCCTATCGTCCCAAAAAGTGATAATCAGGCCCTTTCAGCCGAGGCTTTTCAGAGCTATTTTACCGACAAGATCTCGCTACTACGCCGGGACCTCCCTGCCACAATCGACACAGTGAGAGAACTTGGGATGCCGTGGCCACTCGCTGGGCCCACACTCGACCGGTTCATCCTGCTGGACGCAGAGGCTCTCAATAGGCTCATAGCTGCAGCTAGACCGACCACTTGCTCCCTCGATCCGTGTCCCTCTTGGTTGGTGAAATCCTGCCTGGAGGGATTACGTGACCCGCTGCTGAAGATAATAAACAGCTCCCTTGAGCAAGGAGTCTTTCCAGAGGGATTAAAAGAGGCGGTGGTCTCTCCTCTGCTGAAAAAAACAGATTTAGATCGTTCGGTTCCCTCCAGCTACTGCCCAGTTTCGAATCTTTCATTTCTGGGCAAGGTGATTGAGAGGACAGTAGCGGTGCAGCTGCAGCAGTTCCTAGATGACACAGCCAGACTGGATCCTTTCCAGTCTGGCTTCCGTGCGGGGCATGGGGCAGAGACTGTATTGGTTTCCATCACGGATCATCTCCGATGCCAGCTTGACCAGGGCGGGTCGGTGTTGCTTGTGTTATTGGATCTCACAGCAGCATTTGACACAGTCGATCACAATCTTCTGACCCACCGCCTTGCCGTTGCTGGAGTTAGGGGGACAGCTTTAAATTGGCTGGCCTCCTTTCTTCACAACCGTGGACAGCGAGTGGAGAGGGGAGGCCTGGTCTCTGAGAGGTCCCCTCTACATTGTGGGGTTCCTCAGGGGGCCTCCCCTCTGTTGTTTAACATCTATATGCGACCACTTGCTCAGCTGGTCCGAGATTTCGGGCTCGAGTGTTATCAATATGCTGACGACACTCAGCTTGTGTTAAAGATGGAAGGCCGACCGGAGTCTGTACCCGACAGTTTTCATCAATGCCTCGAGGCCATTATTGGATGGTTGCGTTCCAGTAGGTTAAGGGTGAATCCAGCAAAGACGGAGATCCTATGGCTGGGCCGACCGGGCAGTGGGGATATCCAGTTGCCAACCCTGGATGGGGAAGTGCTACGCCCGTCTCTACTGGTAAAGAGTCTGGGAGTCCTCTTGGACCCTTCATTGACGATGGAGGCCCAGGTCTCCGCCGTTAGCAAAACCGCCTTTTTTCATCTTCGGCAGGCTAGACGGCTAGCCCCCTATCTGTCTAGGGACAACCTGGCTACGGTGATCCAGGCTACAGTCATCTCAAGACTGGATTACTGTAACACCCTTTACATTGGCCTTCCTGTGTCGGTGATCCGGAAGCTCAAATTGGTGCAAAATGCAGCTGCCCGGCTCCTTGCGGGAGTCCCGATAAGATGCCACATAACACCAATCTTACGGCAGCTGCACTGGTTACCAATTGAGCACCGGATCACTTTCAAAGTGATGGTGCTTACCTTCAAGGCCTTACATGGTCCAGGGCCGATGTACCTGAGGGACCGCCTCACCCCCTACAAACCCCAGAGATCCCTCCGTTCTGAGGACCAAGACCTGTTGGAGGTCCCCAGTTTTAAGACCTTGCGTCTAACAGCAACAAGACACAGAGCCTTTTCAGTAGTGGCGCCATCGCTCTGGAACTCCTTCCACCTGAAGTTCGTGCCTTGCGGGACTTGTTGGCCTTCCGCAGGGCATGTAAGACACACCTGTTTCAACAGGCTTTTGAGTTCTGTTGTTGATGTTTTAAAAGGTGCTTTAGGATGTTTTTAAGATGTTTTTAAAGATGTTTTTAAGATGTTTTTTAAATTGTTGATTTTAGCTGGTTCTTGTAAGCCGCTCCGAGCCCTAGGGGAGTGGCGGCATATAAGTTTGAAAAATAAATAAATAAATGTTTTGTATTCCTGTTATATTGGGATTTAGTCCTACGTAGACAGAAATAGAGTGGAGCTGTGATTTGTACCCTTGATGAGGAAATATCCAAAAGGTAAGCAGTATATCTGGACTCATCCCTTTTGTTTTGCCTACTGACCATGGAATATAACTTGTGAGCTCCACTCCTTAATATCACTCCTAATATGATCTATTCATCACTCAGGCAGATAATTCACTGTATCCATGAAAAAATATATACCTGAGTTCTACATTTTAAAATGTTTTGTCAACTTTGGCCTGATATTTGCATGTTCTGAAGTTAGTGATTTTCTTGTTATATTAAGAAGTGAATGTTCCCATTGAAATCAACACTGCTAATAGCTTCTGAATTTTTTTTGCATGTTTCCCCACTGTTACCTTTGTTGGAGAACTTACATCATGAATCACTTCCATTTAGGTTTCAGTATTCCTATAAGGCTGCTGCTTTTTCAATTACCTCTGAGAAGTAGTTGCATTGACTTTATATTACCCTCCGGTCTTGAATGCAAGAATGGAGTCGTGTGCATGTGAGTAGATGATTATTTTAGAGGGACTAAATATAAAATGCCATGTGGCTCCAGGGTAGCATGATCAATAGCTAGTGAACTCAAACATGAGAAACCAACCCCAAATAGAAAGCACCTGGGGCATGCAAGACTGTGGATCACTTGTATCTCATAGAGAAAATCAACAGATTCCATTCTTTTGGCTTCTTAGGTAAAGATGTATCCTCTTCAAATAGAAGCCAAGATCTGATTTGACCTTATGAGAGCGTAATGTTCCATTTGCAGGAGGTTTGAGAGTAAGGTGGCTGCTAGCTAGGTGATGACGTGAAAGATTAATTCCTGCACACACACCTCAGCCAAATAGAAACCATTTGAGTAAGCATAAAGCAGCACCAATGCATACTCTGGGGAAAGAACTGCACAAGGAGGCAATTGGGTATCTTCTTGCACAACAATAGAAAAAGTGATTATAAAAGTATAAACCCCCCACTAACCTTGCCAAAACCCAAAAGATTTGGTTAGGGGCAAGCAATTGGAGCCCTGGTGAAGAGACCAGCAGGTCTCACAAGACTGGTGTCCCACAACAGTCTCAACATGTGGGAGGGGCCTAGGCAGGAATAAAAGCAGCCGATCCCTCCCTGTTGCCTCAGATGCGCTGGGGCTCTTGAATCTTTATTTCTTTTTATTGCCTCTTTCTTGTATGGTGTTCAACTGTCTCTAAGATGGTCTCAATATTTAACTCTGACTGGACTTGAATACAACTCCAACTGGCTGTGCCATTTTGTAGACCCTCTGACAGCCCCCCTCTCTTCACCTGCCAGTCATGAAAAAGACTGAATCTTCTAAGAACCAGAAGTGCCTTTTCCGAGGTTTCATCCCTGCAGGGATTCTTAAAGGGGCAGGGCAACAGAAGCTTCAAATGCAAAGAGGCTTTCTAGATGGACCTTCCAGAAACTGTACATAAAATATTAATCTAACTAAAAAGGGCTTAACTAGGAGTAAACAGTGTGGGTCTTCAAGGGGCATGACAACCCATTTCTTTGTTGCTCCCCCCAAATTGGTTTTACTGCCCAGGAGTGCAGTTTAAATAGGTCAATAAATAATAAACAATAAGAAGAATAAAAAAAAAATTCTAACCCGCCTTCTCTCCCTGAAGGGCAGTTTACACATAGAAAAGGCAAATATTTGATTATTTTTTGTTTCATATTTTGTTGTCTGGTCACTTTATTTCACGGTGGTACTTCAATGCTATAGCAGGATTCCGGTCATGATGACAGAAAATAAGGGTTAATTTCTTTGCTGGGTAACAGTCAAAGGTAGGGATGGAAAAATGATATGTTTGAAAGAAATTCATCCAGTTCACAGTCTGTGAGATTATTAATGAAACGACATACAAACCTTTCTCTTTTATTTACAGGAAGAGTCCTCTTCTCTCCCTTTCTTTGTGTGAAAATATATGTAGGTTTTTGGATGCATATCTTTTGAAAAAGTTGTCCCGGATATTTGAATGAATGGGGAAGATTCACAAAAAATGGAAAAATCATGAAAAATATGTGAAAAGTAGAGTACATTAGTCAAAATGCGTCTTGAAAGAGGCATAAAATTTAATGGAATTGCTATCAATGCAAAATGAAACAAAGATGAGAAAAATATAGGTGGAAAGATGTTTTCTCTTTTCTATGAAGATTATTAGTTTTCACTTTAATTTGCACATCACTAAATTAAAAAGGTAGTAACTGCAGATCTTATTTCAATGCTGTAAAAAGAGGAAAAAACATGCAAATTCAGGCTGAGAGTTTACCATGCTGTCTTGAACACAGCTTCCAGCAACTACGATTTTGCTAAACTAGGTGTTAAATACTAATTTTGTATTCTATTCAAATACTCCTGTCTTTCCATACTTTTTTAAAACTACATTAACTACATTAGTGTTTGACCTTATGTGATTCCACCTTTCGGAAAGGGTATTTCACTGGCCGGGTTCTGGGTTATTGCTTCCTCATTGACATTCCTTTCCTGTTGTAGAGTATTCATAAAGGTTCAGATATTATTTCACAAGAAATCATTGGGTAGCAGAGCTCCAAATGAGTAAGGCAGATAAATATGCATATTTGACTTTCAGAGTAAGTTTCAAAAATGTACAAGTTCTTATTTACATGATTTCCCTCTTTTACTTTTATTGTATTTCATTCCCACTTTCTGCATGAATTATTACAATGCCTGAGACATGATTTGCAGTTAATGTGAGTATCAATGCAATGAGTATTTATTCTGGGTAATATTTTCTTACTTAAACCTAATGCACCTTTGGGGATCATGCAACTTTACATCCCAGTGATCTAATGTGAGTGAAGAATTCATGTGATTTGGTATTATTTCGTATTTACCCAAGGCCCTGACAGGAGTTGGTTATGACTAAAGCAGAAGGAAAAATAAAGCATATGTCAGTATTATTGCTACCAGAATGTGATCCTAATGCCCACATTATGATAATGCATTTAGTAACTAGTGTCAAAAGGACACAATTGACAATAAAGTAGCTCCCACTTTGTTTAACAACAGTTATTGTGGAGCAAATGAAATGAAATACTAAATGTGCTATATTTATAGAAAGAGCAGAAATCCTGCTTAAGCTCTAAATGCCCTAAACAAAGCTGGAAGAAGTTATGGGCTGAAAACTGAGTTCTCACCCATAACTCTTTCCACAGGCAAAAGGAACTGAGACTTCTAAATAAGCTTGATTTATATATAAAAAGTTAGGGAGCTGAGAAATAATTTCATGTGATTCCTGTATTTAACAGGAGGACAAAATACATGTCGCCCACACAATCACGTTGTGACCCTCTCAGGGCACTGTAGAATTACGCCCTCCCCCCCACTATAAATACCTTCTATATTGTGTGTATGAAAGTATTTCACACTTCTTTTTTCCATTTCAGGATCACTCCCTGTTGTAAAAAAAGAGAAAGAAATATTCTAAGCATAAAATATGAGAGACCAAAGCATGGCAAAATTCCACCTATGTCACTGAGGCTTCTTAGGAGCAAAACTGGATATTTTGTGGGGGTACATTAGTACTATAGCTGTTGCTGGTCACCCATTCCATCAATATCTGACTTGGAAGACTGGATCTATGAAGCCATGTTATTATGGAAGATTATGCTAGGGCATAGGCAATTTATTCTTATTTTTCCATAGAGCTTGGCTTCATCCATCCCTGTCCCAAAGCATGGAATAGGTAGGTCAGATCCATTTACTTTCTCCTTCCCATTGTTGGCAGGTTCATCTTCCTATTGATGCCTTCTTCTTTTTGACCTTTTTAGTGTAATTATACAAGTAAAGAGTAATTATGCTGATGGAGTCATAGTATATCTGCCTGTCCAGCCTGCTGATGTATAGATGATAGTGATACCAAATTTCAGTTCAGAACTCTGTGTCAGTTATTTCTCTGCTTTGTGAAAACTATTCACTCAGTCCTTATTTTTTTGTTTCTGTTCTTTAAGCAGTTACTGGTGTATAAGAGGATTTGTCTTATCATAGGCCTCCTAGATTTATCCCTTTGATAAGGGAACTTATTGCAGCTGCCTCTGGCAAAGTATACCTATCCAAGTTGTATACACAAGTTAACTGAATAAATAGCTAAATCTTGTCAGCCCACCCAGAAGTAGACCAGGTGCTAGGCAGATTTGAGTCAAACCATTTGCCATCAGAGCTTCAACAAGGTTTGAACTTGTGTGGCTTCCTGAATTCTTGCAAAATCTACTGAGAAATATAATATAGCTGTGGAAGTGGACAACCACAGAGTATTTCCTCTGGAATAAAATTCCTTTTAGTGGTTTACCTTGCATGCCTCTAGTTTGTATGTATATGTGTTGTGTATTTGAAGCCATATTCTATCCAGTTGAGGTAAACCTGATTCAAGAAGCATGGGGTGAAAGTGAACAGCATCTTCCATCTCACTTTGCCTAAAAACAAGTAAATACTCTCTATGGAATACTATTGTTTATACATCAAAGAAATCTGGGGTGCATCTATACTGTAGAATTAATGCAGTTTGACATCACTTTAACTGCTATGGTTCAATGCTATGGAATAACAGTTGTTGTTTGGTGAGGCACCAGAACTCTTTGGCAGAGAAGGCTAAAGACTTTGCAAATCCATACTATTGAGCCATGGCAGTTAAATAGTTGCCAAACTGCATTAATTCTATAATATAGATGCACCCTTAATGGTGAAAGGTTTCTTTTTGAATAATCATTGCTTCTAGCTTCTCAGTAAGAAATGTTCACTATATTGCATAATTATGTCTTCTACTCATTTTCCCAGAACAGGTGCTAGGCTAATGCATCTCTTATTTCCATGTTAGCCTCTGGATTCTTTTAATGGAGTTATACTGGCTAATGTCCAGATTTTTTTAAACAATCAATACAGTGAGGATTTTTATTTTGTATTTTCGTTAAAAGATATAATACTTTCAAATATTAGCTCGTTAAGAAATCGTTGCTTCATATTCCTTGGGCATCATCATGTTTTAATTGGTATATTGGCCATAGAATTTCATTTCTTACTATCTCTGTTTGACTTAATTTATCAGGTTCCTAAAAAATCTGCTTCAGAAATCGATATCTAGCCTAAATCCCCTACAGTGGAAATTAATGCAAATAATTCATTTGGCATCTCTGCAATCTTCCACTCATCTTTCGGTAATCCTGTCAAGCCAACTTCTTCCATGGCGGCTTTTCTACTTCTATGTTTCATTTCATTTTATTTTGCTGCAACATGTGCTTCACTTTGTCATATTACAAATAGCCAAAGCTTATCATTTTTTTCTTATTTTCCCTTATTTGGACATTTTCATTTTGCTTTTTTAAAGGAAGTATTCATGTCTTTGATAATTTCCTTGACTTTGCTTGTTAACTGTGCTGGTGTTATCTTGCACTTATTTGCACCTTTCCTAATCTGAAGTACACATTTTATCACAACTTCTGTTGCAGTGGTTTAAAATAACATCCAAGAGCCACCAACAGATTTAATACCCTTGACTCTCTTTTGCAACTTACTTTAAACAAATCTACTAATTTTTTCAGTTTCTTTCTTTCTTTCTTTTTACATTAGGTCAGAAATCTCAGAGACACAGCACTGGGTTGTATGGTAAAGTCCAAATCATCCTCTGGGTGATTCATTTTGCACAACTATAACACTTTGATGCTACTTTAACAGTCAAAGCTCCATCCTCTGGAATCCTGGACTTATAGTTTGGTGAGGCATCTACTGTACTATGATATATAGTACTAAGCCACTTTCTTCTGAATTATATACCCTTGATACCATGATTTAATATTTAATAAAATCTTTTCTGGTGATTCCAGATTCCAGAGTATGTAGTAATTGCACTAAATTACTCTAATTTCTGTGTAGGGATGAGTATTAATTTGATTATTCTGATGATTCTGTTAATGTAGAAAAGGAGTTCTGATTTTAGATCTCACCTGAGAGTCCCTACCCAGTCACTGCCAAGGTTTCTGTAGTGAAAGGGAGGTGTTTAAATAATTTGTATGCATATTTCAAAGAGGAAGATCTTTTTAGAGATGCCTTACAATATGTCAAACCTTTCCGCCTCATTACTTGAAATGATATTTCAAAAAATTAAAAAAATAAATGCAAGACCTGTGGAGGTGAAAACAGCTGAAAGTGAATTCTGCCACTACAGCATTGTGTACAAGATCTGAGTAGGTGTGCAAAGAATATTCATAAATATTAATTGCACATGAAATCATCCTCCCCTCATTTTCTTTTTTTTAAAAAAAACTCTGACAAAGAGACTCCTGTTTAGTCGAGAATCTTTGCAGTTTGGGGAAAGGGGACATTTACCCTGACTACTTAGGTCATATGAGCCCCAGATAGAGTGACCAACTTTCAGCCATAAAATTAAGGGATAGTTAGTCATGACAATTTTTTTTGTATTTTTAGCAGTGCAGTATCATTCTAGCAAATGTTAATGGAATGGATATTAAACAAAACAAATTATTATTTATTATGTGTCAGGAAAACTATTTTTAAAGTCGGCTCAGCAGCCCACTCCACTTTTCTCTCCTTCCTCCGTCTTTTCTCTTTCTCATCTTCTTCCTCTCTTCTTCTTCTTTTTCCCATTCTTATAATCTTTTCCCTCCTCTTCCTCTCTTTTCTCCCTCCTCTCCTCCTTCCTCTTCTTCTCTCCAACTTCCTTCTCTTCTTCCTCTTCTTTTTCCTCCTCTCTTTTTCTCCATCATCTTATCCATCTTCTCTTTCTTGGCTTCTTTTCTCTCCTCCTCCTCCTGCTCCTCCTCCTCTTCCTTCACTAGCCTAGAAGCATTAGAGGAGGAAAAAACCCAGGAGCTCAGTGCCCTTTTCTTCATTGCAAGGCAGGGCTTAGGCCAAGCCAGTAAGCAAGGCATGAGACAGGGGAAAGGGAGTTATATTGGGCTTTCTCCATCTCTTACATATTTTCCCAAAGTGCCCTCACAAACTTCTCTCACCACACACAGACATACAGTGAGGCTGTACTTCCAAATATATGGGAGAAATGTAGGAGCAATAAGGTAGCTGAAATATGGAGGTTTACGGGAAATGCAGGAAACTTTTCACTCTAGCCCTGGATCAACTCCATGATAGCCAAACAGTATACAAGCTAATACAGGGCAATACAGGGCCTGTATTTTAGGGTACCCTAAAATGGTGCCTGAGATTGCCATGGTGTGGGGAATGGGGGCGGGGAGATGGTAATTATCATTCTGTGCCCTGAGTCATCTGACTCTAGGAAACACAGGATGGCAAGAAAAACAGTTGTGGCCAGGTCCATCTTTGAACCAGCCCAACTGTTTACATGAGCCCAAAGACTAGGGATACTCCAAATTGTGGGCCAGAATTCAGAGTGCACCCCCCACACACACACACACACACATACGTTCTTTAGTAAATGCAGATTAAAGTCATATTAAGATGGCCTTGTTGGGAATATACTTCAAGGCAAGTCAGTTAGCTAGGTTATTAGAATTCAAATTGGAAGGGTAAAAAAAATTGGTGCAAATAGAAAAAGAAGCAAATAGTTGGCAAAAAGGAACGTCATTGGGAGACAGAATAGATAGAAAAGAACTTAAAAGCAGGCCCTTGTTTAACATTGTTGTTAATCTGGAAAAAATGGCAAACTAAATTAAAAATAAATAAAATTGACTCTTTCCCATTAGAAACATTGGAAAATAAGGATAGGACATTCAGGAATCTAATTAAGGCACTAAAGGAAAATGTTATCAAAAGAATTGGGGACCTCATGGATCCCAATGGAGAATTATTAAAGTGGGATAAAATAAAAGATAAATGTGGTCAAGGGAATTGGATAGCATGGTTAGGTCTGTCCAGTAAAGCTAAGGCCATGAAAAGAAGAGAAGCAGCTCAAACCTCTCCGGATAGAATAATTAAAAGAAACATAGAAATAGATAAAGGAATGACTGGGCTATTATTTATTTATTTATTTATTTAATTTATATATCGCTCTTCTCCCCCAGGGGGACCCAGAGCGGTCTTACATAATGGCATGATTAACGCCACATATAATACAAAATATAGTAAAAACAAACAATCGTAAAAACACACTTAAAAACCAATATCATGCCGCATTAAAACAGTAAAACACTGTGTAACCGTTACAACAGGGCCAGTAGCATTGGGCCAAAAGTCAGAGCCAGTCTGTATTCAACTTCACATTAATCCAACAAATACATCAGATTATATCAACCGTATCTTAAGATGGGCCAAAAGCTTGGTCCCACATCCAGGTCTTCAGTTGCTTCCTAAAAGACATGAGTGAGAGGGCTGCCCTAATCTCCCTTGGCAAGGAGTTCCACAGCCAAGGAGCCACCACAGAAAAAGCCCTGTCTCTCGTCCCTGCCAAACGCACCTGTGATGGTGGCGGGACCAAGAGCAGGGCCTCACTGGAAGATCTTAATCTGTGGGGCGGCTCATTGTATGACGAACTAATTGCCTTAACTTATAACACAAAAACAACTCTTATAGAGACTTGGAAAGAGGAAAAAAACTTTCCTGAGAAACTAATCAGGTCTTAGATTGATAATATTCATAAAATTAAACATATAAGGATCAAAGAAACCCAAAGGAAAATAATCTCTAAATGGTACAGAACCCCCCTCCAATTAGCACACATGATGGGAAATACCTCAAACAAGTGTTGGCACAAATGTGGGGGGAAATTCAGAACTTTTATAGTAAAATAAGAAAAGTAATGGAAGAAATAATAGGGAAAGAATTAATATGGGACAAAGCCAGATACATGTCTCTCACAATTAAGGTAAAGGAAGATAACAATAATTGGACAGAGATCCTAAAATATATGACAGCTGTAATACAAGCCACGATAGCCTGAGGATGGAGGGATGATACAAAATGGGACATAGAAACTTGGTGGGCTTATATATCAGAATATACAGTTAATGACTTCATCAATCAGTGTGATGTCCCATGGGCCTCAGAGTTCTGACCCCAGGGCCATTATGGCTCATGATGACGACAACATGGGTTTTTTGCCGTCTCAGCAGGAGACGGAGTCATTCCAGATGCCTGTTGTTGACAATTCTTACCAAGAGCCCATTAAAACGGACCTTGAACAAGCTTTTCCCAGCACCTCTCCCCCCTTCATGAGAAAAGAGTTCTATGCGGCGAGTCGGGGTCAAAAAGAACAAACAAGGAGAAGCACCAGATTAGCAGTCAGACAGGACAATAATTAGCTAAGTTTCCCCTGGGAATTTGCAGGGAGGAACGCATCTGGATGAAGTGGTGTTTCACTTCTCTTTCCCTTGGGAAAGGAAGCTCTGGACACCTGCTTTGCAGGAAGATTGAGGTTCGTTAAAAGTTCCCCGCACCGAGGAATCAGTGCGGAGTCAACAGATCAGCTTCAGGACTAACTTCGGTTCCAGCGTAGTGTGGACTGCGTTTTAAATCTGCAACTCCAGTTTCCTTGCCTTGCCTTGCCAAGTTTTCATGAACTATCTCGTCGTGTTTCCAGCTTTACATCTTATGCCAAGTATTTAGCCTTGTTTCTAGTTCCTGCCTTGGATTTACTTTGAACTTTAAAAACACTTTGGACGTTTTCCCCACTCTACTGTTTGGAAGTAGAGTGTGTTTCGGTTTTGGGATTATCACATTGAACTCTAATATTAAATACTGAACAATATATTTCTGGACTATATTTGACCTTCCCTGAAAGGTCTATTGCTGGACTACATTTTCTATTTGTTTTTATTCTACTATAATTTTTCCTTAATAAAGATATTAGATTGTTATTGGCCTCAGTGTATTGGTTCTAGTGCTCCGCTGCCTGGGCATGACAATCAAATGGGAAAAAAGTATACAAGTATCTTAAAAGAACAAGACTGGTTCAGGAAATGGTCCGTGCTAATTGACAAAATAGATGGAGACGAAAGACAGACCACCTTGAACCAGGCGTTCCACATGGTTAAAATGATGCTTTGATAATATTTTGTATTGCTGTTCCAAGGGGGCGGGGGAATGAGGGGAGGGCGGGGGTGGAGGGTGATACATTTCTAAGGATTGTTTAAAATGTCATTTAATGAATAGTCACTTTTGGAATAATGAACACTGAAATAAGTCATGCATGGCAAAAAAATAGTTAATTGTTGGGATGTATCAAATACAAAATTTTAAAAATAAAAAGGCCTTATTGAGAGCAGATCTAGGGACTTCTTTGGCTACCACAAAACTAATCTGGGGCCCATTTGCATTAAATGGTTAGTTTAGATGTGTCATAGGGCCTCCATTGCTATTCTATAGTATGTGTAAACCCCCAAAAGTAAAAATGTAGAGTTCACTATTATATGTGTCAAGAGTCAGATGCCAATTTGAGAGCAAAACAGAGTTTCTTCAAGAGATAGCCCAAAAAATAGACACAAACACAAAAGATGGCTTTAAACACTTAACTTTCAGTGTTTTAAAGCAGTCCAAACAAAAATATGTCAAAAAGTATGCTTTAGCAACCAAACCGGATTATCCAAGCAAATAATCCAGATTAAACAAAAGGTGCTTCAATTCAGCTCTCAACAAACTAAGTTGGCTTGGAAAAGCAGCCAAAACAAAACAAAGACTTGGAAACTCCCAAAAAAACTCACAAGAGTCACAAGCTAGCAGTTTTAACACAAAGCTCTAAACAGAAACCAAAACTGGGCAAAGGAGCTTGTAAACAAACTTGGAGCCGGTGCAAAAGCGAAGATACGTCTCCAAGCCCTTACTGCAGCAAGCAACAGGCTTTGGATTTAAAGGGACAGTGCAAGAAGATGTCGTCAAACTGGTCCGGAGTCGAAATAGCAGGAACAGCAGCAAACCGCTTTGAGAGTGCAGGTAATGCCAGGAGCTCAAGGGACAAAGCGAAGAGACGTCATCAGGTTGATCCAGGGTCAGGACAGGAGACAGCAGCAGGGTCAGGAGGCAAGGCAGAAGTCAAGAGCCGTGGGTAGACCAATCAGAGAGAGAAGGCAGAAACAGGGTGGAATTCCAGTCCAAGGTCCAGAGGTTGTAGTCATTAATTCAAGGTCCACGAAATGGCACAAAGAGCCAAGGCAACAGAGGCAACAGCAGATCTGAAGCAAAGTCCCAGTCCAGTCTTCTTTAACACGTACAGGAATCCCAATGGTGCCCAGCAACACCTTGCCACACGCAAAGTGAAGTGACCAAACATTACCAATTTATCCCAATTCTCCCTGGGTGTCCAAACACCAACACCCAAAAAGCAGGTGTCCCAAATCCTTAATCTGAATCAGAACTCCACACAGCTAAAGCTCGTGGATCAGGCGTGCCTAATTCTTCATCAGAATTCCAATAATCCTGCCCACACCCAACACCATGCACACCTGAGGATCCATTCTCCCTCCTCCAAACAGACCAAGTGGGATCTGCTTCTGAAGATACACAAGGTTCAGAAGTATTCATGGGCCCCAATTCTCCAGGCATCTCCGGTGCCTATGCCCAGTCAGTGCCCACTTCCTCAGCCACCACCTGTTCCCCAGCATCCATTTCTTCCACAGACTCTCCATCTGAATCTTCCATAGAAGATTCCCCATTGAGGTCCCTAATTCTCTTTCTGTGCCAATCCTCCAACGAGCCCTCTTCGCGAGGGTTTTTCCTTCCTCTCCTGATCCCACCACTATCACCCACAGTCCCCGAAGGCACAGTCACAACAATATGTGGTGCAGATTCTCACCAGTCCATGATTCTTCTTATCCACACTCCTTGATATTTCTGACAATTTTTCTAATATTTTAACATATTCTCTCCACTCCTAACTGTATCTGAGCTAAAACAACTATCTATATCAGAGTTTCTCAAACTGTGTTCCTCCAGATGTTTTGAACTTCAGCTCCCACAATTCCTAACAACTGGTAAACTGGCTGGGATTTCTGGGAGCCAAAGTCCAAATACCTGGAGGAGCACAGTTTCAGAAACACTGATCTACATTATCCTATCATCTTAACATGTGAGTTCATTGAAAAAATGCATGCATATCTTCTGTAACAGTAGTAAAACTATCGTGAAGTATGGACTTCTGTCCTTGAGCACAAGTGAAGCAGGTGAGTGCCAATTAAATACTGAAGTTTGATGACAGTATAATTTGGTAGTATGCAATGCTAATTTAGAAACAAATTATCCCTATAAATGGGATGGGTGGTAATTTAAAAGAATGTTGAGCAGAGTCACATGCTTGATGAGACAATCTAATAATGTTGTTCTACTAGATAAGTAGGTGTGCAAACACATGCAGAAGGGGAAATTTCAATGATAAAGAGCCAAAGCAAAGAGAAAAATGATAGAAGTCTTCATTTTACAAATATCA
Source organism: Anolis carolinensis (assembly GCF_035594765.1). Lineage (NCBI taxonomy): Eukaryota > Metazoa > Chordata > Lepidosauria > Squamata > Anolidae > Anolis > Anolis carolinensis. The sequence continues at coordinate 164,778,768 of NC_085844.1, read as the reverse complement.
GATGACTAAATTATTGTAAACTATCTTTGTTCAGAAGATCTTTCAATACACCTTCACAAAAACTCTACTACTGCATCAACACATTGACGAAACTGGCAAAAGATTACCCTTTGTTCTCTTCCTAAGGTGAGGTGAATATGAACACATTTTAGATGAATGAAAGTGGAGCTAAAATACTCAAATCCAACATATTGAATAGATGTAAAAGAATGTCCTTCAGCATTAACAGAACATTTGGAAGGAATCCCGGCATGTTTAGCATGTTTTATTTAAGAAAAAGCTATCAAGCCAATTGTTATGAGAGTTTGAATTCAGTGTTCCAAAGCAAGATGGAAATTCCTCTTTAATGTTACCAATGTTCAGATGTTTTTTCAAATTCATTTTAGATATGAGCACAATGATTTCCTGTGAACAATATTATATTTCAGGAGATAAATGTGTGGGTGATGGGAACTGTGGTCAGGACAGATCAGATGAGATGTTCTTTTCCACTGCTTGTTTTAAGTACATTAGAGATAGAGAATTTATGGCCTTCCAGAGCCACTAGATTGATTCTCTCATCATTCCCAGCAAATAGGGTCAATGGTTAAATTTGATGGGAGTGGTAGTGCAAAAACATACTGAAGGTGGTGGATGTTCCAGATCTATTGTTTAAAAAAAGAATCCAAAGGAATATCTGAACAAGTACTGGAGCTAATCAGGGATATCCCCTGATTATTAAATATAGCATGGACCAGGATGCTACAGATACTGGTTGCATTAAAGCAATGTGTTTTTATTTGTTTTGGTTGGGTTGGACTCTTCTTTAAAACACTTGTACTAGATATTGCTTTGTTTTGCTTTCACTTATATTGTAAACCAGTTTAGATCTGATGTTGATTGAAAAGTTGAATATAAAGAAATAGCAGAAATCACAAGCTGTATCATGAAGATATTTTTTTTATCGCTTCGTATAAAACAGTGGCATATGCTTTCCAAATTGTCCAAAGTCCTATGCATAAAGGGAACACTGTCCCAAGACTACATAGACACTGCTTCTTTAAGAAAAAAAGGCTAAGTATTCTCATGTGTATTACAGGTCCCAAAAGAGAGTCAAAAATCCTCCCTTCTGAACATAAATCCAACCACTGTGCTCACAGGTGAACACTACAACAATTCAATTGAGCTTGGCTCTCATCCAAGACTCATCCCAATTTTCTGCCCACTTCCTCCAGTTCCTGCTGTTAACTGCCTAGTATTTAGCACTGAAGGACTTTCAGCTTTACTTTTAATGAAGCTAAACAAAAAGAGAGATAAACCAATTTTAAAATGTGAATGTTGCATCACTACATGTCAGATGTTAGATATGAATGGCCCAGATGCAAGTTCTTTAAATGTGAAGTTTTAACAGATGTGTCGGGAAAACTTTTCCAAATAGAAACAGAAGCCCTGTCATGAATGGGTAAAACTGAGACTCAGAAAGTGCTTAAGAAAACAAAATAATAATAAAAAAACATTACTATTATATTTCCAAGTCCACACCTTAGTTATTTAATGTTCTAATAAAAATCCCTCTTTATGTTATCATCAACCATCATTTATCTATATAGTACCATCAATATACATTATTTTTACAAGTAAGAACCAAAACCAGTTTGTCCTGCCAAAGGCATGCAATCTATATTATATGTGCATGCATGTACAGAGGGAAGGAAACAGTAATAAAAAATAAAACTATACAATGCAATTATAAAATACATTATCCAGCTAAAATAAAAAAAACCCCACAATATAATATAAAACCAACTGACCAATGCATGTATTGGCCATCTTGAGTCCATATACAGGCAGTCCCCATGTTATAAACAACATAGGTTCACTAGGCTTGTTCTTTAAGTTGAATACATTTTTAAGTGTTACTCCAGTCAAATATACATATTTCTTTGCTTTGGATAGCACAGTGAGAGGTTAACATCCCTATGGTGTTCGCTTTGCTTTCTGTGCCCCTGTTTAGAAGATTTCGCTTCACTTTCTGTGCCTTTGATAATTTGATTTTGAAAATTTCGACTTATTGTGGAAACAAGGCTTGGTGAGAAAGCTACAGTTGAGACACCTTTTCCCCATGATAAATCATTCAAGAGTGAATTTCCCTTCAGATGGGTAGATTTCACTCCCAGGACCATTCTTAACTATGAGTCATTTGTAAGTTGGATGTTTTTAGAACTCGAGGACTGCCTGTATTGGAAAAAAAGATGAGATAAAAATAAACTACATAAATAAATAAATGATCAAATATACAAAAGTATAAAACAACTTTAAAATTCCCATGTTACATTTTCATTTCAAAAAGAAATAAAGTAGTAGCCACCAGATGTCAGTGGTCCTCTTGTCCACTTTGACATTATCTCAACAGCAACCCCCCCCCCCCACACACACACACATAAACACACAAAACTAGGCCTGAGGCATCCCTTAAATTGTGTCATATGCTTCCTTCACATTTTGTATAGCCACTCATGCATAAAATAATGTAAAAGTCATCAACACACTGTAGCATGAATGAACTTCCCTCTTGCTGAGTTGTAATTGTAATATACTTGAGTTAGACCAATAAGGAGTTAATTACAAGTAACCAATGTATATAATATGTATAGTTACTTCTCAGCTTTTGGTGAAATTGTAAAACCCTCACTTAAACCATCACTACAATGCAGGCACAGTGTGAATATTCATAACTACTTATGCATCTACCACTGGTATTTTTTGTTTTGTTTTTATAGATACTAAAAGAAAGAAAAAAACCCAAAATGTTGTTGAAGATGGAAGAAAGAATAATAATAAATGTAGAAGGTGAATGAGATAAACAGAGGAACCAAGTCTTGTCCTTGCTGTATGCCACAATTGTCTTTTTTGTTTGCCCGGTATTGAGGTCAAGCTTCAAGGTGACCCTGTGCATTTTTGTTCTCCTGGCAGGAGTGAATGTGCCTTGATAGATGCTTGAAACAATTACAGCAAGTTAAGGGAATTCTAGCAAAGCGCTAGGGAGAGCAGTTCATGCCTTTAGGGCCTCATCTCCAATAGAGATAGGAAAGCAAATAAAGTTGAAAATATAGAGTGGGAAGAGAAAAAGAATAAGAAGCAAGCAGCATATATTACATATACTGCAATTCCCTTTTAAACCTTTTGGCCAGATCTAAATTTCAGTGGTGTTGAACCTTATATTGTCCACTACAATGCACTTAGAAACTACATATACATTAGAGAAAAAGAGCAGACTTATGCATTATGGAAAACTGCTTAATTTGGAAAATTTTTCTAGAACTTCAGAGTATCTTAAAATGATCTTTTTTTTTTAAAAAAAAAAAAACCAACTCTGGACAAATACTATTTTCTCACTTGTCCTATGCATAAAAGCTGGTAATTCTTCTAAGTCAATCTTTTGTGAGAGTTTTTTGTCCTCTTTGATTTCCAAATTAGGAGATTTCACTTCTAAAATAATGAATACTCTCAATTTTTCCCAGTGTCTGAATATTGGAATGAATTATCAGATTTACTTCCTGGAAATCATTGATGTTTTTCCACACTTCTGCCACCAGTTCATGTGCACATTGATGAAAACCTTGCTGAAAAAAGTTGTATTGATGCATGAGTAGGATTCTGTCATAGTTGTGATTCATTTTGTCCCTCCCTCCCAAATATGCAGGATCCAATGTCAGCTAAACACCCTTACAAAATATTCGTAACACATAAAAGTGTTGTGATTATTTTTTTGCAGTGTTCAACTAATACATGATCTGTGGGGTGTTTAACTGATACATTATTGTGTCAAGACTAGATTTATGAAAACCTTTTTCAATGCATACATGTGCATAGACTACTTGGGATGAAAAGGAGAAAAAGAAACAAATCTATGGAAAGTACTGAAAAGTGCAAAATACATGCTCCATTTCTTAGAGTTAAACCAGGTTTCAGAAATAAGTGAATGCAAGTCAAAATAAACTGAATGAGCAACTTAGGAACTGAGCAAGGAAATACTATAAATACCATAAAATAATATAAAAGTGTAGATGTGTTTAACCCATATTAGATTATTGCCTTTAAAGTCTGCAAAATCTATCTTACAATACGCAAAACAGTGACTATAACAATGAGCCTTTATTATCTAATGTAAGGATTCATAATAATTAGAAATTAAAACATTTGTACCAGAAACTATGTCAGACGTTTGTGAGAAATATTATCTTGCATGGTTATGGCTCATCCTATGTGGGCAGCATGGTCTCATATATTGTCCCAAATGTTTTCTATTGGGATCTAGCATATAACTCACCTTACTAAATAATAATGATAATAATAATAATAATAATAATAATAATAATAATAATAATAATAATAACTTTATTTTTATACCCCGCCCCATCTCCCCGAAGGGACTCTGACATTTTTTTTAAAATGACTGAATGGATGACTAGGCTGAGTTATATACCAAAAAGCTGAAATTTTATAACAAATGAAAGGGACTAGCAGATGTACAATACAATTGTTTATTTCTTCCTGCTAGTAGTGCTTTCTCTGATGGAAGTTCATTGGATATTGCAGCCTTGACACAAGGCTGTAATATCCAATAACAAAAAGATAATTAACAATTGACCATGTTGGCCATGCAGCAAAACATTACAAAATCCACAAGCAACAATACCATGATTGGGCCACAAATATATCATGCAAGTTTTTGAAGCTTTGCAGGCTTCTTTATCAGGCAAGAACACTATACAGGACAAAAATGGTGATAAGGTTAGAGTTATGAGCCTACATTCTATTTGAGATGTTTGTGAATCCTGATTGTCTAAAGCAGGGATCCCCAAACTAAGGTCCACAGGCCAGATGCATTCCTTCAAGGTCAATTCCCCCCCCCACCCCCTCCTAATCTTTTAGATTTAGGGTCAGTCTAAGTCTGAATCCTTCAAGGCACAACAACAACAATCCTAATTAACTTGACTATCTCATCAGCCAAAAGCAGGCCCACATTTTTCATTGAAATACTGGCAAGTTTATGTTGGCTAAAATTGTTCTTCATTTTCAATATTGTATTTTTTATGTATTTTGCACTTCAAGTAAGATATTTGCAGTGTGTGTAGGCTTTTTAAACTCATCACTTAAAAGGTTTGAGGACCACTTGTCTAAAGGGATCTATTCTCAATATAGGCAGAAGCTACTTTTTCTCCAGGTGAGAACTACAACGAGCAATAAAAGGCAGGTAATACCATTTCGACTCCATTAGCAACCTTCATTGGGCCAACTCCAATGCTAATGGAGTTAAAATTTTAGTCCCTAGTTCTTCAAAAGCTTTCATCATGTATTTTATGCTTTGGCAAGGACTAATAGAGATATCACTTGCTTGTGAATTTTGGATAATCATTAACAAATTGTTGCTAGAAAGTGGTAGAGAATGAGAGGTAGGAAAGGTCAAAGTGACATTAAGAAGCAAGACGGTGAAGCATAGAACAATAAATTAAAGAGACAAAAATGGGAAGCAGAAGCAGAAGCAGAAAAAATATTTGACTATCAAAAGCAATACACTCCAGAGCATATTAAAAGTATTAAAACAGATATGTAGAAATGAAAAAGTGCAAGGCAGAGACAGAAAATCAATTTGATCAGCTATAATTCCTCAGTAAGAGACAGAAGTTCAACTTTCCCCAAAGCCAATTTGGACAACAGGAAAAGATAGGAATTGTAACTTGCCCAGTGATGAGAAAAACTGAAACACTGATATTCTAGAAAAACCAAAAGAATAGGACTAAGGAAAATCTGTTTCCAAATGTTTTAAAATGACTGCCTGTGTTTCCAAATTTGCACATCCCAAAAATATTTAGTAGGATACTATTTAGTATTTACTCACCGAACATAATGCATTATGTCTCCGGCCCTTGAGCCTGCAATGGCACACTCTCCACATTTTGATAGATGGTATGAGAAAACACAAAAAATAGGAATGTATAGCAAAAGAAGGGATATAAAAAGCTGTCTTCTTTTGTTGCATTTTGCAATACATTGTTGAAGTTATTTCTAATCCACTGCCAATTTCACTATTAAGTTGTGAGACACTCTCCTCCCTCAAGCTCAATATGGGTTTAATGAATAGTTTTTTAATATAAATTTTATTTGTCTTTGTTGTGTAAATAAAAAGCAAAAAAGAGAAGGAAAAAGGAAAAATCAGAAAGAAAAACATGCATAAAAAGAAAATATTAACAAGATTTTATACAACCACCTAATGCAAATTATATACAAAATATTGATGATTTTACACTTATCACATGTTATCAAACCCTTACCCCTCTTTCCCCACACCCGTGAACCCATCTCACCGCTGCATTATCACAGCCCCTCTCCAATCTTTAGTAGTAGTTAGTTACCTCTATTTTCCCCTTCCAATATTTTGCTATTGCTAGTCTTGCCGCAACAAAGCTGCATTGCCAAATTTCTTCATCTCCTACACCAATATTCTTTCTGAATAATCCTAAAAGGCATATTTCTAGCTTTTTCTTGACCTTTTTGGTGATCATATTGTGTTTCTATAACCACCTTTCCCCAAACATTTTGTACTACACTGCAGGACCACCAAACATGAAAAAAGAACCTTTCTGCTTACTGCACCTCCGGCATTCCCCTCAACAAGTTTTATCTATTTTTCCATTAGCTCTGATGGTATATAGCTTCTGTAAAACATTTTATACAGTAGAGTCTCACTTATCCAACTTAAACGGGCCAGCAGAACGTTGGATAAGCGAATATGTTGGATAATAAGAAGGGATTAAGAAAACACCTATTACACATCAAATTAGGTTATGATTTTACAAATTAAGTAACAAATTTGATAGAAAAAGTAGTTCTATATGTAGTAATGCTACATAGTAATTACTGTATTTACAAATTTAGCACCGAAATATCACGATGTATTGAAAACATTGACTACAAAAATGTGTTGGATAATCCAGAATAAGTTGGATAAGCGAGTGTTGGATAAGTGAGACTCTACTGTACATGTTTTCTCTTAACTGAACCAGCTATCAAAAATTTAATCCCCCTTTTCCAGAGATGCTCTCAATCCTCCAAATCAATATTTCTCCATAAATCTTTAGCCCACAAGATCATCCTAGTTTTTATTTGATTGACCTCTAAGTTATATTATAAAATATATTTGTGTAGTTTGGAGATTAGGTCTTTGGTACTCTTTTCAAAAATGTTCTCTAATTCTGATTTTGTAGATGAAAACCCTACCCTTGCACCTTTTGTAAATCTATCATGTAATTGATAGAAGCAAAACCAGTCATTTATCCCTTACTCCTCTCTCCTTTTAAGTTTCCATTGCTCTTTTTCTTTGATAAGTCACTCCCTATAACTACTTGATTCTCCATGGGTATGTGGTCTCCAATGGGCACAGCCATAATGTAGTTTTTGGTTCAATCTCCTCCTTATACCTTTTCCATGTTGCTGAAAGATAAGCTCTTATTATATGTCTATTAAATTCCTTATTTGCCTTGTCCTTTTCATACCACAGATAGGCATGCCACCCAAAACTTAGATTATGGCTCTCTTAATTAATCCAGTTTGATCCATTTCTTAAGAAAACTGAAATTTGCTGCTTCATAATAATAACTAAGATCTGGAAGTGCTAGGTCCTCTCTATCTTTTGCATCTATAAGATTCCTATAAGCAATTCTAGCTTTTTTGCCTTTCCAGATGAATTTAGCTTTTGTCACTACCTTGCAGGTGTCTAATTCCTCCAAGTTATCAACACTGCTCTTGGACATATTTTTAGTTAGAAACACAGATTTCTCGTTTGTCGATTTTAAAACCTGATATCTTACCATATCCAATAATAATCTCCATTAGGATGTATGTACTTCTTATTGGGTCCCTTAAAAGGCATACCAAATCACCTGTATAAGTCTTCCCTTTAAATTCATGCCTTTTTTTTATTTTAACTCACTTGATGTCACTATCTCCTCTTATTTAATGTTCAGTATTTCTAATCTATATATATAAAAGGGTAATGGAATCAAGGCACCGGACAAAACAACTAAACTAAACGCCCTACAACCTCGAAAATTGCCAGCACAACCTCTCATCCACGCCTCTACGTTCATACAACAAAAAGAAAAGAAAAATTAAGTCCTAGCCACAGCAATGCGTGGCTGGGCACAGCTAGTATTCATATAAACAGTAAGGCCAACATTGTCTTGTCCCTTTTCAAATCTCTATAAAATTTGACAATTAACCATTTATTTTCAGTTTGGCCCTTTGTCTTGAATAGATGGCTCCAACAGCCTTCCTGAAGTGTTGACCCACCCCATAATGGGCCAATACGTTAGTCATATAGTCCCATCAAACATTATCAAATGCTTTCTCAACATCTAGAAACAGTAACACAATCTCTCTGATCGGGTCTTGTCCAGCGTACACTATTATATCTAACATCATTTTCTACCAAAGCGGAAGCTAAAAGGCTTGAGAATATACTCTTATATTTCTGTAGATCTAGAATAACTAGCTAATATATATGAACAATGGTCTTTAGTGAGGAATAATAAATATGTTAAGCAATTTTCAAAAGTAGACAAAAATAAAACAACAAAAATAAAGTCAAGAAAACCCTTAAGATGCTGTATTATGAGGTGTTGCTTTTAGTGTGATCTTCTTCTTTCCCCCATAAATAAATCCAAGCTTTCTTCTAAAATAAAACCTATTAGGTGATAGTGTAATTGTATCAGATGGTAATTGTACAAATGGTTGTAATATGGAATGGAAGCCACTTAATAAATACATGTTTTTAAAAAGATTTGGGAAAAATCATTTAGCGTTAGATAAATGATGGAAGAAAATAGTGCTTGAAGCATGTGAAACAAGGTGTAGATATAATTCATAGTCCTTTAAATCAGACCAGGCCTATCATAGGTTTTTCTTATGTTCATGATCCTTTCAGTTGTACATCCAATTAACCTTTATTTACTGAGGGAATGATGACATTCTAATTTGATTGGCAGCCCTGGTGCTGGCGCCAGTGAATGAAGTTCAGAAAATTCTGCTGGAAAATCATGGTTTATTAATACATCATTAAGCACTTTAAATGGATTCCAATGGCATATGCCTAAGGAAAGAGATAATTCAGCATTTGTTAGTTACTGACAGACTACAGGATTGAAAGTTATATCACAAGCCTTAATATGTTAAAATTTCTAATGTGTGAGCAATTGAATTACAAGATTGTTGAGTAGCCTGTATGTCATCAGCCTCTTTACCAGTAAGAACTATAAATGTTAATGATGCCACTGTTTTGTACAGCTCTGAGAACAATGCACTATAGTAATACAATCCAGATGCATTTCAACAAAAATATAATGGCAATTCAATTTATTTGTGATGTGTTTATGATGAGCATTGAGTGCATTAAACCTCCTTTAGAGAAATGACATCATTTAGGGTAGAACAGCCTGATAACCGGTATGAAATGAATCTCTTAACAAGTGTATAGTCATCTCAAACATGTCCATCTTAGGACTTTATTGCCTGAAGCTGTTATTCGTCTGCAATTTCACCATCATTGATAGTGGATACATACCAGTTTGAGTACTTTCAATATTGTATCTTGCCTCATTAGAACAATTGTGCCAATTCACCACTATCATATCTTCATATACTCCTGCTTTCTCCATTTCCACTCTTTTGTATATTTTTAAAGAGAATTTACAGCAATTTTAAAATTCCAGGTTTAAGTAATAAAAAGAGCAAATATAACAATAAAATATAACACAAATAGAATATGGATAGCTTAGGGTTTCTGAGAGGGAGATGAGGATAAGCCCCCAAGGGCTGGTTGGGAGAAACTCAACCCCTGAATTCATTTTACTGCCAGCTTGCACTTAAAGAAGCAGAATGAATCCATGACACCAAGGTAGAGATGGGAACATTGCAGGATTGCGAGCTATTGATGACTTTCTCTGCTAATATCAAGGGATAGAAGAAGGTAAACCAGCAATGGAATGCCAAAGGTAATGCTAATTTTCCTGCCTTGTGCAATAAAGTCCTTAGCTTTGGGCCCCATTTACACTAATCACTTAGACTGGTGTAGAATAGGATCCGTGGTAACGTGGGACAAGATCACCTTAACTCAGCCTTGCCCCTCATTACGGAAAGTCAAGATGAAGTCTGAATTTTGACCCAAAATTTGAGTTTTCCCCTGACTTAGGATCAGTAAGAACAGCTGGGCCAGTTCCCAAATGAAATTGGTCACATCTGTCCTCACTGCCATCATACAGATGCTTATAGTCAGGGATGGCAGACTCCTTCCCTCACCACCCTTTGAGCAGTGCCAGTCTCCAGCCATGACATGGGACCTACCTGTTCCCTATCACTGGACCTGTTATCAGTCTGGGTGACAGGGAGCTTTGGAAAGGGAGAGGAAAAGGAAGGAGGATTTCCTCCTCTCTCTCCTTTCCCATCTCTCATGTGCCATCATTCTGGCTAACATCAAGGCAAATGACAGGGAACAGGTAGGTCCTCTGTCACAGCCAGAGACCACCACAACATGAGGGTGAGAGCATGGCATTAAGGATGTTTGGCATTCCTAGGTGGTGGGGACTCACTCCTGCCTGTGTGGCAATGGGGGGAGTTCCTATGTAGTCTCTTTTTAGTGCCAATTTGATGTCCAACAGGATGTATCAGGTCTACAAAAAGGGTCAGTGTAGATGTGTCCTAAGTTGGCTGTGGCTCATTTGGGGAATTATTAAAAGGAGTTGCACCCTTAGACTGCAGAGACACCTCAAACCACACTGGAGCCCCTGACTATAAACAATGAAAGTTGTTTATTAAAGAGTATATGTAAGCAACAGCAAATCAAAGTTCAAAGTCAATGAAAGACGGTTTTAGTCCACCAAGTATAAGATACTTGAGAATCTTGAAGCAAGGGTCCATGAAAATAAAAAAAAAAATCAACTTCAGCAAGGCATCAAAATTAGTCCAAGAAACAGGATCTTTAACTGGAACAAAAAACAGGATCTTTAACTGGAACAAGGGGTCCAAACTGCAAAACTTTCAGAAACAATGACTGGACAATCCAAAATTTCCCAAGAGCATGAACAAGAACTGGAATAAAACTCAAGATACAAAGCTATAGGAACTTGGCATGAAAGTCCACAGGAACATAAAACAAGATTCCATGAAGCATGAAACATAGAATCATAAAATCATAGAATAGTAGAGTTGGAAGAGACCTCATGGGCCAACCAGTCCAATCCCCTGCCAAGAAGCAGGAAATCACATTCAAAGCACCCCTGACAGATGGCCATCCAGTCTCTGCTTAAAAGCCTCCAAAGAAGGAACCTCCACCACAGTCCAGAGGAGAGAGTTCCACTGCCGAACAGCTCTCACAGTGAGGAAGTTCTTCATGATGTTCCATGAAACAGGAGCAACACTCTCGATGAGCAAAGTTAATACCTCTGGAAATCTCTCTCAGAAGCGGTTCTTCTTATAGCTCGAATCAAGGCCTCTTTCCGTGGAAAGTTTGCTCAAAACCCTTTCTCATTACCAACCGTCTGTTCTTTCTCAAAACCTCCCTTTCTTGTCTCTGTTGATATATTGCTTTCTTTCTGTCAACCTCATTACTATTATCACAACTGGAATGCCCATCTGCCAAGGGATAACTTAGCCTTGACTCTCCCAAGGAATGGGATTCAAGCTACCTGCTTGAAACCATTGTCTGCTTGCTCCCAGAACAAACTGTGGCTGTCCAGGAACAGCAGACTCATCCAACTCTGGCTGCATGGGAATCCTAGGCCCCAACCCAGATCCATCTGACAGGTCAGGTGCAGGTACAATCACAGGTTGAACAGGTCCAACCTCAGGCTCACCTGATAGCTCAGGTGCAGGCTGGGATACAACAAAAGGCTGGTTTTGACCCTAAAAAATCCTATACAGCTTGGGTACAGTTTATTTTAAGAACCTGATTTCATTTATTTAGGCCATTAAAGCTCTATGATCATCAGAAAAGGGCCTTTTCTCTGTCCCACTACCCTCTTAAGCTTGTCTGGTAAAAAAAAAGAGGGCCTTCACATGGTCCTTCTACACATGCATTATAACCTAAGAGGAAGCAGGTTAAAGGGGGGGGTGTGTCTAAATGATGTTTAGCCAAAGTGTGGGAGGAATCAGGAGTTGTTGGGTTAAGGGCTGGAAAACACTTGTTTAAAAGGTGCCCTTTAAACCTGAATCTTCCTGAAAAACATGCACAGTTCCATGCCTGCATATCCCAACAGTCATGGAAAACATGTACTTTCCTTCCCTCCTCCACTATGTGGACTCCTTCTGTGATGCCTCATGGGCCTTGTAGTCCCGCTCCTAGTGTCACTGTGGCAGATGAGGATGAAAACATGGGGTTTTCTCCGGATCAACAACAGCCGGAATATTTCCAGATGCCTATTGTTGATGTTCTCGCCCCAGAACCAATTAAGACAGACCTTGAGCAGCTCTCACCTCTCTTCGCTAGGAGACAGTCCTTTGCTGCAGACAGGGGAGTGAAAGAGCGGGTTCGCAGGAGCTTGAGAATTGCAGCCAAACAAGACACTGATTAGCCATGTTTCCCCTGGGAAAATCCAGGGAGTCTCACATCTGGAGAAAGCTGGGTTTCGTTTCCCGTTCTCTAGGGAAAGAGAACGCTGGACACCTGCTTGGCGGGAAAACGAGACCCAGATATAGGTGCCTGGCACGGTTGGTCCGGTGCGGAGTCAACAGAGCAGCTTCAGGAGTGAAATCGCGTTCCAGCCTTGTGTGGACTTCGCAAAGTCTGCAAATCCAGTTTCCTTGCCTTGCTTTCCAAGTATTCAAGAATTGCCTCGCTTTGCTCCTAGCCACAGACCTTGCTTCAAGAATCAAGTCTTGCCTCGTACCTTGTTGTGGACTTTTACCTTGGACCCTGAAAGACCCTGGACATTTCCCCACTATTGGCAATAGTGTGTGTTTCGGTTTGGGATTTAACTTTGAACTCTAATATCATTTATTGGACAAACTATTTCTGGACTATATTTGACCTCATTTGAAAGGTCTGCTTCTGGACTATATTTTCTACTTGCTTTTATTATTCTTATATATTTCCTTAATAAAGATATTATTGGCCTCCGTGTATGGTTCTTGGTGCTCCGCTGCCTTGAGTGTGACACCTTCAGGGCATGTGCATTTCTGAAAAGCATGAAACAGCTGATCAGTTGATCAGCTGTCAAACAGAGACACAGGTGGCTCAGGGAAGCACAAGTGGAAAGCAAATACAACTCTTTCAAATTCTGTCTTTTACAGTTTGTAATGTTAAACAGAGTTTTAATAAACAATTGGGGATGGCAGAGATCACAGGTAAGTTAAAAAATGTGTCTGTTAAGCAAAGATGTGCATATGTACATCTTTGGAGTGATTTTTTTTAAATTCTTCCATCAGATTTCACCCATCTGCCCTCCATCTGATCTTCTTCAAAAAAAACAGCTGTAAAGGCAGCACGTGGGGAGGGGGGCATGCAGTGAGACTGGCAGGTCTTTGTTTGGATTCCTTATGAGGTTTCACATTTTAAAAACCCACTTCTTTGTCCCACATTTTGGTGCTGTCTGGAAGTGCCTTCAGTTGCTGCTCCCAGACTTTGGAACATATTTATTAATTTACCTTATTTTCAATTCCTTTAAGGCCCTTTATTTCTTCCCAAGGTTTACTTAGGTACATGGCATTGTCCATCTGTTTTAAAGAATGGTTATTATAGGTGAATAGTAACAGCTAAAGAGAGAACTTCAGAAGATGGGTCTCTTATGTAATATAAGGTGTTGAATGTGGTTCACTTAGTGTCATATAAATCTCTTGACACTGTGTATTATGGTTCATCATTTGAAGCAATGGAACCGAATGTCTAGGAGTTCTTCCAGCCTTTTGTCAGTGTTCTGGAATGCATCTTAAATTCCAATATGTATTCCGAACAGGAGTGTAAATATTCAGACATTTTCTCATCCTTGGCAAGAAAGTGAATCTCAGCACATTGAGATACTATTTTTATGGGTTTTTTTTAATTTAAAAAATCTGTCTGATGTAAGATTTTTTTGAGCTTTGAGCAAGAGCAAAAAGACTGCTACACTTTTTATTACTACATTTTTCTTTTTGGAAAGCAATTTTTTGTGGAAAAATATATATTTATGAAAAATACAATATTTATATTCACAAATTCGAAAGTGTGAAATTCATTTTTAAGTGCAGTGTTCTTGTAATCTCAGCCAACAGAGAGAAAGCATTCCAATTTCTTATTATTTCATGTGAGAATTGAGTAAGAAAAAATGTGCATTACTTGTTCTGAATGTTTTCTCACCAAATATAACATAAGGACAGAAGTGTTGGCAATTTCCTATATTCAGCACAATCTGTTTAATCAGACTGAGAGATAGCAGTTGCCCACAAGGTCAACCACTCAACTACATCATTGAGTAGGGATTTCAATAAGAGTTTCCCCCAACACTAGTCTAATCTGCTAATATATAAAACAATTGATCTTCTTTTACATATTTACATGCTAAGTATAACCATAAAATGACTGGCAAAATTGTATTTGATGATAAGTGATAAAACCACCTGGAGCACCTGTTTCCTGTAGTATATGCCTCCAGGTATAAGAGGTACTTTTTATATAGTACATATTGCAAAATAATATAGAGAGGGTAATCTTACAAATAGATTTGTTCCAAAACAAACTTCAACCAATTTTTTGTTCTTATCCTCTTAATATTTAATTACATTTTTTAAAAAGACAGATTGAAATTTAGAGGTATGTGTAGTAGTGTGAGTTGACAGGTATAATCTTGCAAATATTTATTTATTTTATTTATTTACAGTATTTATATTTTACCCTTCTCAACCCGAAGGGGACTCAGGGTGGATCACAATGTACATATACATGGCAAACATTCAATGCCAGTAGACATACAACACACACAGACAAAGACATAGAGGGTGTTTAACATTCTCCAGCTTCTGGCTTCATGAGCTTGATTCCAGTCACAGGGGGAGCTGCTGCTTCAGCATCCACTGTGATGCCGAGTCCTTGATTGAGTACTTTCTCATCTTCAGGCATGCACACTGCTGGACATTTTTATGGTGTTTTAAATTAGTTAAATTAACCTCCCCGTATAAGCAGTCCCTAAATTTCCTACTTGACAGATGCAACTGTCTTTCAGGTTGCTTAGGTAAACAGCGAGCTGGGGCTATTTAATCGTCAGGCATTATGGTCTGACCCGGGCTTCGAACTCATGACTTCTCGGTCAGTCGTGATTTATTGCAGTTGGCTACTAACCAGCTGCACCACATTGGAAGTATCTAGCTTTGATTTGTAAAGAAGTTTGAAGTCATGCCTTCTGTAGCTATTATAAGGTAAAGGTAAAGGTTTTCCCCTGACATTAAGTCCAGTCGTGACCGACTCTGGGGGTTGGTGCTCATCTCCATTTCTAAGCCGAAGAGCCGGCGTTGTCCGTAGACACCTCCAAGGTCATGTGGCCAGCATGACTGCATGGTACGCCGTTACCTTCCCACTGGAGCGGTACCTATTGATTTACTCACATTTGCATGTTTTCAAACTGCTAGGTTGGCAAGAGCTGGGACTAACAGCGGGCATTCACTCTGCTCCCGGGACCTTTTGGTCCGCAAGTTCAGAAGCTCAGCGCGTTAGCACACTGTGCCAACAAGGGCCCCGCTGTAGCTATTATAAACAGCTCTAATATTGGTGATTTTTAAAAAATTAATTCTGCCAATATGCCACTTACCTGCCTTTGTTTTTATTGTATGAATTAAGACACTCTTTCAGTTTTGTAGAAAAGAGTACAGGGTTCCTAGACTATGCAGTAGTAAAACAAGAGAAAAGTTCCCACAGAAACTCAGTTTTGAGTTAGTACATTATTACTAGAGAAATTATCTCTAAAACAAGAAATGACAGCATATTAATCCATCATATAATCCCATAACTATGGAGCAAAACTAAGAATGCAGGATGACAAAGGAATATACATGTAACATTGTAAAAGTGTCACAGTGTGGAGCAGGGGTCCCCAAACTAAGGCCCGGGGGCCGGATGCGGCCCTCCAAGGTCATTTACCTGGCCCCCACCCTCAGTTTTATAATATAATATTTTATATCATTTTAATAATATATTGTATTTACATATAATATTGATAATATTATAATGTTATACAATATAATACTAATACCATTTAATAATATTAATTATATGTTATATATTACATATAATATTACAGTATAGTGCAGGGGTCCCCAAACTAAGGCCTGGGGGCCAGATGCAGCCCTCCAAGGTCATTTACCTGGCCCCTGCCCTCAGTTTTATAATATTTTATATCATTTTTAATAATATAATATATTGTATATACATATAATATTGATAATAATATTATAATGTTATACAATATAACATTAATAATAATATCATATAATAATATTAATTATATGTTATATATTACATATATTGCAGTATAGTGGTATAGTTCAATATAGTAATATATAATGCTAATATTGTGCTATATTAATAATATAATATATTGCATGTACATACAGCTACTCTGAGTCCCCTTCAGGGTGAGAAGGGCAGGATATAAATGTAATAAATAAATGTAGTAAATGAATAAATAGATAATTTTAGACTTAGGCTCGCCCAAAGTCTGAAATGACTTGAAGGCACACAACAACAACAACAACAACAACAACAACAACAACAACAACAACAACAATCCTAATTCACTTGACTATCTCATTGGGCAGAAGCAGGCCCACACTTCCCATTGAAATCCTGATAGGTTTATGCTGGTTACAATTGTTTTCATTTTTAAATATTGTATTGTTCTTTCATTGTTGTTGTTTTGCACTACAAATAAGACATGTGCAGTGTGCATCGGAATTTGTTTGTATTTTTTTTTCAAATGATAATCCGGCCCCTCAACAGTCTGAAGGATTGTGGACCGGCCCTCGGATTAAAAAGTTTGAGGACCCCTGGTGTGGAGTGTAATGAGAAAAAATGAACAAGTAATAATGAGAGTAATGGTTAAAAATTAATTTTGAGTAGCAGTAAGTATTCCTTTTAAAACACAACTTTCTTAATTCTGATTCTGAGAATCAAGTTGTTTCCTGATGCCTGACTCTGGGCTCTTCCACACAGCCACTTAATCCAGAACAGAATGTGGATTAAAGAGATTGAGTTCTGTTTCTGAGGGCCTCTACAGAACTGGAATCACCAAGTCCCAGTAAGACGGGAGCATAACCATCTCATTGGCTCCAGAGATGCACAAAACAAAATGGGATGGATCCA